>NW_012267340.1:962604-1049655 GCF_000151885.1 Dipodomys ordii
GCTCGCGCCTCAGCTTACCGCCCGGCCCGGCGCCGGCTCCACGGGGCCACCTGCCGGGAAGCGCGGGCCGCCGACCCCAGGGCCGGTGAGTGCATCCGCGAGGCGCCCGACTGGGACCTCAGGACCCCCTGACTGGACCCCGGGACCCCAGACTGGACTCCGGGACCCCTGACTGAGACCCCGGGACCCCTGACTGGACCCCAGGACCCCTGACTGGACTCCGGGACCCCCTGACTGAGACCCCGGGACCCCTGACTGGACTCCGGGACCCCTGACTGGAACCCCGGGACACCTGACTGAGACCCCGGGACCCCTGACTGGACCCCGGGACACCTGACTGGACTCCAGGACCCCTGACTGAGACCCCGGGACCCCTGACTGAGACCCCGGGACCCCTGACTGGAACCGCGGGACCCCTGACTGGACTCCGGGACCCCTGACCGAGACCCCAGGACCCCTGACTGGACTCTGGGACCCCTGACTGAGACCCCGGGACACCTGACTGAGACCCTGGGACCCCTGACTGGAACCCCGGGACCCCTGACTGAGACCCCGGGACCCCTGACTGAGATCCCGGGACCCCTGACCTGGACCCCGGGACCCCTGACTGGACTCCGGGACCCCTGACTGGACTCCAGGACCCCTGACTGGACTCCAGGGACCCCTGACTGGACCCCGGGACCCCTGACTGAGACCCCGGGACCCCTGACTGAGACCCTGGGACCCCTGACTGGAACCCCGGGACCCCTGACTGGACTCCAGGACCCCTGACTGGACCCCGGAACTTCTGACTGGAACCCTGGAACCTCTGACTGGACCCCGGGACCCCTGACTGAGACCCCGGGACCCCTGATTGGAACCCCGGGACCCCTGACTGAGACCCTGGGACCCCTGACTGGAACCCCGGGACCCCTGACTGGAACCCCGGGACCCCTGACTGGAACCTCGGGACCCCTGACTGAGATCTCGGGACCCCTGACTGAGATCCCGGGACCCCTGACTGGGACCCCGGGACCCCTGACTGGACTCCGGGACCCCTGACTGGACCCTGGGACCCCTGACTGGACTCCAGGACCCCTGACTGGATTCCGGGACCCCTGACTGGACCCCGGGACCCCTGACTGGACTCCGGGACCCCTGACTGGAACCTTGGACCCCTGACTAGACCTCAGGACCACTGACTGGGACCCTGGGACCCCTGACTGGACCCCAGGACCCCTGACTGGACCCACGGGACCCCTGACTGGACCCCGGGGCCCCTGACTGAGACCCCGGGACCCCTGACTGGAACCCTGCGACCCCTGACTGGACCCCGGGGCCCCTGACTGGACCCACGGGACCCCTGACTGGACCCCGGGGCCCCTGACTGGACCCCAGGACCCCTGACTGGAACCCTGCGACCCCTGACTGGAACCTCAGGACCCCAGACTGGACCCCCGGGACCCCTGACTGGACTCCGGGATCCCTGACTGGACCCCAGGACCCCTGACTGGACTCTGGGATCCCTGACTGGGACCTCAGAACTCCGGACTGGAACCTCAGAACCCTGTACTAGACTCCGGGACCCCTGACTGAGACCCCAGGACCCCTGACTGGACCGTGGGACCCTTTACTGAGACCCTGGGACCCCTGACTGGAACCTCAGGACCCCTGACTGGACTCCGGGACCTCTGACTGGACTCTGGGACCACTGAATGGGACCTCAGGACCCCTGACTGGGACCCCGGGACCCCTGACTGCACTCTGGGAGTCCGACTTGGACTTCAGGACCCCTAACTGGACTCCGGGACCCCTGACTGGACTCCGGGACCCCTGACTAGGACTTCAGGACCCCTGACTGGACCCCGGGACCCTGACTGGGACTCTGGGACCCCTGACTGGACTCCAGGACCCCTAACTAGACCCTGGGACTCCTGACTGGACCCCAGACCCCTGACTGGACTCCGGGACCCCTGACTGGAACCTCAGGAGCCCTTACTGGGAGCCTGGGACCTCTGACTGGACCCCAGGAGCCCTGACTGGACTCCAGGACCCTTACTAGACCCCAGGACCCCTGACTGGACCCCGGACCTCCTGACTGGACTCTGGGACCCCTGACTGTACCCTGGGACACCTGACTGGACTCCCAGGACCCCTGACTGGAACCCCAGGACCCCGACTGTATTCCCAGACCACTGACTAGACCCCAGGACCTCTGACTGGACCCTAGAACCCCTGACTGGACCCCGGGAGCCCTGAATGGACTCTGGGACCCCTGACTGGAACCTCAGGACCCCTGACTGGACCTCCATGACCCCTGACTGTACTCCATGACCCCTGACTGGGACCCTGGGACCCCTGACTGGACCCCGGGGGCCACCAGCCCAGGACCCCTGACTGAGACCCTGGGGCCCTGACTGAGACCCCTGGGACTCCTCTCTGGGACCCCCGGGGACCACTACCCGGAACCCTGTCCCCAGACCCAAAGGAGAACCTATGGAGCAGCCGAGGTAGGAACCTACAACCCCAGCCCTCAGCCCAGACTTGGGTTGCAATCCATCATGTGAGCTGCTTCAGTTCTATTTTCTGTCCTAACCTCAAATCCACCTCTGGAATCTTTCCTTGTGCACCGACGATGGCTTTAACCTATACACATTCTGGATATTTACTGAATATTTAGATTCTAGTCCTGTCAGTATTAATTAGATATTTAAATGCTCCTTTGGATCCTCCTACCAACTCAATGGGGTGGGGTAGGGCCTTCATTTACAGATGAGGAAATGGAGGCATGGAGAAGTTAAATTGTTGTGTGTGTGTGTGTGTGTGTGTGTGTGTGTGTGTGTGTACAGGTATGTGCATGTACCTAGGGCTTAAACTTCAGACCTGAGTGCTGTCCCTTAGCTTTTTTCACTCAATGCTGACATTCTACCACTTGAGCCACACCTCCACTTCTGGCTTTTTGGTAGTTAATTGGAGATAAGAGTCTCATGAACTTTCTTGCCTAGGCTGGCTTTTAACCCCAGTCCTCAGATCTCAGCCTCCTGAGCAGCTAGGATTACAGGTGTGAGCCACAGTGCCCTACTGAAATTACTTTTGAATGGTCGGGGAGGATTGGCTTTGAACTTCTTACCCTGGGAGCTCAGGCACAGTACTCCCTACAGGAAGTGAGGGGTGGTGACGCCAGTTAGGTAATACCGCTGTTTTGGTTAATCTGTTTCACAAATCTTGAAATGGTCCATTGGTCATTTCTCTGGGAAGTTGAGAAATAGCCCACTAATGTGGTCACACCCTTCCTCAGTCCCAGCCCCAGCCCTTGGAAAGCCTCACTCTGGGTAGCTGCAGCCATGGGAGCAATAGCTGCTCAGTGAGGTAGAGTGAAGGACAGGAAGCCAGCGGAAGCTGCAAGATAACACAGGTGGTCAGAGGGAATGATTTATCAGCTGAGGTGCCAGTGCTGTCTGTCCACCACTCACAATGGCTGCTGTGAGAGGTGACTGGCAGTCCTCAGCTTGCAATGGCTGCTGAGTTCAAGATTTCTTAGCTTTACAGTGGCAGGAGAGCAATGTGTGACGTTTTTGAGTTGGGATCTTTTCCTGAACTGGCGAGGTATGCTGGGCAGAGCAGCGAGCCCCCCCTCCGGCCCTCATCTTCACCTCGTCTTGTGGTCAACAATGGAGCCCTGTTGTTTTGCTGAGCCCCGTGTTTGGTGGGGCAGTATGGGGACATTAAGTGCAGCTATGCAGTGGGCTGTAGGGGTGGACCCCCTTCCAGGGGGAAGGAAGGCAGGGAGTATGGGAGCCCTTTGCTTCTCTGGGCATGCACCAGGCCCTCCCGAAATGTCTGTGCCTGAATTCAGACCTCTTGAATCTGAGTAGTTTAAAGAATAGATTGGAATTGGAATTAAGTCGTAGTCATTGTATGTACACTTCGGAGGCACAGTGTGACATTTCAACGCCTGTGCACACTGTGTAATGGTCAGGTCAGAGTCAGGGGCAGAGCCATCGCGCTAGAACAACAGCTTCTCATTCTTATTTTTGCGGTGCTGGGGATCAAAGCCATGGCCTTCTGTTTTGGGCTTTGGGTGAATGTGAAACCAAGGCCCCTTCAACTTTCCTGTGCCCATAAGCAGCCCCGAACTTGTTAAAGGGCAGATTCTGCCTCAGTAGATAAGGTGGGTCTCCCATGAGAGGGACACTCAGACTGTGGCCCAGTTTTGAGTTGTGAGGTGGCTGGGCATGCAGATGGAGCACAGATGTTAACTTACACAGAGACAAGTTTGTGAGATGGCAGCCTATTTGTTTTCTTGTGAAACTTGAGCTACCGTAATTTCTGAATTGTAAAAGAAAGATTTAAGCTTTCTTTTTTAAAAAAAAAGAAAAGAAAGAGCAGGGCGCTGAGAGCTGAGATTCACAATTCAAAGCCAGCCCAGTCAGGAAAGTCCATGAGACTCTTATCTCCAATTAACCACCAGAAAAACCAGAAGTGGAGCTGTGGCTCAAAGTGGTAGAGTGCTAGCCCTGAGCAAAAGACTTCAAGCCTGAGTTCAAGCCCCACGACCAATCATAAAAGAAAAAGAAAAGGGTATATTTTACATGAATACAACTATGCTCTATGAAAATATCTCATCCAGAATTCATTTTTTAATTGGCTTTGGAATGTATTATGTAAGTTTTTGGCAGGGTGCTCACCTTCCTAATTATGAGTTGCTTTTTTTTTTTTTTTTAGTAATGTTGAATCAGCTTGCTGGAGTCCACTGGAACACACACACTAATTGAGGGTGAGGGTACTGACCTGGAAGTGTATTTCAGATTGGAGGGCAACCTCCTGGCCTGACCTGGAAGTGTATGAATACATGCTTTCCTCACATTGTTCAGACAGCTCTCTAGGCTTTCCTCTGCATTTACCTATGCGTCAGCTCTTCCTGCCAAGTTACTACCCTTGATGAACTGAGTCACAGGGTTGCTTAGGGTCCTTTAGAACAAGGAATTAATTAGTAAATAATTAAATGATGGGGATTACAAGGGGGAGCCGAATAGGGCAGCAGAGAAGAGTGGGGAGGTGAAATTTCAGCTCAATTTGGGTGACTCTGGAGGTTTGGTAGAGATTTGTCAGTGGAGTGAAGAGTTCATAAATTAAGAGGAGCCTGGTTTTTTATCCAGTCATGGGAATAATCTTTTCTAATGAGTTAAAATAAAACACTTTAAAAAGGCAAAGTGATGATTTGGTATTTCTGGTGGCCCTGGAGTGGTTCCTTTGAACAGTTCTAGTGCATTGGGCTAGAAGGAAGTTTTGGCAGGGCTGCTCTGATCAGACCTTGCTTCCGGCAGTGTGTCCCACAGCCCTCCTGGGCAGATTGGTTTGGAAAGAAAGAGTACCTGTCTAGAGAAGGTTCAGCTGCTTTTTGAGGTGAGATCAGGAGAAAAAAGCCTGGAAGGGCCAGAGGCCCTGCTTGTAGCTGGGCCCAAGGACTGTGGTCTGTAGACAGCCATGGCTCGGTGTACATCACTTCCTCCCTCCCTGACCCTGAGTCTGATCAGGGAGGCTCAGGGGTTAGGGCCTCAGATGGCAGATGATCAATGGCACTGACGGCCAGTGTGTGTCTTTAGAAAGGAAAAAGCAGAAGCAGAGGTTCAAATAGAGGCGCATGTCCTGTATGCCATGCTACACAGGCTAGGCCTCGGGTTTTCTTCTTTGGAGGTTTTCTTTTCATGATTATTTTTGCAAGATGCACCTGGGTGTGATGGAGGCAGCGCAGTTGTGTAATCATAGCTCTGTGGGAGGGGACATCCAAGCATCTCCCCAGGAGCATAAAAGCTCAGGGGACTTCATCTCAACCAACGGCCGGGCAGAATAGTAGATGCCTGTGACCCAGCTATGAGGGAAGCACGATGACCGGACACAGTCGGTCACACTGTCATTTCAGTGACAGAAGCGCAAAGCGGAGGCTCAGTCCAAGCAGGCCTAACGCAAAGGCCTTATCTTGAAAATAGCCAACGCCATGATGGACTGGCCGAGGAACTCAAGTGGTAGTAGGATGCCTGCTTAGCAAGAATGAGATCCTGAGTCCAAACAGCTGAGCGTTACCACGAAGGAAAAAACAAGAAGGGAGTTTGGATGCAAAAGTGAACTTCCAGGGTTAGATAAAGAGGCTTTTCCACTGCCTGTTCAATGGATACATTAGTCTGTTTGGTGTTACAGTGAGAACACCTAAGTAACTCACTTGGGAAAGGCATATAGCCTGTAAGGAGATTTATTTGGCTCGTGATTCTGGCGAGTAGCTTGTGGCTGTACCACAAAGAAGCAGGAAGAGTGTGGAAGTTGTTTTACTTGTATCAGACTCTCCACGGAACGTGGCGTCCTACACACAGCCTGTTGCGTCTCCTTTGTGCCGATGTCTGTTGAGCATCCTTTGACCTGCTTCTTTTTCCCTAAGAAACCAGGAGCAGCTGTGGCCTGTCATCTTTGAGGATTTTGGCTAGTCGTCTGGCCTGTTGGGAATTTATCCAGCCTGGGTTTCAGAAGTATTCAGAATCTTCTAGAAGAAGGCAGCCATGAAAGGGAACCAAGATTCTGAAAGAGTTGTGCAACGTGTCTGGTTCTGCCTAGACAACAAGATGAACTGGAAACAGCAAAGAAGCACATGTGTCGATGGTCAGTTTGTGTAATGCTTGGAGGCAGATCACATCCCGCGCTTCGCAGGCCTGGAAACGTTGCTTATACTAGAAAGATGAGGCCGCTTCAAGGAAGTGTCAGGAGGGCTCTGAATTTTGCAAGTCCCCAAAGATGGTGCTGCCCACACCACACTTCCTTACCAAGGCCCTGCTGAGGACCCAGGCCTGCCAGAGGTCAGCCCGAAGTCAAACAGGGCAGAAGGACACAGGGAGTCGGTTGAAGGGTTATTTACTTACATATTCTACTTTTCAGCATTTAGAGTACAACTTCACTAAGAGTACTCAAAGGCAGACATTTTTCTACAAGCAATGAAGCTAGTTTAGGTCCTATCAGTTTTTATTAATCTGTTTTTGTTTTGGTTTCCTTCTCTCACCTCTTTCCTAATTCGCTTTCTGACCCCCTATTACTGTATCCCTCTTTTTTTTTTTAACTTAAAATTCTGTTCTTCAACAAATCCAAAGGAGTCTTCTCTCACCCTTTCTCCTCCCCTCCATTCCCTTCCCTTCCCTTTCCTATTCTTCCTTCCCCTCCCTTTCCCTTTCCTTCTCTTCTCTTCTCCCTCCTTTTCCCTGTTCTTCTTCCCCGCCTTCCTTCCCCTTCCTTTCCTTTTTCTTCTCTTTCCCTCCCTCCTTTCCTCTTCCCCCTCCCTTCCCCTCCCTTTCTCTTTCCTTCTCTTCCCTTCCCCCTCCCCTCCCCTCCCTTAACTTCCTCCCCCCCTCCCCTCCCTCTGGCTCTCCTAATTTCCTGGGAGCACACCCCTCATGTTTACAGACCACCAGGTGTGACTCAAGCAAGAGGAGTTCAGCCTTGTACAGGGTGCAGGGTTTTAGCCCCAGTGGTCTGAAGGAGGTTAGGAAGGGACTTGTGTCCTGTGGGGATTGGCATGTGGTTGATTTGGGCCTGTTGAGTTATAGATAGAATCTGATGCTGTGGGATTCTGAGAACCAGCTAGGCCCTGGCTGCATTCCTGCCGCTCAGACAATTCCTCGGCCCAGAATATCTGGTTAGCCGAAGAGAGCATTCCCAAGGCAGCCCACCTGTTACACACAGGTAAAAACAGTCAACCTTCTCTGTCAGCTAAAAGAGAGCTGTGCGCAAGTGTGTGTGAGTGTCTTCCTACAGAATAGTATTGCTTCTCTCAGCAAAGTTACCCGCCCTCCGGGTTGGATTCAGTAACCAGGAACAGAGAAAGCCCAAATGTCCTGTCCTCTTGAGGCCCCAGTGATGCTCCTGTCAAGCAGCACGTGGCAGAGAGCAGACTCGAGAGAAGTAAGCCTGTGCTGGGAAGCCATCTGGGGAAACTCCTAGGCTCATTTGAATTGAACCAAGCTGAGACCTTAAGCGTTTCTTTCCAGTGAGATCCAAGCTGCACAATGACATCGTCTGAAGGCTGATGCTGGGTTGTGCAGGCACCGCGGCTCCTCGCCTAACAGCTGTCACCGCGGTCCAAGCTGCTCCAAAAGCCAGATAATTAACCGCTGTGTGCTTTGAAGTCCCCGCAAAGCCGCTTCCCACCGTGGTGCTTTCACAGCTTCTACAACTGCCGGGTGCTGGCTCCCGGTGTCCCCTACTGCCTTCGGATGCTGCGCTCCTTAGAAGTGCTCAAATCCTAACGCTGCCTCGTGAGATCTTCCAAGACAGGTGCTAGAAAATAATACTAAATAGCACTTCTTTTTTAAATTATTAGATTATTAAATAAGCTCGCAAAAACCCAAGATAGCAAAGAGTCTAGGATGTTTGTAGCTTTATTTATTTATTTAAAAGGAGGCGGTTTTCCAAGGGGAACAGCTTGGGGAAGAGGAGGCTTAGAATTGTTATCTCTGGAGCTGACCAGATGTTGGTATTATATACAGAAACACAGAAACATGAATTAGAACAGGCCAGTTTATTTGCATATTTTTTAGCTTAATAAAGAGGCCAGTTTCTCCCCCTCTGACTTAGAAGTTTCAGAATAGACCCTAGGAATAAAATGTATTTATATATTTAAAAAAGTTCCTGTCTTCTTCCAAGTGATTAGTTCTATCCTGATGAAGTTCTTTGTGCAGCGTGGACCTGGGTTGATCTGGGGATGTTACCTCCTCCATCTGAGCCATCCAGTGCTGTATAAGGAGAGGAGTTTTCATGGAGTCTTTCACAGTGTAACTTTCAAATGGAATGCTAGGACTTTGTCAGAGTGTGTTGGTTAATTTCGTCTGCACACTGTGATAAGAAGGCTAAGGTTTTCGTGCTGAGATCATTTTGTAGGGTTATGGTGAAGGGTAATTGCCAGCTTGAGTTCATCTTTGTAGTAAAAATCAGATGTGGACTTCATCGGGACAGAAATTTAGGACTTAACCTGCACGATTGAGATCACTTGCACTTAATGAGTCTTCATGTTTTTTTTTTTCTCTCTCTCTCTTAAATTTATGTTGTTTTGCCTTGAGGGAGTTGATGGAAAGGCATTGTGGGTTTTTTTTGTGGGTAAAGTTAAAATTGTTTCATTAAATGTTAATAGACTTAATAGTCCAGTTATAAAGAGCTAATATATTACCAGTCCTAAGCACTCAGTGCTGACGTAGCTTATGTTCAGGGAATGCATTTGGGCTCGTAAAGCATCAGATGTGAGCATAGGTTAAGAAAGAGTTTTGTTCTTTTGCTATAAGGAAATAACCATTCTGTTTATAAATGACTCCTGTTTGTAACAAAGCAGCTATTTCAGTTCCATCCACTTGGTTTATTTTGGCCCAAAGAAAGATGTGACCATCTTTTTGAACATAGTATGGCTCACTCACTGAATTCCACAGCAGAACAGAGCTCAAAGTGGTATGGAATGAATTCTAGGGTCTGGCTTCTTATCACTTTCTAGATAAAATGGGCTGACAAAGTCATAGGGAAGAATTAGCAAACAGGCAAGAGACTTTTGCTGATTAGGTCTTTTGGACAGGGAGCTGGTATGCTGTGTCTTCAAAACTATGCTTGTTCTTGGCTGATGTAGAAGATCTACAAGTTGGGTCGAGCTGTATCCTTCCGGCCAGCTGAGAGAAGTAGTTAGACATTCATTAAGAAGAGGTTGATGAATAGAGGCTTAGCTCACACAGAATGCCACGTGGCCTTCCTCAGTCTTGTCTTCAGGAATCACCAAATCACTCAGCTTTGGAAACAATGTCTTTGGAAATCAGACAACACTTGTTTTAGTATAATATTTTGACATTTGGAAATAGAACTGTTTCCTGCCTTCATGTGAACTATACCGGCTGTCTGTGCCCTAAGAATTAATATACAGAGATATTTACTTCCTCCTCTCAGTACAGGGGGAGGTCTCCACTTCCTCCTCGCAGTACAAGGGGATCTCTGCTTCCTCCTCTTAGCACCCCAGCATCTTCACATCTTCACTGAGATCACAGGTGGGATCTGTTCTGATCCTGATCTAAAAGGGAAAAAGCAAGAACTTTCATTCACTCTAGTTTGGAGTACCAAGTATTTTCTTTCTTTCTTGTTTTTCCCCACTGACTATTTGCTTTTCTCATCAAAATCCATAGCTATCAAAAGTCTATAACTATCTGTGGTTCCAACAATGCTGGATGGCATCCAATGGCTGAAATTAAACAACATAAATGAGATGATGGCAGAAGTGGCTGGGGGGGGGGAGAGACAGGAAGACACACAATGGATGAATGCGATTATGTAGGACCACTGAATTCTCTCAGGCTTTGTCTCCTTTGCAGATGGGAGTGGCCAAGAGACTTTTTGCTCTACAATCCGTAGGTCATAACAAAAACCGCTGCCAATAATTATTTCAATACACAGGACACAAGTAACCTGAAGGAGCTATCATGGGTGCACAGTTAAGTCTCAACATTTGGCTCTAACTTTTTTTTTTAATGTCTAGAACCATAAGGTCAGTCGGTTCTTTGAGGACACTATAGAACAAGGTAATGGTACCCGTGGACACTTATTTCTTATATACTTTCTAGGTATTGACTTCTCCAAGTTCTTTTTATTGGTGGGGGGGTCTGGTCGTGGGGCCTGAACTCTGGGCCTGGGCGCTGTCCCTCAGCTCTTCAGCTCAAGGTTAGCACTCAACCACTTGAGCCACAGCGCCACTTCTGGCTTTTTTCTTTTTGCTTATGTGGTGCTGAGGAATCGAACCCAGGGCTTCAGGCATGCAAGGCAAGCGCTCTACCACTGAGCCACCTTCCCAGCCCTGCTCCAAGTTCTTAAGAAGTTCTCCATGGCTTCATGAACCTCCCTCCTCCCTCCCCACCCCCACTCCACCTTCTTTCCCAGTTCTTTCCTCTTTGTCTCCAGCCCTCCACTGAGAAAGTTTCCCCTGCAGGGGGTTTGGTCTAGTCTCTATTGCATCTTAATGAATTAGTTAATTGATCTGACTTAAAACACATACAATAGGGAGCTTTAGATAACGATCTGGGTTTCTGGCTTCTCAAGGGCCTAGGGAACTGGGCCCAAATCACAGCATTTCATTGTTAGACTTGAGTTGGTGGGTCTGCTTCTGTCTCCTGTTGGTCCTACATGGTGCTGTGAAGGCTGGAATGACTCCACTGTATTAGGTCTGATGACCACTGCTGTCCAGCTGGTTTGTAATAGGAAAAAGAGAGACAGGTCGCCTTCCAGGTATGCAATCCAGGCTCAGCTACTGGGGGGACCTAGAAGAAGTCAGGGCTTCTGCACACACTTCCTGGAAGGCCTGTATTGTACTCAGTGCCTGCTGCTTGTCCTGACCCTTCATGGGTGTGGGAGCTAGGCCTTTTATGATACCTAGGATAACGGTGGTAAGGCAGGAGAGCCAACTGGAAGTTGATTTGTTAGCCAGCCCAGTCGCCCCCTTTCTCTCAAGTGCTTCATCCTATCGAAGATGGTGAAATAGGAATTGAATACTGAATTCCTGCATGTGTTATTTTGAACTTTATTATGATTAT
The DNA here is from genome assembly GCF_000151885.1 of Dipodomys ordii. NCBI lineage: Eukaryota > Metazoa > Chordata > Mammalia > Rodentia > Heteromyidae > Dipodomys > Dipodomys ordii. Next base: position 974,172 of record NW_012267340.1, read on the forward strand.
GACTTTGACAGATAGGACTTCAAAGCGGCTGGCAGGTGCTGACTTCAAAGCACTCCTATGAAACACGTCTACACGGCTTGGTTCCACTGAACAACATCCGTGCAAGGCCACGAGGCACCAGGGAGGCTTAGAGGAATTTTCCCTTTAGCCTCCTGTTGGAAACGTCTTCTCTGTAAGAATATGATTTCAGACTTTCTCCATAACAATGAGGGTTTTACCAGTCTTGTCTCTGTGTGTGTGTGTGTGTGTGTGTGTGTGTGTGTGTGTGTGTACTGGCACTCCTGTGAACTTTCTGTGTGGGCAAAATGTTGCTATCGCCCAGTGCAACAGTGGTTTGGAAGGATGGAAAGCGCATCGTCATCTTCTCGGTTTTATAAGGCTTGTAAAAAATATATATATTTTTAGCATTACCTAAGAGGCCCGTGGGCATACACGTTTTCATGTTTGGTTCTACCATATTTGGTAAGGTTTTCTTAGAGAATTCAAGTGCTGAGAGATATGTTTACTTGCCTAATTAGCTGCTGAATGTGGAGGGGGGTGAAGGGAGGAACTATATTTTAGTGACCATCACTGATCACCATATGTGCTCTTTGCCTGCAGAAAGGAAAGGCTGCAAAGATGCCACATTCTATTTTATTTCATTTTCATTTCAGCTTTTATAACCCAAAAGTCTTTCTCTGTTTTCGCTTACTATCCACATATTGTACAACTTACAACGATTTAATGATATATAGGGTCTATAAGGCATGATTCCTGCTTAGGAAATCTAGTTTAGTTGGTGAGTCAGGGGTACAGAAAAAAACAAGGGCTTTATGCCCTATGCATATTAAGTGCTAAATTGGATATAAAAATATATATGTTTTATAGTTTATTCTATCATCTATGTATCCATGTATGTATGTATGTAGTATGTATGTGTGAATGTATATATGTATGTGTGTGTGTATCTATCTTCTATCTGTGAATGAGATTGTACTCCATTCATTCAAGAAGGAAGGCTGTGGGGCTGGGAAGGTGGCTCAGTGGTAGAGTGTTTGCCTTATATACATGAGGCCCTGGGTTCGATTCCTCAGCACCACATAAACAGAAAAAGCCCAAAGTGGCTCTGTGGCTCAAGTGTTAGAGCGCTAGCCTTGATCTGAAGAGCTGAGGGACAGCGCCCAGGCCCAGAGTTCAAGGCCCCATGACCAAAAAAAAAAGAAGGAAGGCCCTGGTATTTAGAGCTGGGCCTCTCCGAGTAGACTGAGGTAGAGCTCAGGCAGGGCTTTCTGGGTTGGAAGTGATTAGACAGATCATGGCCCTCTGGGTAGAGGCCGTGGGAGCTTGGAACGGTGATAACATGGGGTTACAAGGTGACAGCTTTCTGCTAAGATTGGAGGCAGATTACAGAGTTTCTGCTTTATCTCAGGCTGTGATAAAGCTAGACTGTAGGAAGATTAATCTGGAAGCTTAGAGTGATTAGTTGAAGATGCAGGAGGCTGGAATAACTCAGCAACAAAGCCAGTGGAGGCGAAAGAAAGGTGCTGGGGGGACGAGGAGGGAGACACTGTGTGTGTGTGTGTGTGTGTGTGTGTGTGTGTGTGAATACATGTGTGTGTGTATGGGAGAGGTAGGATACTGCAGGGCCCAGCTTGGAGGGGAGCAGGAACTGGCGGCATGCCCTGCCTCTCACGTTTTCTCCAGCCACACAGCTCCCACTGAGCAAGGCAAGCAAGCCCCACATTCCTCCATTCTAGACACTCTTCCCCAGGTACCTTCCTGGCTTGTGTCGTCGCCTGGAGTCCCTATCTGTCCTTTCTTCTACTCATTTGTTACCTTTGCAAACACTGGGATTGTCAAGAAGCACACCATTATTAGAATATCACTGCTATCCACAGACCATCACCTGCTAGCTGGAAGGTCTTCCTTGTACACAAGAGGAAGACTCAGAAAGAGCACAGCTCAGGTGAGTTTCTGGATCTGATTACCTTTCTTTCCCGGCATTCCTGGCAGAAGTGATTCATTTTGCTAGAGGCCCAGGCATAATGGGGTCCTGGGCTCTTGGGGGTACAGAGGGACTATCCCAGGCTTCTTTCCGTTGACTCCAAGCCCAGTTTGGAGAGAGTTCAGACAAAAGCTGTCTTCAAGTTGGAAAAGTAAGAAAATGTAGGTCATCTCAGAAGCCCGAGCGACAGATGCTCAGCTCAGTTCTGCGGGGGACAACTATGACTGAGTTCTTAGGAACGGTGTGTTTGTTTACACCTGTCTCTGTTTGCTCAGGGTTCACCTCTCCTTGTTTGCTGGAGAAATGCAGCATGTAATTGGAAAGTGTGCAGTGAGTGTGTGTGTGTGTGTGTGTGGGGGTTGTGGCCATTTGTGGCCTCTGACCTTGAACTTGCCACCGAGCTCGTGGGAGATGCACCACATCACGCCTCAACTTCATAGCAGCAAATGGCTTTTTCTTTCCCTGTTCACAGTCTTTTCTGGAGGGAGATAATGAGTGGAGAAGGAACCTTTTCTACTGGAAAGATCTGTTCAAATACAAAAGTTACTGAACATCCAAATTGTAGGCTCATTTGGAGTCTGTTTTCTGTTTGTTCTGGTCTCAGTAGGAGGAAGGCTTGTTACTGCCCTTGGCCTAAGTCTTTTATAGCCCTGCAAAGCCCCCCGGTGAAACCCCTTGGCTGCTTTCAGCCCCACTGATCTTTATTTTGCACACCTTGAATCACTTTTGTGGTTTTTCTCTGAATTGACTCCAGTTTCTCTCTTCTTCGTTAATTGTGCACTGGACACTCTGGGAGGATCCAGGGTCCGCTCAGGTGTGGGTGGCTGGCAGGGGGGAGATTCCACGGATGGAGAGACCACTGCAGCCCCCATTAGTGAGGGGAGGGGAGGAGCTGTCTTTATTCATGGGAGTCAGGAGTCGCCCATCCCAGCCGTTTCCTCTTGGTGTGCAGGCCACGGTGCACACCAGCCTCTTCCTCTCTGTGTGAGTGCAGGCCACGGTGCACACCAGCCTCTTCCTCTCTGTGTGAGTGCAGGCCACGGTGCACACCAGCCTCTTCCTCTCTGTGTGAGTGCATGCCATGGTACACACCAGCACACACTGTTCTCAGGATGCATCCAGCAAGGTCATCCTGGACCCAGCACTTCCAACTTCCAGACTGCCCTGACTCTTGGTCCTCAGGCAGAATCCTGCCCATGGACAGACAGGGCTTGGCTTTTGCTCCAGTGGTTAGAATAGGCTTTTACTGACTTACTGGCATTCTATTTTTACTTAGGCATCTAATTTTCCAGCCTCTTTCAGATGCTGAAAGTTTCTGGGAAAATTAGCTTGGGTGCCAGGGCTGGAGGAGCTGGGGTGGAGGAGCAGCGCCCCCTGGTGGGCATGCTAGGGACCGACGGAGGGCCACAAGGCCTCACAGGTGGAGGGAGTTAAGGTTAGAGAGGCTCCACCTGGGGCCTTAATCTGACAAAACTAGTGTCCCTATAAGAGGAAGTAATGCCAGGCCTGTGTCTCCCTCGCTGTCTCAGTCTCCCTCGCTGTCTCAGTCTCCCTCAGTGCAGGCCGAGGTAATGCCTTGCTTATTTTGTGGGTGGCTTCTGCAGGCATTTGAGTTTGAGTCCCTGCACTATGAACTTGGGGGTTAGGAGTGAATGTCCATCCCTGTCCTTGGCACGTGTACTCAGTGTAAACATTAGAATGCACACAAGTGAGCACACTCCTCCCCAGACCCAAACACATTTTCATTTGCCTTGACTCAGGAGACAGGCATTGGCTCAGCAGAAGTTTTGGAACAAACCAGCCATGTGGGTCTTGTGGACCCACAGGGGAGACACAAAGCCGAGTTTCTAGGGGGTCAGAGCCCCGCGGTGGGGGGTGGTCTGGTGGCCACTGATGCTTGCTGGGGCAGCCTCATTGTGAGGTGGCTGGAAGGGTGGCCGTCGGGAGGGAACCCTGGGCTGGGGTCTCAGGACTCCCATGAGAAGGCAGTTTAGAGCTTAGAGCTTTTGTGTGTGGAGGCCTGAAGCCAGAGAGCCGGGACAAAGAAGGTGTGGAGGGCAGAAAGCCCCAGGGAGCCTGGATGACTTCGCTGTGTGACTGGTGCCATCTTCCTCCTCTTTTATAGCAGCAAACGGTTGTTCTTAGGGAGAAGGCGAAAGGACCCGGAGGACATTCAGAAAGCTGAGTGACCTCTTGATGGATGCAGAAAGGGACAGGGCCTGTCTGTGTGGCCCCAGCAGGTGACATTCTAGTCCGTCCCAGAGCAGCGCAATGGGGCCACTGTGTGGTCCCACTATGTGTTAAGTTCTATCTTTGCTCTCTTTCTCTATGTGTTACATTCTATGCTCCAGTTTAGGGTGGCTTGCAGGTGTGCCTGCACTGTGTGATGGGTATGTGGGGTCTGGACTTAGGCCAGGAGTGGTCTGAGCCCCACAAAGCCTCCCAACTGCCCTGGGGCATCTGCTCTCAGGCTTCCCATAGTTCCCCAGGGTTCCCGGCAGCTCTGGCCGCCATCTTCTCCCACAAGCGTCCCATCCAGAGGACCACAGTCGCCAGGCCCCGTCCCCAGCTCCCCTGCAGCGTCCTACCTGTTCTCTGCCTACGCTGGAAAATTCTCTCCAAGCCCCAGGAGCCTGGGGAAGCTTTCTCCATGCTCCACTGCGCTTAAGCTTTCTGCACGACAGCCTGCGTTTGCTGGTTGAGTCAGACTTGTCCCCCGTGTGCGGTCCTCTTCTGATGCCCTGCTGAGACCCAAGTCACAGATCGGAGTGCACATTTCAAAGAAATTGGGTTTTCATGACTCCCTGGGTATACTGTGGAAGTATGAGTTTTGTGTTGTCTTTTTTTTTTTTTTTAATAAGTTTAGCGGAGCTTTTCCACTAGGTGTCACTGCTGGTCCAGTGAAGCCATCCTAGCAGGAGGGGGCCGGCTGAACTGTTTGTTGCCATGGTTACGTAAACATCAAGGGCAGCCATTTGCAGCTGTGGGCTCCTCTTCTGGAGAGAAATCGCATGAATTGACCTTTGGTTTGGTGAGCCAGATTGAGTTCCTTTTCCCCCTCGGCGACCTCTGTGGGGACCAGCTTTGTTCCTAGGCATCCAGGTCTGTGGATGCACAGCCGCATCCCCCCCCCCCTTCCCCCGCAGTTCCCTCCCTGCCTCTCTCTTCCCTGCCTGCACCTGCTTGCCCCAACCTCCGGGAGGACCAACACTGCCAAACACCTGATGCTGAGTTCATGTTTAGATCAGAGCACCTCTTTGGTGTTAACTCTTCGGGGTCGTTACAAGATGAGGGTGCGGCTTTGAATTTCCAAGACAGCAGTTGAGCTGACCCATCTGATCAGAAAGCTTGGGGATCTGATGATAGTAGTTCACTCTTTCTCCAAAATACAGGGAGTCCCCTTTGAAAGAAGAGATAGGGCCCTGAGAGTGATGGCTGGGGTTTATGCAGCCCTTCCTAGTTTGGGAGGTGGTCTCAGATTCCTCTTCTGCACAACTTGGGGCGATGGGCGTGGCTTCTGTTACACCTCATGGCCCCCGTGCCTGAGTTTTAATGTAGGCATTATGACCCTGTCAAACCACGCTGTTCCCCGCCCCAGATTAAGGCCCCAGGTGGAGCCTCTCTAACCTTAACTCCCTCCACCTGTGAGGCCTTGTGGCCCTCCGTCCGTCCCTAGCATGCCCACCAGGGGGCGCTGCTCCTCCACCCCAGCTCCTCCAGCCCTGGCACCCAAGCTAATTTTCCCAGAAACTTTCAGCATCTGAAAGAGGCTGGAAAATTAGATGCCAAGTAAAAGTTGAATGCCAGTAAGTCAGTAAAAGCCTATTCTAACCACTGGAGCAAAAGCCAAGCCCTGTCTGTCCATGGGCAGGATTCTGCCTGAGGATCAAGAGTCAGGGCAGTCTGGAAGTCGGAAGTGCTGGGTCCAGGATGACCTTGCTGGATGCATCCTGAGAACAGTGTGTGCTGGTGTGCACCGTGGCCTGCACTCACACAGAGAGGAAGAGGCTGGTGTGCACCGTGGCCTGCACTCATGTTAGGTATGGCTGTATTCTGTGGCTTTAGTTTTAATTTATTTTCCATATGCCCAGACTGGTTATTTGAACTACAGCCTGGTAACTCAAGCGCCGTGGTGGGCCCTGGTTGTGGTCCCCTACCCCCCCGCGTGGTGGACGTGCCGGGGACCAGGGACCCCCTACTATTTCCTCAGCCCAGTCCCAGGTCCTGCCAGCAGTCACAGATCTCCACTGGGGAACATGGAGGAGGTGAGATTTAAATTGGAGATGGTAGGACTTCCAGGTCTTCCAGGTCAAATGAACATACACTGAATTGAAACTTCCAATGAAGTGATCGGGTCTGCCTATAGGAGAAGAGGGTTCTTCAGAGCCCACTTGACTGCAGAGGTCGAAAAGATAAGATTAAAGCCCACTGGATGGTTTCTGGATCTCCCGGTCTCTGTCACAGTCTGTCTGTGTCTCTCTCTGTGTCTCTCTGTGTCTGTTTGATTTTAGGAGTTACCCCTGAGGATGGGGATGGGATTTAGTTAAGAGGAAAAAATAACATTTTCACTTTGTTCTCTTTTGAAGGATATACATCCCAAAACTAAAGTACAGTATGATACTAGTGGAGGATGCTGAGTAGCTCTGAAAGGGACATGTGAAGTCCACACACATGAAATGGACATGTTAATTCTACCCATATGAAGGGGGCATGCTATTTCTACATTGTGAAAGGAACATGTTAATTCTACATGTAAGAAAGAGGCATGCTAATTCCATGTGTGTGAAGGGGACACATTAATTCCATATATGTGACAGGCATATATATGAAAGGGATACATTTCTTCCCTACATGTGGCAGGGATTCCTTACTGGAGGGAAGGAAGGCATGCAGGAAGGAAGGCAGGGAGGTGTGGTAGTGCCAGCTTAGGTAGAAACCTGGATGTTTGGAGGAGGAGCAGGAGAAGGCTGAGCCTGGCCAGGATATAAGAAGCCACAAGGCACTGGTGAAGCCTTCAGCAAGGAGTGGGGTGGGTTCTGTTTGGTATGAGGCATTCTAAGGTTAAGATCTTCCCCAGCATGGACCTGTAGCATGCTTTTGGCTCAGTGTTGAACCGTGGGGTTTGGAATTTGTATAATTGGGGAAGGCATTAAGTGGAGAGGAGACTGGGCAATGGTTCGGCCGGTGACATCTACTGATTTCTCACACGTCCATCCATTTAAGCAATAGAAATCACCCAGGAAACCCCTGGGGAGGATTCTGAGAAAGCAGGACGGAGGAGTCCATTAATTCTGTGCACATTAGCACGTGCGCTCTTCTCCTCCCCACATGTGATTAGTTTTATTCTTGGGTGTGCTGAGTAAATAAACTGTGAAATCACCACCACAGGGGGACCCGCATGTGGAGAGCCAGTCTGGAAGGGGCCGGGGGTGGGAGTTCTGGTGAGATGCCCACTGTGGACCAGGGGCCCACACCCACTCCCCTGCCAAGGTCCTGTCCTTGAGCTTTGAAAATGTCAAGGGGCGGTTACAAAGTAGAGAGGTGAACGTCTGTACCTTGGTAGGGAGCCGGGATATCGTAGGGAGCAAAGGGCATGGAGGGCAGAAAGCCCTGGGCTTGACCAGTCAACTGTGGGTGGGCGGGGTCCTGTGACAACCCCCATGGTATGGGTGGGGAGAGGGGGGTGACATTTGCCTTCCCACCCTTTGAGACACTTGAAAGAAGCACTGGGCACACGGACATTGTCCAGTTCCCTACCAATGTCTCCCAACACTTGACCAGGACACACTGAGCTTATAGAACTAACAGAGCATACCCAAGTTAATTGTACAACATGCAGATACGTGGCCTATAGTTTTCCCCAAACTATTTCCTTTTTAAGAAGAAATACATGCTGCCTACAATACATGCTGCCTATACCAGCAGAAGAACAGCCCAGGGTATAATTGCCAAACACTAATAAAACAATTTAGAGTTCCATTGAGGGTGGTTTTTTTGGTATGTGTGTGATTATGGAAAGGCTGATTATTTTAGCTTGTGTTAAATCGTGGTTCAGTTCTTGAAATACAAGGGTGAAACAAGATTCCATATTCAATAGACATGAGGAGGTTTTATGATATTTTTTACAGTCTCCATTTCCCCTCTTGAGATTCAAATATGGAAAGAATTCAATCTGAAAAACAATATTAAAAAAAAGCATTGGTCTAGATGACCTTTCTCACCTCTTAGCAAGGTTAGAAGTGGTGGAAAGTCAGGTCTCATCCACTAAACACAGGAGACAAGGCCTTACTAGAATATCAGAAGGCTGAGACATATTGAATTTCTTCTTTTTGTATTGAAGCCAGGATGTTTAAAAGGCAATTTGCATTTGCAGAACACTCATCTTCTGTACTTGTGCTATGGAATCAGTTTGCCCCCTTATTTTTATGTTTCCAAGAATATTTTACTACGTTTCCTAAGTTTTGTGAGTGCTGTCAAATGATAGTTACTTTGAAATATCAACCCAGTTGACCCCAACTCTGCCAACAGATAGCACCTTGTCACCTATATCTGACTAGTGCTGGAGAGTATTTTGTAAATGAGAAGTACTTGAGTTCAAACCTCAGTTCTGCCAAAAATACATTGTTTAACAAAATCCACCAGATTGACAATTTGAAAAATTATGACTTGTTCCTTGGTTGCTGGTCTTTGGGATTAAAAAAACAACAACCAGTCTCCTTTACTAGTTCCAATCCAGCGGACCATCAGGAAGGAGTGTCTATTCTCTCCCGATAAGCCCAATCATTCATTTGCTACCTGAAACCGTTCGCTTCCATTCTTTTTGGTATACATTAGCTTTAGCATCCTTTACGTTGTGGATTTTAAAGACACTAGTATAGAGGGAAACTTCATTCTAGGATGAAGGCACAGGCCTTTGAGAGGACACAGGGTTCAGGATCAGGCTGAAGGGCCACCCAAGCCTTGTTCCTTCTTGTCTTGGGGAGTGTGGAGCCGTGTCTAACCTTAGACTGCATCTTGTGTTTATCAGGAACAGGCTGGTCACTGAGAGATAATCAGTTTTAGAAACAAAAAAAATTTTTTAAATGCCTTTAACTCCATTGAGCAATCAGAAAACAGAACGATTGAAAACAGGGCACTGGTCCAGGAGCAGGGTAAAGGTGGCTGTGCAAGCTCAGGCAGAGAGGAGTTCTCCCTTGTCTACTGGAGAGGGTCACTGCTTACTGGGTCTCCAGTGCAAGCCTCTCCAGATAAACATGCACAGACACACCTGGCATCGGGGTCGTCAGTCGAATCAACCCAGGGGGTGGGCCTCACCCAAGCCTGTCCGGTTGAGGATGCACATTCTGTCCGAACCCAGCAAGGATTGTGTTTGATTCTTATTTTCTCTTGGAGAAGGCACTGTGTCAGACAATCGGAAGCACAAACTTTTTGATATATACAAAAAGTACTTCTTTTTTTTGGGGGGGGGTCCAGTCGTGGGGCCTGAACTCTGGGCCTGGGCGCTGTTCCTCAGCTCTTCAGCTCAAGGCTAGCGCTCTACCACTTGAGCCACAGCGCCACTTCTGGCTTTTTTCTTTTTGCTTATGTGGTGCTGAGGACCTCATGAACCCAGGGCCTCATGCATGCAAGGCAAGCGCTCTACCACTGAGCCACCTTCCCAGCCCCCAAAAGTACTTCTTGATATATACAAAGTTTTCTTTTACACAGTCATCTTTTAAAAATCTGCCACATAACAGATACTCTGCAACTGAGTTTTTCACTTGATGTTTTGTTCCTTTTTCCATTTACATGTTTTGAGTAGCACCAATTAGTTGTACAAGAGGATTTCACTTTGATCTATCTATCCATCTATCTATCTATCTATCCAGCCAGCCATCTGTCTGGGTCACTCCTCTGTTACAACCTTCTGCTCTTCCCAAACCAATCTCAGTGAGCTTTATTGTCCTGTTTCATAAAAGTACATAAAGTACCTTAGCATATTCACCTTCCTTCACCTTCTTCCCTCCCACTGGAAATCCTCATCCTGGATGGGACCTACTTTCCATTCCTGCCATTCATTCATCTATTTATCTATTTACCTTGTGTGTGTGTGTGTGTGTGTGTGTGTGTGTGGGGTCCTTGGCCTCCATGGTCAGAAGGTCCGGTGACTGTAATAAAGGTGCTCATATCCACCATCTGAGCTCTACAGATGTACCCTACGCTCTGTTTCCGGGGAGAACCCTGATAAATAGGCTCATATTTAGAGACACCTTTTTGGATGCCTCATACCATGGTGTATCACTTCTGGATGAACATGTATGCACTAAAATATGGATAGAAGCAATAGGTTCCACTCTCAGAGCAGGACAATCAGGAAGGGTTAGGATTTGGATAGGTTGCAACGACGTGTTCTTTGTACTTACAGAAGCCTGTGGGCCTGGTGTATCAGGAGGGGAGGGAGGGCCGGGCACTGGGGAGGTGCCTGCAGAAGCAGAGAGCCCTGCTGCTCTGGTGGTTGGCAGTGGCCCCGCTCTGCCCAGCCAGGGCAGAAGGTGGGAGGGGAGAGCATCTTGCTGCCTTCTTTTCAGCCATCGGGTCTGCGGTGGCGTAGTGCCAGCACTGTCATGGCTCCCGACTGTATTTCTCCGCCCAGGACCATGGGCTTTGAGCATAGACCAGCTGTTCATGACCAGTGCTTTCTCCACTTTGGTGAATTTCCATTGTTTCCTTGGCGGGGAGGGGAGGAGTCTTTGTCATTGCCAATATTTGTCAGGCTGGACTAGACGCTGCTGTAGAAATAAACGCCCGAAACTCCAGAATTCCAGGGTCTCTAGCTCAGATCTGACATCCCTGTCCAGCTGGCGTTAGTCTCTCCATCCTTCTTGACAGTTTTCCCACACAGGTTTCCCACATTCTATCCAGGGATGCTAGTGGTTCCGGCAGAGAGAAACTAGAGGACAGCACCCTGACTTTGTCTTCCCAGAATTAGAAGCTGCTGTCTGTCTTTCTGTCTGTCTGTCTCCATACAAATTGCCTCTGCATTTCTTCTTTTGTACTTCAGTTTTATTTTTACTTTTACAAGCTAAAAGTGTCCTTGGGAGTGGGGTGTCTTTCTCACGTCCGTGGTGCCCTGCTGGTAGCTAGTGGCCTGCCCCGGGCAGCTCTGTTTCCACGGCTGTGGACGTACACTGTGGTTTCATCCTGCGGGTACAGAGTGGGGTGTTTCTGGGTTTTGCTGGTGTGTGCTGTGCCATTTTCTTCCCCCACAGCTGTGAAGTCAGGCCTTGGCTCTTTTGAAATGTTTTTTCCTCTCTCTTTCTCTCTAGTATCTGAACTGTGTTGTGTTACTGATTTTCATCCATGTGCAATCACTTTTTTTTGAAGGCAAAGTCTCTCAAACTTTGCTGGGGCTGGTGGCAAACTTGTGATCCACTGGCCTTGGCCTCCCCAGTGGCTGGAAATACAGGTGTGTACCACCACACTTGGCACAATGACAGTTTTACACTATCAGTTCTTTTCTACCTTCCATTATATTGAGTATTCATCTCTTGGTTTGTTCCTTATTTTTCTATTTTTTTATGGTTCTTTTGTGTTTTAAATATATTAGGTACTATTAGAAAAAAAAGGATACACCCAAACCTGTGTTATTATAAGAATGCTTAGATTGTTCTTACTTGTCACTAGAGCCACATAGATAGCATATTGATCAATATGTTTTACAATTTTTGGGTCTCGATTTGTTCCTAAGAACGAGATTACAAGGACCATGCACATAGGTACTTTATGGCTCTTGCTAAGTATTGCCATATTGCCCTTCCAAGAGTGATGCTACTCTTTGACTGTTTTTCTATACACTTATTCTGATGTATACATAATTGCATCTGCGCAGGCTTGCTGTGTCACTTAAGACAAATCCTCTGCTGCTGTGTTCACTGCTCTGATTACATTTTTTAAGGATACATTAAATTAAAATGGTGATAGACCATTTCATTTTTTTTTAAGTCACCATTACTTCCAAATAGCCCTGTAAAGTCCTCTTAATTCTAATTCTAATTTAAGTAATTAGGAATATAAATATAAATTAAGACAATGGGTGACATTTACTTCTTTAGATTTTAACAATATTACCAAAAGCATGTGTTAGTCATACATTTGGAGGTCTTAGGGGTCCAGCAAAGATAACAAAATATTTTTTGAAGTTAGTTAACTTTTGTCCATTGTCTGAAATTCTGGGCCTTGTTGTCTGGAACTGTCTTTCAGGGTTTTGTGTTATTTGAGAAAGAGAAGGGGCTGGAGGAAGGGTAGCTATTAGACTTGTCAGCCCTAATATCTGATGTTTGAACTAGATTTAATTTGATTTAGAAAAGAGCAAAGATTTTTTTAAACTATAGAAGGCTGGTAACACCTGGTGCTAACTTTAAAGAAAGCCTGTGAATGTGACACTTTTTTTTTTTTTTCCAGTTCTGGGGCTTGAACTCAGGGCCTGGGTACTGTCCCTGAGCTTTTTTGCTCAAGGCCAGTTCTCTATCACTTGAGTCACAGCTCCACTTCTGGCTTTTTCTTTGGTTAATTGGAAATAAGAGTCTCATGGATTTTCCTACCCAGGCTGGCTTGGGCCTGCGATCCTCAGATCTCAGCCTCCTGAGTAGCTAGGATTACAGGTGTGAGCCACCCACACCTGGTCTGTGTTACACTTTTATAGCCCAGCATGGATTACAGTTTACAAGCTTCTTGAGATCATTAGAGCTAACAACCTGTAGCAAGCAGTGTTTTAGGTATTGAACATTTAATCCTTGTATTCACTTTGGTTGCTTACTAAGCAATCTTGAATTCTTGTGGGTTTACAGGAATAACCTTGTGGTGCATGGGTGGTTTGTGCGTCAGCCAGACTGTAGGCTCAGTGGCTGTGGCTTCAGGCTAGTGGCTGGTTTCTACTGGGCACTGCCTGAGGCCTGCACTTCTTATCTGAGACCACAGGGGAGCAGCCAGGCAGGGCTTAAAACGCCTGCTAGCAATCCACGGACCCACAAGTCACTGGTCAGACTCTGTAAGATGGGTGGACGGCACATCGTCTGCAGAGCATCCTGGGAAGGGCTGGGCTGGGTCAGTAGTGAGGAGCGGAGGACAGCAACCTTAGGCAGTATCACCGACCTTCATTTCTGCAGGTTCCTCATGGGACTCTCGGTCACCCCCACCCCTGAATATGTGAGAGATACTGACCTTCCTCCACTAGACCAGACATTACGGCCATATGACATCTTTGGGAGAGGGCCGAGGGAGAGCATTTCCCACCATCTTTGGTCAACAGAGTTCTGGGTCAGACCCTAATGAGAAACACTTGAAATATTGAACGCTGGAAATTAGGAGAAGACCTTATTCTCTTCTAGGTGTGATGGTCCTGCAGCCATGTGAAGGAGTCACCAGGCTTTGTTTTCTCTCTTCTCCAGGTCCTGGTACTTTTTCCTGCCTCTGTTTCTCTCTTAGCCATGTCGCACCGAGAGCAGAGCAGACGGGGATGTGGCTGCAGAGAATAGTGCACACGTAGAAAGTGATTTCAGGAGCACTGGGGAAGGCCTTGTGCTTTGGGTCTCAGATCAGGGTTCAGATCTTAGTGCTGCCATTAGCTGCGATCCATGGGTGATTCTCAGGTCATTTGAGTCTGGGATTTTTCACTCTGGATGATGGCTAGTTGTGGTGTGTCAAAGCTTTGATCAGCGGTTCAAGATGTCCTGATATGACTCACTGCCCACTTCCACCCACCTGCCTGCCTGCTCCTCACCTTCAACACCCCTCCCTTTCTCCCCCCCAACCCCCTGCCCCGACTCAACTCCCACAAGGCCCATTCCCCACGTCAGGGGAGTCTGAAAACTCCAACTTCAGTTGAATGAAAAAGTGTGCTGTTCATCACCACATTACCAGGGAGTAGGCATGAGGGTGTAAGCTGAGGAGTTTTGAAGGTGGAATTAGTCTTTCTTCCTAAATGCAGTTGTTTCCTGTGATTCTTTTATTCATTACCACTGAAAAAAATATGTCAGGGAGAAGAGATGGCTGGGGTGTAAAGGCATCTGATGAAAAGCAGCTAATTAAACACATAATTTGGTACAGACTGCGTACCAACATATTTTGGCACATAAAATATTTACTCTGATAGACCGAAGCTGTTACCCCGAACTGGGTCTGAGTTGTTACTGAGACGGAGTGTTTTTAATCTAGCAATGATAATGACTTCATCACTTCTGACTTGGTGTGTTTGGTTTCAGCCTGGAACAGGGTTTTATTGCTCTGCTTCCAGCTCTGGGTAAGTGCTTGATAGACTGTTTTTTTGTTTTTGTTTTCTGAAAAGAACAGTAAATACTTGTTAATTTATATTTATATTCAAAACTCTAAATCCAGGCTTGCTATGAGCAAGTTTACTAATTATGAATCCCTCTCATATTTCCAGTTTATGTGAAAGCCACAAACTTGAACAGAACAAAAAGTGGAGCAGCCAAAAGCCTTTTCTCTCAGTGTCCTTCATGTGTTGTAGGCTCTTGTCTCTACCAGCTTCCAGATGTGTTTGAATTAGGAAGAAATTTTGGTTGTGTTCTCAGCAGGTATTTTTGAAGGGAGAGGGGAAGCAGTCCCCCTTAACTTAACCCTGAGCTTTAAGAAAGCACTGCTTGGGGTAATTTTATTCTAATTTACTTAGTTAATGTATTTAAGTCTACTTCTTGGTCCAAGGGCTGGCTAGATTTTTCCTTTTTCTTTTTAGAACATGCAAGCACTTCTTTTGTCTCTATGTAGCGTTTTAGAGGTTCTGAGCTTTAGATGTGTGACCTCTCAAATTAGGAGCATGGAATGCATTTTCTAATCTTCTCCTTAGCTGGAGATTCTGGAGTTTTTCCCAAAGTCAGGGTGTCAGATGATGTGCCTAGCTTTCTGGCACTGGTTCTGTGGGGTGATACTGGGCTGTTGGAATGGGTACTGAGTGGGCATGCGCATGTTACAGTTCCACTGCTTGGTTTGAATTCTCCTTTCACCATGTTTGTAAACCATGTGGCCCAGAGGAGGCCATTTGCCTCAGTTTTGGCATCTGTCCAAAGGAGAGAGATAAAATGGCACTTAGGTCTCAGGGTGTATTTTAAAAAGATTTGGTAGAATCCATTCAAAATGTCTCATATCTAAAAGGAAAAGTGATAGCTCTTAACACATGTTGCCATATGTTTTATTTGGTGGAAAATTGGAAAGGAGAAAGGGTTTTCCTAACACCTGCCATTTTTGCTTGAAAAAAATTTCATTCTGACTTAGTTGTCCTGGGGCACAGGCCTTGAGTGTACCCCCACTTCTGCACAAGGGGCCGTGCTGTACGCAACCATTTGTTAGTCTTCACAACAGCCTCCAAGCAGGGGCCCTGCCACCTGAGATTCACAGACAGGCTGCGGTCCATGCTTGTAAGTGCTGACACCTGTCTTAACCCTGACTTTGGTGACCTCCAAGTCTCTGTGCGCTCCATGACATCTCTTATGCATTTAAATATTGCCTCCGTATTCTGTAATCTTTAACATTTACTTTTCTGTCAGTGATAGAGCTCAGACTCAGCATGTGCAAGGCAATCTGACATGCATGCACATGCACACACACATGCCTACACAACACACACACACAAATTGTGTCTGAAATATGTTTGGTTTAGGACAAGATGAAAGGAATGAGAAACCTTTACCTTCCATAAGGTTATTTGATTAGAAAATAAACATGTAAACATGTCAGATGTGATAGAATCACGAGGCCAGACTGGCCCAGTGTCTGAGGAAAGGGAGGTCAGGAAAATGGAACTGACAGGTCCGCATGAGACTTAGAGGCAGAATATTCTGGTAGTTTTCTGAGGGAGGCTTTAGGGAGGGGCTGGGAAATAAGATTCAGTACCTTTGCTTCTTGTTTTTCTTTCCAGTCTTCTGCCTGAGTAACTGGCACATGTGTCCTGAGGCCTGTCTCTGTGAAGGCCACAGTCACATGGCGGTCACACGACTGCATTACTCCTCTTATTCTCCCAGAAACTAATACCATGACCTCCAAAGACACAGGTATTCTGCACAGATGCGGCCCCGTTTTACTGTTAGCACAGCCAAAGGAGTGCTCACCACAGTGCCTAAAGCAGAGGGTTCTCAGGGGTGGACCAAGGTCTCGGCCAACGTCACACAGGTCACATTCCCCAAATGGATTTGAATGTGACCTTTAAGATAAAATGTTAAAGCATCTTAAAATTCAACAATTACTGCATAGACTATAGAGTCATAAGAATTAACATTGAGTGTCTTAAAATGTGTAGAATCAGCTAGGTAATGTTTCGGATTAGGGATTCTTTTCCCTTTGCACTTCATGTTTCTATGTAGTTCTAAACTATTAAAAACATGCCTAGGCTCAAATACCTCGTTTTTAATTTGTTGGTAACCATTCTTACACAAGGCTGGCCATGAAATGGAGTGGTTATTTCTGTTCCACCTGTTACCTGGTTTTTCAAATTGGACATAAAACCCACGAATGAACTATTTTTCCAAGATTGGAAATACATTTTAAAAAGTGACAGAAATAAGATGGGAGGAAGTTCTGGAGTTACTCTGGCTCAATGGTTCTCAAACTGGAGTTCCCCAAGGAGTTCCTTGAGAACCTGTTACAGTGGAGAATGCTGGGCTCCTCCAGGCCTTTTGAACAGGACCCTCGGGGGCTTTGACCAGCTTCCCTGGTGGCTGCAGTGAGCAGTGGGGGTGAGCACCCCATGCGGCCCTCCGGATGTGTCGGGGTGCCTGCGATGATGTACCTTACCAGGGCTTGGGCACTGGGGCTCCCACGGATAACTTGGCAATTAGGTAATCTTCCGATTTGCTCCTAGAGAAGGGTGGATTTGGTTTTGGAAGTGGGAAAATGTAGTTTTCAATTTGCAACGTGAATGCAAGGCATGAAAGCTATATTTTATAAGCTATAATATGTGAATAATACTAGCCTCTGCCCAACTGGTGACGGGAGGCAGACATGTAAACGTTACTTTTCCCACGCTTATTATTGCTATTATGATTGCTGTTCTCAAAACTTAACCCTCCTCATCTGCCTGTTTCCCCCATTAAAATTTAAGTATCTTTTGAGTTTAAGATTTATAAACCAGACTAAAAGAATTTTGGGGGGCTTTCAATAGGAACAGAAGCCACAGTTCTTGCAAATTACTTGATATAGGAAGTGGTAGTATGGATTTTTCTTTGTTTCTGGAGTAGTCTTTTAAACCACACTTCAGTGGTACCGTGGCAATAATAATAATAATGCATTTGAAACCTTAAGTGTCAAATTCCCCTCTCCTATTTTAAAAATTGTTTTACATTTTTCTGGCTTACTTAACCTTCTTGACGCCAGTGAACTTAAGGCATGTAATTGAAGATAAGTGAGCACAATCAGTTCTACATTTCAATTCCTGTTTTCTGGACGGAGACCTTTTATGCTAAGTTCGTGTGAGAGCAGATTTTTATGACAAAATTATAACCCTCAGATCGACGTTGTACCTGTCCTGCTTTAATGGATTTTGTGACAGAGAAATGCAAAGGAATCTCCCAAAAGCTTTGCCCGAGAAAATTCTGACAGTAAGCTATACACTGGAGAAATTTTCAAGATGCTATTATGACTCATTATGGAAAAATGGCTGGGTCTTTTAATCATGCGATACAATTGTGTTAAAAAGGATGAGGCCGTGTAAAGGCATAACCTTTGAAATATTGCTTTGTATTTGCATTAGTCTCACTATTTAGAAAATGTGGCTTTTAATGTGATTTTGCACAATAAAACCTTCCAGTTCAGAAGGGCTCTTGTAGTTGTTTTCCCCTAATTTGAGCTCTACCCATAATTTTCTACGTGCCACCATTGAATGCACAGAAAGGGGACCCTTATCAGCCCCCATGTCCTGCCTGTGTCTTCCTTCTTCCTTAAGTGGCAACACTAGTACCTTTCTCATGTTAGTCAATTTTGTGACATTGTAATATTGTCTGGCCATGCACCATCACAAATTGTCTGGCTTCACTCATTTTGTAAAATTTCAGATTTTTTTTTTACTTTTCCTGGTTTAGTATATTGGAGCCGTTCCATATTTTCTATCTACCTAGTAGATAGGAAATTAATATTAAATATTTTTTCTGAATATTATTAAAAAGCAAGGAAGAAATCAGTAGCAATGAGCACAAACCAACAAGGAAAGGCAAATAACGATAAAAACCGAGTCTCCAGGATTGAGATCAATGTGAGGAGATGACGGAGGATTATGTTCGGTTTTGTGTTTGGTTGTGTTTGGAACCCCCAGATTGTCACCGTTTGTTGGGAACCATGTGCCCAGTGTTGCCGGCATCTGCACTTCACTGCCTCCCCTGGAGGGAGGTGCCTCTGGGCGGAGGACCCCAGCCAGAGCAGAGATTCACGCGCAGGAAGCATCTCGTGAGCCAGCTCCCTTTGAGACGAGGGTCTTTTGTCCCAAATATAAACAAAATGGACATGCTTGGATCACCTTGGTGAAGCATCTATTGCCTTAAGGTCTAACAACAACCCGGGGTGGGGGGGGAGGCAGGGTGCCTGAGCATGACAGCGGCTGGCTGGATATGATGGTGGCAGCACAAGGAGTCCCACTCAGACTCCCAGCTTCCGGTCCTGTAATGGTACATAATGCACAGTGTCCTCTGAAGGGCATCTGCCCAGGGGTAACCGGAGCTGCTCTGTCATCCGTTCCTGCCCAGGGGCAGTGGTGGAATTAGATGTGGTGAGGAAAAGCAGTGTCACCAACCATGGCTCAACTAAGAGTGATCTTCATTCCTTTCCTCCCTCCTCCTCTCCCTCCTTCCCTTTCTCCCCCCTTCCCTCCCTCCCTCCCTCCTTTCCTCCCTTCTTTCCTTCCTTCCTTCCTTCCTTCCTTCCTTCCTTCCTTCCTTCCTTCCTTTCCTTCCCTCCCTTCCTCCCTCCTTCCTTTCTTTCTTCCTCTCTCTCCTCCCTCTCCCCTTCCCTTCCTCCCTTCTTTCCTTTTTTGCTACTCTAAAGACATCTACCAGAAAAAAAAAAAACTTAGGCAAACCAAGTTTTTGAAAAATTCAAGACATTATTTCCTATTATTAGTTGAAGCAGAAGCATTCAGCTTGATTATTAAAATGATAATAGCGAAATGCAGAGAATATTGTTCAGTGAAAGAAAGCTACTTTTGTGAAGTATTTGAGTACATTTTACTCATTTATATTTTTATTATGCTAGCGCATGAAAAGATGAAGCTGCATGGTAAACAGACAAAAACCACCCACTTCTGCAGAAAATGAGGTTTACATGACTTTCCTGCGCACTGCCTCAGGATGCTCAAAGCAGTGCTTTCTGCTGGGCACCAACTCCACCTAGAGCAAAGGCAGGTAGAAACGGTTTGGTTGAAGGGGCTTTGTTCAGGTGCCACTGGGCATATATAAGAGCAAAGAGAAACAGCGCAGCTCTTGGTAAGCAAGAAAGGACCTAGGACTGACATCAGGTGAGATGAGGCTCCACCTAAGAACAGCCTAATGTCAACTTTCAGGTGAGAGCCCTAGCCAAGGGTAAGCGGCGTGGTCCCTGCTGAGAGGAATTCCTTAGGATGCATTTCTGAGGATGTACTTGGCAATAAATTTGACAGCAAGCATGGTCTCTTTGCAGGTTGGTTTTATCCGGGATTCCGGAAGAAGAAAACCAAACTTTCCTCTATCACGAAGCTCAAAGGCAAATGTGTATTTGATGCCCAGCTCATAAGCCCAGTCTAGAGAGGAACCTGATGTTGGGTCTGAAAAACATAAGCAGTAAATATTTACTTAGAGATGAATGCTAACACTTTTCTTGCAATGGAAATTCCCAGTATAAACTTAGCAATTTAAAAATAATTATGAGAGTTAAGTGTAGTCTGCTTGGTACCATCTGCAAAACAGTTATAGATTTGTGACTCACCACACATTTTAAAATCATGCTGCATTCAGAAACGTACATTTGGGCTGAATACACATGCAAGCAGCTCATAAGGAGACACTGGTTTCTGGAAATCACCAAGGAAACACTCCACAGGAGCTGTGCAGAGTCACTGTCTTTCTCTTTGCATAAGTCTCTCAGTGTTCACATTGCCAGTACCAAACGTTCTATAGTTAAGTGGTCAAGAAAGTTATTTTAAGGACAAATTTTAGTAGAATTATGAAATTCTACTAAAGATGTAAATAACCGGTAAAAAGATGAAAAGTATAAACATACAGCCTAGACATATATATATATATGTATATATATATATATATATATTAGACACATATATGTGCATTTGTACTAAAAATGCACATGCATATATTTTGCCTTATGTAATAAAAGAGCATCCTTTTCCTATGTGAAATAATATATGCTGTGGGACAAGTGGCAGGCAGGTTTGCTGACATTAACGTTTCAGATCTGAGAGGTAAATGTTACTGTGGTAGAATGATTCATCTGGGTTAGGAAGACTAGAAGACAGCTGGGAGGTATTGTAACACAAGAGCCTGTGTTCTAGAGAGTCAGCACACTGGGCTGAAGGAGTGCTGGATGGAAGATTCATAGAACTGGATAAAAACGGTTGAAATTTCAACCTGAGCACCAGTGTGTTGGTAACCAAAGAAGCCTGTGGTAGAGAAAAAAAGAAATGAGGTACGGATGCTTTACAACACAGGACAGCCACAGTCAAGAAACCTCAGCCATAGTTCAAAGACACACAGCAGCAGTGAATGTCTGAAGGCGTGAGAAGTAAGAATCATTGCTGGGGTGATAAACCCAGAGCAGCAGAACCTGAGCCCCTACTGCCTTCCTTGGGCTGATGGTGATTTCAGCGGAACATACTGGTCGGTGAGAAAAGGATCCATCTTCCTTGTCCTGTGTGACTCAACACACACATCTTCACTACAAGACACTAGGGAAAAGATTCTGCTTGCATGGAAGAAAGAGCCCCATACAAAAAGGAATCCAAGTTGAAGGAAAATGGTTAGGTATTGTGGACTTTGCCCTCAAGTAATTCTTGTTAGTTCCTGTCAGGGTTATGTATGGTTGGTGATAGAGAGAAGGGACAGGAAGGTGCCCAAATTAAACCTGAGTTTGTTTTGATTGACTAATTTATCTTCACCTTGTAAAGGCTTACTATAAATTGTCTAGAAAGCTCTTATCCCCCCCAAACTCAGATATAACCTACTGCCTACGTTCACACATTCACAATCTCCTGTGTAAACTGAATTTTAAACAAATGATCCCAGATCTCTAATGCTCATAATAATTTTTCTCAATAGTAACAAAAATGGATTAGGGCAAGGCTTCAGTAGATGATGGGAGAGACTTACAAATGGTGGATGCAATGGGGCCGTAAATGTAGTGGGCTTCATAGCGAGAGGACAGAGCCTCGGCACCAATCTTTGCGACTTTGTCCTGGGGAGAAAGAAAAAAAGAAAAAGATGAAAGTGGATTGTAAATATCACAAATGATTTACTAGGGATTAAAAATCAATTGTACAGGTTGTTTGGTATTTGAGAATCAAAGTAAGATAAATGGTTCAGCGAGAGACATTTTTGGTAGGAAATATGACTGTCATAAAGACTTCCAAATGCATGATCAGTGCATGTGGTAATACCCTATTTCAATTTCCGTGTCCTCTCTCCTCTCTCTCCCACCTCCATCTGTGTATCTCTCGTTCCTTTCAGGTGATATTTGTCTCTCTCACATCCAGATCCCCATTTTCTCCTGTGTCCCTCTTTCCTTCCTCTCTAATAGGTGGCACCTGTGCTACAGGACTTGGTAATGTGAAAGGCAGGGAGGTGTGGCGTTATCTTTAAAGTGGCTCTGTTACATCACGGCTGCTCCTGTGGTCCTAGGTAAACAGGGTGAATGCGGTATTGGAGTGAGTGTGCATATTTCTGTGTCTGTAGGTACTGGCTATTACTAAGAAGCCACGTTTTCCACATGATTCAGTTGCTGGGTAAGATCCTTCACTTTACTCAAGAGATGTTTCTCCTATGCCATCATATCACTTCCCTGAGAGTGGGCTGAAATCGCATTCTCCTGTCTACACAAATTAATCAAACGCCCACATTCCCCTTCTCAGCTTACGTATAACTAACTCTGTGCACTTGTGTGCACACACAAGGGCTGCTTTAAAGCTCAGCTCTGAGTGCAGTCGCATGCTGTGCTGAACGCAACTGACTGAAATAAGAGCAAAAATTGGGACCTCCTTTTTTTTTTCTTCTGGAGACAGTATTTTTACCACAGCCTTTTCTGGATTAACCTCCAATGGATTTAGGATGCTGAACTTTATCCACTATTTTCTTTCTTCCTCAGTAACTCAAGATATTGATCCTTCCATTTACCCCGTGCATCCCTCTGATTCATTGGAATCCAGGTGGAGAGTCCTCTCTGTAAAGCTGTCACGATCAAGTCAGCTTTCACAGAAAGAAAAGGAACGTACAAGAGGCCAGAGTTTTGGAAGAGAGCTTATTTTTAGTTGCTCATTATGTTTTTTTCTTTTTAGACAGTAAGTGAATTAATGTCATTTTCAATTTGATCAGGAGGATAAAGGTACAGTGAATCTCTTAGTCTGGGCCTGAGACAGGACTAGTGACGGTTGGCAGTGTTCTTAGGCTCTGGCTAGGGGTGGTTGTGTAGTTTGGCCTACAGGAAATACTAAGGCTGGGTGGTAGTAGAAATCTAATGACCTAGGCATTTCCATCCTCTTGGTTTTTAATTTTTTTTTCTTTCTCAGAAAGATCTTATTATCTAGGCAAACCTCATTAGTTCTTTTTCTGGCAACAAACAATGTGACATTTCTTCCGCATAAGTCAAGCTCATGAAGAACAGACAAGAGCTGAGCCCCACTGCCCCTCCTCACCAGCTCCTGGTAGTTGGGCGGCAGTTTGGACGTGTAGCCGTAGGGGAACAGGAGCATCTGGGAGTAGGAGTGGAAGGTGAGGTAGGCCTTGATGGACTCCAGGTGGCTCCGGATGAAGTCTGCCACTGCCGCCGTCTCTTTCTCCGACTCTGGTGCAGTGCCGGGGTAGGTTTCCTTACACGGGTTGTGACTGCTCTGGGAAGCTACGGAGATGTGTGTGGATGAGATGATCACCCAATGTTGTTTCTGTAAAGCCCAGCCCTTCTGATGTGTGTTCTCCAAATAGTGAAATGAGGTGCGGGGGTGGGTGTGGGTGGGTGAGGGGGGACATGTTCCCAGGCTGCTACTTTCGTAGCTCTGTGTGTCTGAAGATTGTACATGCATGTGTGCACACACACATGCATGAGCACGTATGCATGCACACACACATGCGCGCACACACACACACACACACACGTCAGGTTGTGATGAATTTAGTCTACCAGGACATCCCTCTGAAGCACATGGCCTCAGATCTCCCTATACCAGCAAGGTTGCTGTGTGCAGCATCTGATGTAGCATGCCTTGATTGTCATTGTGTTTTTATTTTCCTCTTCCCTCCTTCCTTCCCTCCCTCCCTTCCTTGGCTTGAACTCAGGGCCTGGGTGCTGTCTCTGAGTCTCTTTGTGCTCAAGGCTAGCACTCCACCACATGAGTCACAGCTCCACTTCTGGCTTTTTCTGAGTCATTTACTGAAGATAAGAGTCTCACACACTTTCCTGCCTGGGCTGGCTTTGAACCATGATCCTCAGATCTAAGCCTCCTGAGTAGCTAAGATTACAGGTGTGAACCACTGGGTGCCTGGCTTATTTTCCACTTTCTTATCCTGCCCCCGCCTCCATCCCCAGTGGTTCTTTGTAATAAGTTTCTGAAGAACTACTTGTGTGCTGATTTTGACCACTGCTATTTATCAATTTTATCTGCACAGGAGGAGCAGGAAGCTTTGGTCTCTCTTCAGATTATCTGAAAAAAATTTTTAATACTCATGGGGCCTTCCCCTCCCTTCCCTTAGCAAGCTAGATGTGTGTCCAGAGAGAGCTAGATAAATAGCATCTTCTCCCCACTCCTCCCAAAGAGAAGTACTCCTGACCCCCCCTGGGGTAGTGGTTATTCCTGCCCAGCATATTAGGTAAAACAATTGGCCCTCACTCTGGGAGTGCCTACGGTTTACAGGAATGTGGGTGGATCCGTGAAATTTATCAGCATCCTAATGCTCAATGTTTTGTCTAAGACTCACCACCCCAGGAGGCATCGAAGTTCCGGTTGAGGTCGGTGCCAATGCAGGTGGAGTTGTGGTGCTTGGAGCGATTTTTCCTCCACATGCGGTTCTGTGGAGTTGAGGGGCAGGGGCAGGGAGATGCTGACAGGCGGCCTCCTTTGTCTCAGACTCCCTGCAGAAATCTATCTAGCCCGAGAGCCCACTGACTAGAAAGCACACAGTGTTTTCTTGCAATTGGTTATATTCTCAGAAGCATGATTTTTAGCCATCTAACTCAGTGAATGTCTTAAAATCTTGATTAGCATCTAGTACTGGAAAGCGATCAGTAACCTAAGTGGTAACTGTATTATATTACTTTCTACTGGTATAGTTGGTCACAATGGGATGGTTGAAGGTATAGTTTGATGTGGCAGTATCTGTCTGACAGTTCAATATTAATGGCTTTATTTTATTTTAGCAACAGTAGAGCAATACAACACAAACCAGATAGCTCGTCTCTTTTTTGATACAATTATATCTCTATACTGTTCTAAATGGGTGAAATAAGATGACTTTCCTTTTAAGACAATGAATTGATAAAAGTTTTCAAGCAACTTATTTTTAGCTAGAATATGATTTGTCACAGCATAGAATCATATATTTCCTTTACAATTATGGATTCATTAATTGTGTATGTTGCTATCTTCAGAAGCAAAAGTGTCATGTTATTTCAATGTCATTTACTGAAACCAGAAAACTTAGTTGACTGAGTCTTAAATAGAAACCCAAAACATCTAGTTTTTAGAATTGGAATTAACTAGTTATCCAAATCTTAAACACAGTACATTATAATTAAAGCTAGTAAGTAATATGTCATTTTAATTTAAATGAGAGAGAACAGAGCCGTACCTGTGTCCATGACCAAATATATCCATCTACGTTGAACACTGGTAGGACATAGAAGTTCATTTGGTCCAAGAGTTTGGTCATAATTTTGTTTTTGCCATAACTTTTTGTTGCCTGCAGGAGTAAGAAGAAATGCAGCTAACAATATAAAATTTAGCTACCACAGGAGAAGCTATGGTTTTGATAAGAGTTATTTGCCCAAGGTTGAAGGTTCCCCTGAACCACACAAAGATAGACCACAAATACGGAATACAAGAAACGTGTGCAAGACGCAATTGGTGCAACTACATACGATAGGAAAAGTTCCTCTTAATCAGAGGTGACATGAATTAAAGTGAAGTCGTCAAGTAGCTGCTTTAGTCATCCAGACTCCAAGTGTTCCAAATGTAGCATGCAATACATGTTTCACAGGAAGGAGGGAGGCCAAGTATAGAATTCACAGTACAATTTACTTCAGAAGAGTTCTTTCTCTCACTTCTTTACATGAGTGTAAGTTGTCGATATGTACAGGAATCGGGAAATGTTGGAGAGGGCCTATAAATATTTATAAATAAGATCAAAGAATAACTTTCCCTTTTTTTTCTTCCCTTCCTTTTCCTTTCTCTTTCCCTTCCCCCCTCTCCTCCCTTTCGCTCCTCTTTCCCCCCTCTCTCCCTTCTCCTTTCCCTCCCTTCTCTCTTCTTGTTTAAACCCAAGGCCTCTTACTCACTGAAGCATGAGCCATACTCCTAACCATTTACTGAAACCAGAATATATATATTCCAAGGAATATATATATTTTCCCCTAAGGAATTTTTGTATTAATAAAAATTCTTGTCTGGAAGTATAGCTCAGCAGAAGAGTACTTATAAATGTCCTGAATTCAATGCCCAGCACGACCAGTAAAATTAGCTAAAAACAAAGATAAAAATCTCAGGAATTTAGAGATTGGACCAATCAGTATTTTTCTGAAATAAAGTTAATTGTTTGAGCATTCTGTGACTACCAAAAGCCTCATCAGCCCCTGGTACATCTCTATCAGAGCCAAGAGACATGTGCTTTTAATTTTTTGGAGATGGAATCTTGCCATGTATCCCAGGCTGGCTTCAAACTCACGACTCACCTCCCTCCTCTTAAGAGGTCCTGAGATTAAAGGCTTGTGTCATTATGCCCAGCCACAAGAGATTCTGGGCAGTCTTGTGCTGTGATTTCCTTTATGGGTTGAAGGGCAGAGATCTCGGATTGTAGTTGCTGGAGCAACTACCGTTATAAGTCAGTCCTGTGGCAGATTCTTTGCTGGCTACCGCATCTCTGGCCCAACGCTTATTCCAAAATGTCATGTACAACAGTTAGCAGCAAGAGCAAAAGAAAGCAGCAGAGTACAGTATAGATTGAGAGAAATACAAGATGGAAAAAAAGAATGTGTTATTTTCACTTGGAAAGGACATTCAAATACAAAAATTCCAAGTTTCTGCCTGGCCATTAAAGTCTGTCTGTACACAGAAACAAAAGGTCTGTGTTTTGAGCTCATTAAAGAAATATCAAGCGGGAATGTGGCTTAGTGATAGAGTGCTTGCCTAGTGTACATGAAGCCCTGGGTTTGATTCCTCAGTCCCACATAACTGAAAAAGCTGGAAGTGACACTGTGGCTCAAGTGGTAGAGTTCTAGCCTTGAGCAAAAGAATCAGGGACAGTTGCCCAGGTCCTGAGTTTAAGCCCCACGATTGGCAAAAAAAAGAAAGAAAGAAAGAAAGAAAAAGAGAGAGAGACAGAAAGAAAGAGAGAAAGAAAGAAAGAAAGAAAGAAAGAAAGAAAAAGAAAGAAAGAAAGAAAAAAGAAAAACCAACATTGCAGATTAGGTAACAAAGGGTGATTTCATATCTTGCTTTTTCATCTTCTTTACTTTCCTAAAATCTCAGCTGGAGTTGGGGAAGTTTGAAGGGAGGTGTCAGCTTGATAATAACCACAGTGGCAAGCCCGCTCAAAGCTTGCTGGTCCTTAGCAGCACTCAGGAGCTCCCGTGGTTAAGTGGCTCTGCTCAGCTGGAAAGTTCTAGAGGCTGGACAGTAGGATCAGACTTCTGAGTTCTAGTTCACTCACCTGATAGACAAACCACTGGCAGAATGCAGGGGAAACCCATTCTCGAGCGTGAATGCCACAGTCCATAAAAATGGCTTTTCTTCCTTTATGTTCTTTCCCAATCTATTTAAAAATACATTTACAATAGATACATGAGTTCATGCATCGACCCCTCGTTGTGCAAGAACTCTTCCATAACCTGCAAACACTTCTTTCTCCTCTCTAACCGTATTTACACAAATGGTGTATAGACCCAAATCGTGATCTGCTACCTTATATTCTTCCGAAAAGTGTTCCCAGGGTCAGAGCTTCCTTTAGTTTTTAAAAGCACCACACCTTGCATTTCTGTTCCATTGCTAGCTTCCTGTGTTTGGAAAGATGGATTATAGTTACTCTGTTCCCTTTGGTTTTTTTTTTTTTTTCTGGTTTCCTAAACAGGGAGAGTTTGTGCTGTGCTTACACACACAGCCAGCTAACTGCAGGGTGCTCTTCTATAAGAGTGTGCATTGGTTTTGGGGTGGTGATCAAAGACAATAAGTGTTTAGGCTCATTCAGGGGACACTCCTGGGAGTGCTTGCTGTCTTTACACGTGGAGTAACCCAGCAGCGTCTACCGGTCACGCATTCTCTGTGGTACAGAAGGAATTCCTGTCAGTGTTGTGTTCAGATGGCTCATGGGAGTGTTTTGGGGGTGGCGTGAGTGCATGATATTTAAACGTTTCTTCCTGACCCTCATTATCTGTTCTACTGAATTGTAATGAGTGTCATGTGCTGTCCTTAGGCTGTGGAATGAGGAAAGTCTGTCTGGCTTGGCCCACTGCACCGTCTCTGACAGGGCTTCTTGTCCTTTCTCTATTCCTGGATTGCTGTCTAGAGTCCCGATCATCTGCATCTCCCTTTCTCAAACTTAGCTTTGCCATGTCACAATTCTTAAATTCATTCTTAAAAAAATAATAGCAGTAAGGAGTGGTTCTTGGAGTTTCTTTCCTTGCCTTCAGAACGTAGAGTGGATTATCTTCAATAGTAGATCCGATTTTAATCCGAGAGACCATTTCAGGTCGTTTTTTCACCATTTTTTCAGTCCAAGCTACAATCTTTTAAAAGCAAAATCGAAATTTGAGGAGTTAGAAGAAAGAAAGGAAAACAGCGGGCTGACAAATGATGACAGTCACTTTTTTGAGGAATTGGAGTTTTATCCTGTACCTTGTCCCAGTTATTATATTTTGCATAACTGTGCCTTCCTGGGCTATCTTCTTTAACATCAAACTGTTTCTCAATCTCTTCTTGTAGATCATGGATCAGGACTCTGTTTGACAGGAAATGATAAGCATACATTTTTTTTTTTGTCACAAGAAAGAAAACCACAGCTATCTTTCATTTACAGATAAATTTCTCTTCCTTCTTCTCTGTCTTTAATCAAGCTTACTCTTTTCCCTCATCATTCTTGTTTAGCCATCTCCTTCCGACATGTCACATGTCTGCCTTCTGATCTCCCCATTTATCTAGAGCTGGGCCAGAGTTTAGCCGTGAAAAACAGACTCATCCAAAAATAGACATTGCTATACATATACACATACCACTGGGCTTTGAAGAATTAATATAAAAATTGTGTACAATGTTTCACATATTCAGTTAAGTAAAATGTAGTATTACCATTAATCTTCCCTATAGCTTTTTTACTTTTTTAATGGCTACTAAAACAGTTTTAAACCTCACACCTGGCTCTTTCTATGCTATTTTAATATTCCCTGTCCTCCTTCAAAGTGTGCATACACACATTCACATACAGCACAGGCAATGGTAGATAATTTTATGCACAGATACACTGTCCATCCCTTGTTATTTCACACTTGAGGGCTGGAAGAAAAGCAAGTAAGAATAATGATGATAATGGCTTTACTAACTAGCCCAAAGCACTTACTACATATGGTGTAACACCATGAGTATGTTGGCTCAGTCCATGTGAACTCTCCATCTTACTATTGAGCAAACACATACCCTGTGGATAACCAAGGAGCTAGAGCATGGCTGGTGTGACTTGGAGGGGGAAGACAGGCAGGATTGCTCACGGTGAAGATAACGTTGGAGTCAGTACTCCACCTCAGTACTGCCTCATTTCAAGGACAGGGTGCTGGTCACCCAATGTTTGGCTGTCCTTGTGTCTCTAGGCCTGGCTTCAACCCTGAAGTCCAGACCAGTACACTCTCAACCATCTACTTTACATTCTCTGTTAAGATTTCTACCCACCTCCCCACACTTTTGATGGGGAAATCTGTCTTCCATCATTATGTATGAAGGTAACTCAACAGCAATATCTACTTATTGTTGTCCATGAAGATAAGGCTACATTGAAGTCTTTTATGAGACTCCTTGGTGTGTTAACTATATGATCTCTCAGAGGATATATTCAGAACACCCTCACTTCTTCTATATATAGCTGTGAAAATAATGTTGAACCTAGAAGGAATGCATTGGATGTTGGGAATAGGACTTGCTGAAAGCCAGCTCAGGGCTGTCTCTGACAGATGGTGGCACATGACAGAGGAAGGGAGGGTAAGACTGCCTGGACGGAAGGATGTCACCAACACAGGGAGACGTGGTCCCTGAGACTGGGCCCCACAGCCTGACAAACTTTGGTAGCCTTTATAAACCTTAAGAATTGTCTTATAGCAAAGGAAATTCCTACTTATTTATAGTGATCCTTCTTCATCCAAAGGGAAATTGTATTCAGTAGCTATTTTTTTCCAGCACAGAGAACTGTGATTTGTGTGGGAAATATTTCAGTGTAAATATCTGAAAGGAAAGATTGAAGTTGGATGCATTGGGCATTTTGATACTTGAGTTTATCTCATTTCCCACTGATTTTACGTAAATCAAGGGGCACCTGCTTGTGGCAATGAAATGCACTTGTGCTTCTTTCCTGAATGCAGAATGGAGCTGTGCCTTCCTTAATACCCCCTCCAGCCTTCTGATGGTGTAGTTACTTATCTAAAGAGGAAGCAGGGACCTGCGTTGTTCAGATATTCTGCAGTACTTGATATGATCTTTTGATCTTTGATTTTCTCACTGACCCACCACCCAGAGTACAACGGGGCTGAAGCCAATAGAAATGCGAGGCCTCCAGGGAAGGGAAGGTGAGCCTCAAAGCTGAGAACCGCCTCAGCAAAATTAATACATGTTTTCAACCAGATTCAGCGCTGACCTCCCTGCTTGCTTGCTTCATTTTCTTATGGTCGTGAGCTCTTCCTCTCAGTCTCTTCTCGCCGATGGGTGAACTGACTCCTGTTCTGATGCACTATATAAACGTGAAATACTCCTAATTATTTTAGCTAGCACGGGGTGGGGGTGGGGGGTGGGCATTGCCCGGCATGAATCTTGGCTCCCATCAGCAGAGCCGGCAAAGCACAGTACAGGGACTGGCAGGGCCAGCTTGCTGCAGGCGCTGCTGCAGACCGAGTGGATGGGGAACACTGCACTGAATCTAATTTTTAAAGGATCCGAGAGGACTCAGAATCCCATTTTGGGTGGTTGCTACCCACTCTAGAAAGAGCTCTGGTTTCCACTTTTTATGAGTGGCTTTTTATTTTCTCATTTTAATTGTTGATCAAAGAGAAGACAATGGCAAAGACTGACTCTCTGAATGTTGCAAAAAGCCCTCAAGGTTTGCATTGCTAAATCTCCCTAAACATAGTGCCCGCCCCCAGGGGCTCAGGCCAGTGAATCGAGTCTGCTTTCCATTCGACTTTTGTTCCTCTGCCCATTTGGGTTTGCTAGTGTACACATATTATGTTTCTTAGATTTGGCTTTGTTTTTTGGTAGAAGTGTACACAAAGAGGCAGGAAGCTTGCTACTTCAAAATCAAATCTGGCTTAGTATTTTAATTTTTTCAAGAATTAAAAATAATATCATACACAGAGGCTTTAAGCTAATTGGTGGCTCATACGCACGGTGGGGAGGGGGTCGTCTAAGTACATCGTGTGTCAAACAGCCCCTTGACACAGTCTTATTCAGCCGGGTGCCTGGGTCCAACCAGATGTTTCTGTTCTTAGAATCCTCTTCTGTTACTATCTGATGCCAAGTAAGTCATGGAATTAATATGCAAATAAAATTATCCATATAATTAGTATTTGGAGACAAGATTTTAAATAGTTCTTGTCTGTGCAGATCACTTTACATATTTATATTTTTTGAGGAAGGCAACTAATTATGTGGCTCTCCCACAACTGTAGCTAATTTGGGCCAATTTCAGGAAATCATGTCTTAATTAGATAAAACTAATTTTTGTAGGAGGCTGAACGCCTTGCTTCTTGATGGAGGTGGCAGAGACGATCTCAGCCTCAGACAAAATGAGGAACACGGTCTGTGAGGACTTGGCTTTAGACGTCTGATTGGCGCAGAATTGTGTTATGACAGGAGAGGCCACAATGAACAAAGACCAAAGTGTTATCTGATGAAAGATGCCAGCTACCTGCCTGGGTGTCTTCCAGTGATTTCCTTCCATGCCTCTGCTCATGGAAGGTACCCAGCTTCCTGTGTATATTATAAGGGCTACCAACCCTGCTGTTAAAGGCAAATTATACACAATTAGAGCAGCGCACAGCTTTCCTTTTAGGTGGCGGGATGCTCAGTTGGTCGATTCTGGGGAGGCCATGTTAGATCTCTGTTAATATTGCCCAGGGTTTTACAAGTAAGGCCCAGAGTCAGAAACCTGGCTACAAAGTGACTTGAGACACAGCAACACTGGTGACTTGGGCCAGGTATTTGTTTGTTTGTTTTCTTTCAGATGAAAGAATCAATATGTCATCTGAGCTCAGTGTGAGCAGGTAGCCTAGAATGTACTATGAATTTCTATGGTCTTGGGATGTCCATCTATGGAGTGTCTATTTCTGATTTTAATAGTGCAATTTACAAACGCAGAAAAGCTGGTCTCACTTAATTTTGAGTTAGTTAGGCTTTCCCAATTTATAAACTTCCACGTGACTGTTAACTTCTTGGAAGGAGAGCACAGAAACAATGACCTGATACTTTTAAAACCAGAGCACACATGTTCGGCTTACTTCCCTTGCTTTTGGTAGGGTTTATGTGTATTTGTGATGCTGTATTAGAATCATAAATACAATAGAATCTCTGTGAACCACGGCACCCTCATTCCATGCAGCCACTTTGCTAACATGAGCACTCTTCCTTTATCTCAGACAGAAGAAGGTCTTTTGCACTAAAACACCGAGGGGGGTGAAGTCATGAAACAACAAGTTCAAACAGAAGTGAGTGCTGAGTGGAGTTTTGATTGTTGAGGGCATCAGAAGATGACAAGGCCTGGAACCTAAACCTGGGGCCCTCCCCACATCAAACCATGGCCTGTCTGAACATAGAAACCACATTTTGTCTTCTGAGTTGTGCACTGATTTGAGACACTCCTCGATAGTCTCCTTTCTCCTCTGTGACAGAAGGGCCCAGGGAACCATTGTTGTTTGATACATTCTAATTTCCTCATTTATAAACCTTTATTTGAAATTCTCTCTTCTTCAGTTCAAGACCCCCCTCTACTGTTTTAAAAGAAATTTCTTTGGGTAAAATTTCTCTTATAAAGGACTATTCATTTGCTATGTATTTTTCCATTGTCACAGCTCTGCTTATCTAGAGATGAGCACAGACTGTTCATATATCAGGCGAATGTAGAGACTGGGCTTCAGAAGAACTCTGGGGTGGCTCCCCATGGCTGGGATGAGGGGCTCCCTGCCTGCCTCCGTGGCGCTATGCCTCAGAGCTGGCTCAGAGATGGTACGCAGAGCTCATGTCATCCTTGCAGCTTAGAACCCATGTAAGAGGGAAGTCCCTGGGCTGGGTCTCCTTGGAGTGAACAGTCCATTGTACAGAGGAAGCTTTTAGTCAGTCTAACAAACACCTCCAGTGAATGTTTCCCTTGATGGATGAAGGTTCCCCAAAACTCGCGAGTATCCACACACACGAGTATTTGTGAAGGACTTACTCATAGTGCATCTTACTCTGGTCCAAGGCAGCCTGGATGGAGGGCGACTCCTTCTCGCTGACTCGGAAGTCCACTGTCATGTTCGCAGCCACGTGGTGGATGGTGTCTGGGTACCAGAAATCAAGCTGTGGAGATGAGGTTGCTGTTGGTCATTGTTGTTGGTTTGTTTGCTCACCCAACACATAATTATTAAGAAATGAGTGTGAGTTATACATTTTGAAAGAAATGTGGGGTTTGGTTTAATCTAAGATAGACCCTTCTTCTTCTTTTTTTTTTTTTTTGGGTCCGGTCGTGGGGCCTGAACTCTGGGCCTGGGCGCTGTCCCTCAGCTCTTCAGCTCAAGGCTAGCGTTCTACCAATTGAGCCACAGAGCCACTTCCGGCTTTTTTCTTTTTGCTTACGTGGTGCTGAGGAATAGAACCTAGGGCCTCAGGCATGCAAGGCAAGCACTCTACCACTGAGCCACCTTCCCAGCCCCGGACCCTTCTTTTTTTATATAAATTAAGATTTTTTTCTTGAAAATATACTTAAAGTACTGTTGAATATTAGGAAGTCATTTATACTGAGCACTGTCTTAGGACATTGTATGGAGCAGTGCAAAAATGTCTGGACAGCTCTTTTGGATAATTTCTTTGCTTCTGCCATTGTGGAGTTGAATAGAATTATTTCCTAATTAACTGTAGTTTCTGACTTTGTTTGGGCATTTATACTAAATATGTATCTTCTCGGCCATAATCATGCCCCAAAACCAGATGTCTCATAAAGTCGGGACTTCCTAAGTTTGTATACAATAAGAAAGCACAGTCCCTCACTCCTATCAGCCCTGAATTAAAAAAAAAAAGCCATATGTCTCTGGATACGTTACAGTTCTCTGTCTTGGAAAATAGGGCTCACAGGACTCCCTGGAGAGCATTTGGAAGACTGTGAAATGTGTAAAAGTTCAATGACACGCAGGAACTTAGTAAATACTGACTGATGTCTCTCTCTCTCTCTCTCTCTCTCTCCACACAGCTGAAAATTTTTAAATGTGGCGGATGAGGCTAGAAAGCCAGCATCCAGGTAAAACGACTTTCTGAGCACTCCATTTCTTGGGGCTCTTCAAAATCAGAGCCCATTGTGTAACCAAACGAAGGGCCAGTTTCCCACCTAAGAGATGGGAGTATCCCCCTCTCACCTCAAGACTGTGATCCTGAGGCGGTCCCACCGTGGCTCTCTGAAACCCATTATGAGACATAGAGAGCTGCTGTACACCAACCAATATGTCTCTTTCTTTGATGGGAAAGTTACAGTGTGGAGTTGGATACAAGAGAGATACAGTGTGATTTAAAGGCAAATCAAAATAGTAGTTTCTTCTCTTAGCAAGGTAATGTGGAATAAGCACATAGAGTCCAGAAAACTTTGCTGTGCAGTTATTAAGCACAGAGATGAGGAGTTGAGTAAGCACCTTGTAAAAGGGAGATGTTTGGTGTGGGAGTTACAGGCATCTGTGGTCCTTTCCAACCTGTTAACCAATGTTTGTGTCCTAGGAGGAAACCAGGCCAGTTCCTGCAGGAAACACGGACCAAGCCACACTGTAAAGAATCGCCAAGACTTAACTAGATAAAGAAGAGAAACACATTCTTCATGTGAAACGGCGGCAAGGTAGGGAAAGTTCTGATCTTTGTGTTGTTTCAAAGGGGAAGAAAGAGAGCAAAGGAGCCAAGGAGGTTCAGGAAAAAAAAGGTTTAGTTCACACCAACATCAACAGAAAACATGGAAAATGCTTGTGTGGTAGTAACTATGTCACACCAGCTTCTGAGTGATATTCAAAGTTTTCTCTGTCTTCCCCAAAACCTTAGAGGATATCTGTTTACCAGCCACTGAGACCTGTGTTGCTCTGTCACTGGCCTAAGGCTGGGGAGCTAGTGTACAACTGGGGTTTGAACCTAAGCCTATGGCTCCTTGACTAAAAGGAGAGAAACAGTGCCAGGTTTGAGAGAGGAAGAGAGACAGAGACAGAGACAAAGAGGGCACTGACTACAGATGTGGGAGACAGGATGAGGACTCTGAACTTCAGTTAAGGAGCCATTGCAGCCATCTCAGCAAAGGGAAGAGGGACACTGATGAAGGCTGTGGAATGGAGAGATGGATAGATGTGGATACCAAGAACTACTGATTGATTTCGTGTGGAGATAGGAATGAAGCCCAGATTTAGTTCTGAGATTCAAATCTGATGTATGTAATCTGTTGGGTCATTCAGTTTACCCTCTTCGAACCTCAGTTCTTGGTGTTGGTTTGCTCTAAGTGGGTTAGACTGTGACAATGGCATTGCCAGGCTGTTGGAGACTTTGGAATGGTGCGTGGGCCGTGGCTGGCACAATGTGAGCCTTGCACGGGTACAGCAGGGTCAGCGTCCAATGGCTCTGTAGGCCTGTTGGGTTGAAAGGAGTTTCCTTTCAAAGTGTACCTGTTCTCGGACGGGGTCACACTCGGTATCACCCAGTGCTTTGACACCATCAGTTCATCCCTTCACAGCAATTATATCATTAGAGTCAATTGGCCTAGAAGCTGGGAGGACAGAGAGAAGTTCCACAGGAAGGAAAAGGAGTCCCTGGTTTTTAATGGTGTCAAGAACAATCCCATAATTTATAATTTTACCAAGAAGAAGTCACTGTCTGCAAAGCTTTTGGGAGGGAAAACAAGAAGGATTTCCATACAAACCAACTCAGGTGGAAGACTGTGCATTGGCTGGATTATCCAGGTAAGTCTGCCATTTCCACTTACGCTTAGGCATCATGAAGAAAGAAGCAGGAACTTTCAGAAAACAAAGGAAAGATAAACTATTCCTGTAAGTAAGTGCGTTACCTCATTGGTCTTGGCCAAATGCGTTATGACTTCTGCTTGGGTCTCATCCTGGGGCTTCACGCGAAATACCTTGTGCCTTCAGGAAGATGAAAGACAAGCTCTGTAAATGGTGAGGAGACCTCCCACAATCCTCTTCCCACCACATGCGGGCACCTGGGGTGACATCTACCTGTCGAAGCGAACAGGAGCTCTTGCCAGGGTAGCTGTGATCAGAACCACTTGCAGGATGAGCCTCATGGCGGTTGTGTGCTTGACTGAGACCCTCCCGGGTTTTGTGCCTCTGCCTTTATCTTGAGGAATTGCTCACTTCCTCTCACCCAGGGTTTTCTTGGCTGGGAGCATGGGGAGGAAGAACCCCAACTTTAACGGTCTCTGCCGCTTATCTCATCTTACCATCAGAAATGCTCATTTGACAGAAAAACAATGGAAAGCAATGTTTTAGCAAATGACACATCTGAGGTGGTGGGCTTAGTACGTTCACAGAGCTCAGATCGGAATCCATTTGTTTGTTCTGAAATGTGACGCTACCACCAAGCTTGTATTAAAGGACCCATCCATAGGCTTTATATTTTCTCTGCTAACCTCAGATGGATTTGGGTCTCTGGCCCCAGAACGTTGTGCATAGTCCTTAATAACGTAAAGCAGGTGTTTGAAACTTGATTGTAATCATCAAATTAAAAACATTTTTGTATCAGATAGTTTAGATATATGAAATGTAGGTAACAATAGAAGGCATTGGTATGTTAGCTATGTAGACTTGTGACTCTATACCTTTTCTAAAGAAGCGTGCATTGCAGAAGAACCTGCGTTTCCACTTGCTTTCTCGTCTCCCTGTCATTTGAGGTCACCCTTACCTAAAACACCCAGAGGACTTGTTGAGAACAAGAAAACCTTGGTGCTGTAGTATTTACTTGTTAGACATTGTCTCTAGAGTGTGGATTTGCTAGGTGCCAAGTGACAGCTTTTGAAAGCTGATTTAATCAAAGCTATTTGTTTACTATGTGACAAAGCATCCGGGGACATTCTTTAGTCTTTAATACAACTCAACTTGTGGTAAATTATTTGGAGAGTTACATGATTACCCAGGATCATAGGTAAAGCATACATTTCAAATCAGATAATTTAGAATTTGCCTTTGAAAACTATCTCTTCACTTTGGCAAATACAGACATGGCTAGATATGAAACATCCTAGAGTCATGGTTCCATATTTAATTGGCTGTGTATCTATCTCTGTCTGTCTGTCTATCTGTTTCTCTTCTCATTATGCAGGCCAGAACTTGCTATGTAGCTCTAGCTGTCATTGAAATGGTGATCCCTCCCAGTTCCACTTAGCCTTCTTAGTGCTGGTTAGAGAGACGTGTTGGGGGGGGGGAGGTGTGTATTGACAACAGAAACACCATTCCTCCTCATCAAAGAAGGATTTCTGCATTCCTTAGAAAAACCTTCATGTACTGAACCTGTGTATAGGGAAAAGGCAGGCATCCCCAAGGCCTTGTGTCCTCAAGTACATGGACACAGAGTCTACGGTGACTCCTGCTGAGTTTGGGCCATGGATATAACTGAAAGATGGCGGTGACAACTCAGCAAAGTAAACTTGATGCTCTAAGTTACCATCAATATAATGCTGAAAACTTAATGGGACACTAAGTTTTACACTTACAGGCCTTGATTTGCCTATGTAGATTATGAATTACTGAATTATTTTGATGAATGCTCAGTATACTGGCATAGCTACACTGCCGCCATCTAGTGGGCTGTTAATAAAATTCGTCATTCTTTGGCTTGGACAACTTCCAAATAAATTGTGATTCAAATGGTTCTTTTTCTGATTAGGACATCATTATAGACATTTTAACACATTATGTCTGATGAGCCCATTTTTCCCTCATTCCATATAGGAAATAGTGATTTCATATTTTATTCTATGATTTTAAAGCAAAGACAAGCTCCCTAATGATAACTCTAATGCTTGTTCTAACAACTGAATGTGGCAAAGTACTTTCCTCCATTGGCTTCTGTCGTTCTAACCCTGGAGAATATCATGTCACGTGTGGTGTGCCCATGACGGAGTGGCTTCCGCCTCTTTCACTGGCCCAGTTGGTCACTTCCAGTCTGCCGTCCATGTCCCAGCACACGAGCACCCGTCTGACTACTCCACAGACAACATCCTCAGTGCGGCAGCATTATTGTGCCAGGCCCTGGACATGCCCTCCACGCTCCACCGGTTATGGGCCTTACCTCACCCAGGCTTACCCATCTCCCCTCACCTCCTCATGTTCCACTCCACCCTCTGAAGAGCCCCGGGCCTGAAGGGGGTGCCCACTGGGTCCTGCTCCTGGAGACCCATTTCTTCCTGAAGCTTCCCAAGGGGCCTTCTTTCCTCTTCTCATGCCACATTTGTTCTCTCTGCAGTCTACCTCATACCTGCCTGCCTAGTGTCAAGTGAGTACCTAGTTATTAACTACTGGTTATTTACTTCATGTCTGTCTTCTCTAACGGTCTACGAGGGCAGAAGTGTTACAATTCTTTATTATTATTACCATTATCTTGAATCGCTGAATAAAATTCTTGGCATATAGCAGACAGCCCACTGAATGAGCTGACGTAGGAGCCAAACCAAGGCATCCCTTCATTCTCCTTTCCATGTTTTGATCATGAGGCTGTGCTCATATCTGGTATACTCTGAGGTGTTGTCCAACCAACGGCCGGCCACTTCATCTCCCCGGATATCCCTTTCATGACCACCTCATCTCTTGCACACCCTTTGCCTATTTATTCACAGCTTTTCCCACTCTAAGAAGCAGACACTATGCCATACTTGACAGGTACAGTGACTCACTTTTATTATGATCAGTTAAAAAAGATCTAAGTAGTTTAATAGACCTAGAAGCTTAAAAAAGAATGCTTAAGATGTATAAAACCTTCATTCAGCCCCATTAAAATCAGAGTTCAGGATAGATAAGCAGTGGACAGAGCGCCGTACGGCCGGGTGCCTGGCTAGTACAGGTTATGGAGGACGTAGTTGGCGATGTGCTTGACAGCAAGCATGGTCTCCTCACAGGTCGGTCGGATCTGGGACTCAGGAAGCGCAAAGCCGTATCTACCTGTGTCCCGGAGTTCAAAGGTGAAGGAATATTTGATCCCTTCATCGTAAGCCCAGTCGTCAGAGCCGCCGGCAGCAGGATCTGAAATAAGCAGAGAGTAGGAGAGGGAGTGGAAAACAACAACAACCATCGTCCAGAGATTTGAAGACATGCCATCTTTGTCTTTATAATTACAACCCATTTCCTTGTGTGAGTAGAGGATAACTCTCTAGTCTGAAAACCAGAGGGTGCCACATTTGATTTTTTTTTTAAGAACAAGTCCAGTGTCACCCCACAAAACAGATCTGAACAGGGCATTTCTTGACTAGGAAAATGATTACGTGACTCGTAAAAACCAGTGGGAGGCAAAGCTTCCTGCTCTGAGTGTTTAGCTCATGAGGCCCATGGTTTCCTGGCTGGAGGTAAGACTCACAGATCGTGGTGGCTCCTGGACCATAGGTGTACTTGGTGCCATGCAGGGAGGCGAGTTCCTTCACTGCAGCCTTGGCCAGGGTGTTCTGCAAAAGAACCATCAGGAAGTGAAGTGAAGACACAGAACAGAGCCAGAGGGACGTGGACCGGCTCTTGCTGCGCGGGCCTGGTGCCTGGCCCCAGCGTCCACAAGCAAACACTGGGTTCCAGGCCTGCATGAGACTGTCTGCTGGAGGACATGGGCTCCTGGCCCCTCCACACCCTGCCTAGACACGCCACACTTGGGAAGCCCCGCCTGGCTGGGCTGCCTTCTGCTTGTTCACTATGGGAGAATCAGTTGTGACTCATTCTGGTTGTGGGACCTGCTATATTTTGGACGTTGGCACCATAATTGCTTCTTGTTCATATGCCTGGGAAAGTGCAAGGAAACTGATGAATGAGAACCGTTTAATTTTTACAAAGGAGGAACTTTCCTAGCTCCCCATTCCAACTTCAAACCCAGTCTTGTAAAGTTGAAGGCACGGGAGCATACCCTTAAGATATCAAAGATTTCAGCTCCCATACTGTTAGCACTTCCTTGACAAATCAGAACATTACATAGCCATAAAATTTTAAGCCATGAATTTCTGTTCTGGTCCACTGATGTGACATAATTGGTTTCCTGGAACTATCTTTTCTTCTTAGAGTTTTGGACCCATAACTTGAAAGGTTTAGAGTTCCTTCTCTTGGGTTCCAAGTGGATAAGATGTACTTTCTCCTCTTCCAGAGAAGCCTTCTGCATGCTTTTCTTTTCTTTCTTTTTTCCCCATTAAGTTGTGAATTATTATTATTATTGTTGTTGTTAGCATTGAGGATTGAACTCTGAGTTCACACACTTGTTCACACTGGTACTCTACCACTTGAGTCATGCCTCCAGTCCAAGCATTTTCCTAATTAATTGGAGGTGGTATCTCACAGACATTTCTGTGTGGGCTAGCTTTGAACTGTGATCTTCCCAGTGTCAGCCTCTTGAGTAGCTAGGGGTATGAGCTACTGGCAGCTGGCTATGAATTTAGAAATACAGTTCTGCAGGATTAATTCCAAATGTGTAAAGTTCCACATGTGGAAGTTTGCAATCTTGAGATGTTACAAAGAACAGTTGGATAGATTTGATAGTCGCTGTTGGCATCTGTTGACTCACATGCCCGTTCCTGAACATATTTGTTGGTATTATGTAATCTCTCAACTTCCAGACCACAGGCCTACTTGTGATCTATTATCTTTTTGAGACAATCAATCAATCCATCAGTCATGACTGCTCTGAAGGCGGTGCACACATGTGTCAGTTTGCCTTCCTTGAACCACAATCTGGGCACATGAGGGTCACCAGTGCTTCTAGCCCTTTACAAGCATTGTTTTCTGGGGTAGCTGTTCTGTGTCTGGTGTAATATCTAAGGATTTGGGTCAGAAGGCTGTGACTTTTCTCCTTTCATGGTGCATACTGAGTCTGTGCCCTGCTTAGCCTGGTCATTGTATCAACCTCATCCTCCAAGGGCCACCTCGCCAGCCGGCCCATCTTCCACAGCTCTTTTGCTCCTTCTTTGGGCAGAAAGAATTGTGGCTGTGGCCTAGTCCACTTCCCTCCCTAGCCACACATGGGCTGCTTTCCTTCTGAGCTAGGTGTTCTTGAACTGTAAGACTCTGGGTTCCCTCCCTCCTGCCAGGGCCCCTCTTTGCTGGGGTGGGGGGGGAGAGATTCCACTGTTCTTTCAGATTCGCTTGTCACGGGGCAGCATTGCATTACCAGTCTTTGTGAATCTGCTCCTCGCCCTCTTTAAGGGCGTGGCTCCCCTCTCCTGGGAGGGGGCTCACGCCTCAGTTGTCCTCTGTGCTGTGATCCAGTGCTGTTCTCAGAAGATGACTTCTTTGCTGGAAGAGGCTTACTTTAACAAGTTCTCAGTGTTGCTCAGGTTGGCCTTGAACCTGTAATCCTCCTGACAGGGCCTCCTAGGCACATACCACAGTCGTACAGCAGAAGACGGAGTCCTCTCCATTTGGAGATGTGGATAGGGACGAGGAGGGTCAGGCTTTGTGAAGGCTGAACTGTGACCCTCCTGAGCAGAAGCCGGGGAGGTCAGCGGGGGACTCATTGGTCCCAGGATGGCCCGCCACACCTGGGCGTCTGTGCACTTTGCTTTTTTCATTATTTAGAAAAGAAGTCTCTGGGCCCTTTCTCAGAGCTTCTCTAAAGCCAGAGGAAGAGAAAAAGAAGTCAGAATAGACATTCATCAACTAAAATACCATATTTTAAATTCCAATCATCTTAACAAAATATCCTGGAATCAGTGTGGGACTTTTCTTTTGAAGAGTTCACTTAATTTCAGAAATGTTACTCATTTATCATCGCAGCATTATCTGTCCACATTTCATCACCACAGAATTTTCTAGCAGAAGGGAATGCCATGGAGGGCAGTTTGCGCCCATCGGGGCGGGGTGATGTCCCACCTGGGAACCACAGACTGGAAGGCGGTTCTAGCACTTGCTTAGGTGTTAGAGAACGAGGTGGCTCCTTTCCCATGTGTGATTTGACAAAAAGGAAGCGAGGTGCTGGGAAATCCAAGAAGTACCAGCGCCACAGACATCCCCGGCTGTGTCAGAGATGCCTGTCACTCCAGGAACAAGTCTTCCATTTCTTGCTAAGTTGGTTCAAAATGAAAACTAACATTTACATAAAACCTTATGCCTTACAAAGAGCTGGTTATTTTTATCCCCATCTTACAGATAAAAGAGCCCAAACCCAGAGATGATGACAAATTGTGCCGAAGGCACGTGGCCCTGTGAATGGCGGACTTCAGCCAGCTTCTTCCTTCTTTAAACCCTGCGCTCTTTCTGACTTCTCCTTGTGGCCTTCGGATACTTCAAAAGCAACGTCTGTCACTGGGGCTGGTTTTCCCCATTGTGAAGAACAGAGGGAGCTAAATATAAACCAGCCTCACAGGAAACTGTGCTCTCAGTCAAGGCCAAACATGGCCAGCCTTTATTAATCCTTAGATATGAATTTCCTATCGCATCTTATGCATGTCCTCTTTTGTCATCTATCTCCTTAAAAAGAGGCCTTGGTCCTAGCGCAAAAGACAGAGAGAGTCTCAAATGTCACAGCTGGCTCAAAGCCTGAGAGACAAAGGGGAGAGCAGTAGGATGTTTGCCCGGGTCTGGGCTCCAGGGGCCTGGTGAGATGAACGCGCAGGGGCTGGCCTTTTCCAGTGACCTGGGTTTCCAGGTAACATGTGACAAAGGAGCTCCCAAAGATGACAGTGCACTGAGCCCCCACCTTCTGGCACCCAGCCAGCCTCAAGACAGGGGCCACCCTTTTCTAATCTTGTGGCATCTATTATTATAGACAAAACAAAAGACCCCCACAGAGGCTGAGCTCTAGCACAGGAGAAGGCTTTTTCTTCAGAACTTAGTTTCTAACTTAAGGTTCCAAGTTTAACCACGTGACAAGGGAGCCTCAAAATGATCTGTAACTGTGACTTCCCTCCTCTGTCCTGTGACTGCGTGTGGTTTATACCCAGGGACCCAGGGGAGACTTATCTTGGATAGGTTTGGTGCAGATGGAGAAGCAGTCAAAGTCTATGAGCAGGCATGCAGGCAGAGGAAGCACTGGGACTGGAAAAGCCCGCTATGACTCAGAAAATGGAGCCCCGGGGGTGAGAAGAGCAGAGCAAGGGCAGCGCCTGGCCTGGGACGGCTGGGTGCTCGGCAGAGCCCAGAGGTGTGTGGGAACAAACTCTTCTGCTGGAGACCAGATTCTTCCCCTGGCTGCTCCACTGACACAGTTTCCAGCTCCTTAAAAATTCAAGGCTGGAGTCCACAGACTTTTTTGTTTGTTTTTGGTAGAAGCAGTGTCTGTCCCAAGTAACACTTGAACACGAATGCTGTATGGTGCATCTGCCAGGCTCTGGCACTTATTCTATTTTTGAGACGGGTGTAAGGTCCAGTGAGTGAGAGACTGGGCCAGGAATGTGACTGTGTTCTTATCTTTGTTCAGGGCAGAGTTTCTCAACCGCGGCACTCTCGGCATTTTGGCTGGAGTATTCTTTGGTCTGTGTGTGTGTGTGTGTGTGTGCGTGTGTGTGTGTGTACACGTGGGGGGCTGGCCTGTAAGTGCAGAGTATTTTATCAGCATCTCCTGGCCTCTGCTCAGCCACGTGTATCTAACATGTCCTCTGGGGGGAGACGGGGCACAGAGCAAAATAAATTAGTCGAAAGTAAAATGAGCTCAAGGAGGGAATAGGGAGGCTGAAAGTTCATCTGGGAAGAGGATTTAACAGGAAAGAAAG
Organism: Dipodomys ordii; assembly: GCF_000151885.1. Lineage (NCBI taxonomy): Eukaryota > Metazoa > Chordata > Mammalia > Rodentia > Heteromyidae > Dipodomys > Dipodomys ordii. The sequence continues at coordinate 1,017,894 of NW_012267340.1, forward strand.
GTGTTTCTTTGCTGAGGCACTGCAGTGTGTCTGAAGTATCTCTGCTGCGTCACTTCTTGCCAGACTACGTTGCTTTACGCAGTGGGGCGCCAGCCTCAGCAGGATGTGCAGGATGCCACCTTAACGCAGGCCTCAAATGAACCACGGACACAGCGGCAGTGGAGGTCGACCCAGGAAAGATTTGGGATGAACTTGTGGTAAAAACTGCCTGCTGTTTTTCTGGAACACAAATGAAACTGGGAGTCCTCTTGGCACTGGGAATTCTGCTGACGATGTCGCTGGCATCAGAGCCTCTAAGACACTCCAAGGCCACCTGACTGGTCAAGGCTTGCCGGGCCTTTCCTTAGCCAGAACACTCCAAATAGACTGACCTTCTCGCCGCTGGACCCCATTTTGGTGCTTCATGGCCTTTGTCTCTCACTCAGGACAAATCTCACCTCCTGGGCTGTCATTTGATAGCTTCTGCACACACTGCTGTCATCTTCTCTCGAATTTATGCAGCTGTGTGTAATCACAAACTACCTAGCCAAGCACAGTGGTGCACACCGTACTCCTAGCTACTTGGGAGGCTGAGCTCTGGAGGATCATCATTCAAGGCCAGCCCAGGGAAAGTGTTCATGAGACCTCATTTGAACCCATAGCAGTGGCATGTGCCTAATACATGGAGGTTAAAATCTGGAGGACTGTGGTTTCAGACCTGTCCAGGCAAAAATTAAGACCCTTACCTTAAAAATACCAGAGTGTCTGGGTGCCAATTGCTCACACCTGTCATCCTAGCTGCTCGGGAGGCTGGGATCTGAGGATTGTGGTTCAAAGCCAGCCCAGGCAGGAAAGTCTGTGAGAGTCTTATTTCCAATAAATTACTCAGAAAAAGCCAGAAATTATGCCATGGTAGAGCGCTGGCCTTGAGCTCAAAGAGGCTCAGGGACAGTGTCTAGGCCCTGAGTTCAAGCCTTAGGACCAGCAGAAAAAAACAGAAAACAAACCGAAACCAAAACCCAAACAGAGCAAAACCCTGAAAGATCCTGAGCATTGCACATAAATGCATGCATGTTGGTGGAAATTGGAGCAGCTCAAAAATATTAAAAAAAACATGTATTTATTATTATTTTAGCAGCTACAGCTAATTTCTCTAACCTAGAGCTAGAAACTCTGTTCCTAGCAGAGTCTAGCTAAGTCAGCTGGAAAAGGAGGAGTAGAACCAGAAATGCCCCAAGGCCATGTGAATTCCTGAGGTTGTAGCTAGGAAATTCTTTCTGTGCTTCCAATGCAAAGAAGCCAGAAGCCGGGCCACTCTAGTTAGGACACATGCACTTGGCCCTGGAAACCCACAAGCCAACTTCGGGTTTTAGTTATTTTTCCTGGATATAGTTCCCCTAGGAGTTAGCAAAATGGATTTACCAGATTCCAAAGGCAGGGCTTGATTCCTTTCCGGCAATAACTTGGAGGCTTCAGCAAAAGTACTCCAGATTATTTGGTTATCGTTCTTTGCAGCCAGTGGCCATGAAGCAATTGCTTCATTACATGGCTGTAACCTCCTGTCCCATGGTGGTTAGGTACTTGGGACGGACGTTAGAGTGGACCACGCCCGACTTTTGTGCAGCAGGACTTGGGGACCCTCACAGATTGCGCTACTAGAAAACTGAACATTTAATGCTTCTGACAAATGATGGCTTGTGTTGTTTTTGGGTATATAGATAGGAAAAGTGGGAAGTTTTTTTTGAAAAATTAAAAAAAAGAATCTAGCCAACTATTAGCCATCAGTTTTCTAGGAGACTGGGTTGTTTATCTGTTTTGTTCCTTTTCCCACAACATATTTACAGCATTACATGTTTAGTTGGTCTCTGAAAGAGGGAATCTGAAAGTGCAAAACGACAATTTCCAGTTTTTAAAGTTTCTGGGTCTTCAAGTTCATGCATTTAGGTGAGCCAAATGTTTATGTCATTGTCTAGGTGGAATTCTCTCTCTCTCTCTGGTATAATTCAAATGATTTAAATCTTGCGCTTACTCTTTTAGATCATTGCACTCAACTTCTGGCAGCCAGATGTTTCATAAAGTTAAAAAATGTGAAGGATACAACCATGCTCTTAAAAAAGTTTATGAGTTGATAATTGTTAATATGAGTCGTTATAAAATTTGTAAGATGGAAGCACTCACGGGACTGTATCTTGATTATCCAACAAAACTGCTGGTGTTTTCAGTCAAAGATACTTAGGTATCTTTGAAGTACATCCTAAATGTAGAAAGCCTGGGGTTTATGGTAGATTTGCTGAGCGGTGTTAGGATCTCAGGCTGAGCCCTGCATCTACCAGATACAACAACGTCTTAACGATATCTGCCATGTTCTGCCATGCTACTCCTCCACTTGCACAACCAGACAAAAATGACCGAATCCACTGATCATACCCCAGATGCATGGAAACAACCCCTTGAGTTTGTATTGCCAGGAAGACAGAGGGAAAGCAACAACCAGTGCCGTTTTGAAGGCTTGCAGATAAACCACACCTGGGAAGCTGTTCTCAGTATCCAAGTCTTAGCCAGTCTCTCCAGCTCACTCCAGGTTCCTTGTAAGTTCATTGTTATATTTTTTGCTTCCACTAACACACACACACACACACACACACACACACACACACACACAATCAATCACTATAGGGACTTGGAGAAATTGTTCTTAAGATTTTTCTTTTTCAAGATTAGTACAAGAAACCCAGCACGTTCTCCCACGGTGGCGTGTTCCCAGGGCCCCGTCCACCCAGGGCCCTGTCCACTCACCAGCTCCTTGTTGTTCTCAGGCAGCAGGTAGTCGTAGGAGTAAGGGTAGAGCAGCATCTGAGAGTAGGAGTGGATGGTCAGGTAAGCCTTGATGGAGGCGCGCTTGCTGCGGATGAAGTCCGCCAGGGCCTTGGTCTCATTTTCAGACTCGGGGGCAGGTCCACAGTAAGTGTCGGCACAGGGGTTTCGAGAGGCTCCAGTTTCTTGTAGTAAATAAATAGTAAATAAAGGTGTTATTTGTGGCCAATGATTACCTACTGACCTGCTCCTGGGATAGGTTTTGATGTTTCATGCTTCTGAAGGAGGAAGTTAAATACTGTGAAAGTTGTTTTCTTAGGAGCTCTTGCAACCATTCTGCTTTATGAATATATGAGAAGAGATGGACACATTTACTCACTAGGTCAGGATGGCAATTTTTAAGATGATTAAAAAACTGCACATGAATTCACTCACGTCTAGATGGTATTAAACAACAAAAGCAACACAGCATTAAAGTGTCAATAAGTATCCATGAAAATAATTCTATATTGAAATTCTCTATTGCTGCAACCATTCTATGTTTTGTCGGTGGAGGTAGAAGGGCTGGAACTTAGTGCCTTGTGCACCCTTGGGCTTGCTTGCATGGCTGAGGTTCTACCCTGTGAGCCACGACTTCTGTCCTGCTTTTAGTCACTGAATCTGGTGACCTTTTCTGCTTGGCTGGCCTCAAAATGCAATCCCATGGGTCTCAGCCTCTTGAGGACCTGCTCCCTCGATGGTCAGCTTGACACTCACCGCACCATCCAGCATTGAAGTTTCTGTTGGGGTCAACACCGGCGCAGGAAGATCCAGGGCGGACAGAGCGAGTCTTCCTCCACATGCGGTTCTGGGGCAGGGTTGCACGGTTAGGACAGGTGTCGTGGGGAATAGCAGGCATGAACTCTGACCCCTCTCAGGACTGGCCCACGTACCTTGGTCCAGGTGTAGACGTAGCCATCGATGTTGACCACTGGCAGGACGTAGAAGTCCAGCTCGTCGAGAAGAGAGGTCATCTGGATCTCTCTTCTGTAGGTGCGCACGGCCTGCACGTGGTTCATGGAGGGGAAACTCATGGGAATATTGGGCTGTGGAGACCTGTGGAGCCTGCGTAGATGCTGACTGTGCTTGAAATCGTCATTGCTGTGGCACTCTGAAGGTGACTGCATTTTTGCTCAATCTTTTGGATGGATACTTACTGTACTTCTGCAAGGAAGTTTTTCTTTCCCTTCTGCTTATTTATTAAGTCATCTATTTACATCAGCCTGGACTCATGGATATTTAGAAAGTTGAGTTTTGAAGTTTATCAAGAGATAACGATCAAGCACGTGGTTTATTTTTAAGTGACCAGACCACCCTACGGCTATCTGCCTGTTCACCAAAGGAAAGGAAGTTCCAGTGAGTGAAATTCAAAAATAAACAGAAATTCCTGTTTTAAAAGCTGCACTGGCAGAAGTTGGAACTAATTCCTAAGAACAAGAGCTTGAGATTACAGATTCCTTCCTGTATTATTTTCTCTTATCGTAGCCAGGTTATTAGAAATCAATTGAAAGAAAAACATACTTTCTACCTTTCCTTTGCCAAAAATCCATTCTGCATACTGACCTCTCTTACAAACCACTGACAAAATGCAGGAGAAATCCACTCTCTCGCATGGAATCCACAGTCTATGAAGATAGCTGGTTTATTGGGTTTAGCTTTGCCGACCTGCCACGAGTAAAGGAAAAGGGAAGGTGTGGTTCAACACCTGGCACTCAAGGGTTGGCATCCTCTACTCTGCTGGGAGCTGGACTCTGCAACAGGAAATGGTCCCTCCTAAGATTAAGTCAAAACATAAACCTGCACGGTATGGTCTTACCCCTAGACGCTTGCTGTGTTTCTGCAGAGAGCTTACAGGGCTGTTTATTATTTTTATTAAGCTTGACAAGCTCGTATTTTCAGAAGATGCCTGATTACCCTGCCTAATTGTACCCACGTGAGGGTTATTTTTGGCTGCCATTCTTAGGTGACATGACCAAAACAACTGGAGGAATGATTAGAAGTAATTACAATTGTTGTTAATCTCACAAGGATTTTCCTTTCTCCCCACCTAGTTCTCATCTCTTTATTCTCCTCATTAGAATTACATGACAAAAGTGACATTAGATGCTGACAGAAACAAATCACTGGTCTGCTTTGTAATGCCGGATAGATGTGAAGTTTATGGACCCTCTTTGGTAAATGAATTTGCCTCGACAGCTGGGAGAGAGAGATTTCATCGAGGTAGACCGGATGATTTACATTGCTCACAGGAATGCTTAAATTTATAGGACTTCTCTAATTTTATTGCATTTTCCTTTTGAATAAATCAAAGTAATGATTTTTTTAAAAATCCACATGTGATAAAAGCAGCTGAGGGGGATCTATTTGGGGGATATAGGCAGGAAAAGAGTTATGACAACCTTTGGAATATGTGTATCTGCAAAGCAGATGTTCATGCATGAGAATTTGTTGATTTGGAGCTTCGGATAGCCCCGGGTCATGGTAAGAGATAATTACCTTGAGGAGGTACATGTTTCTTCCTTCAAAGGTGGTCCCAATGACGCTGCGAGAGATGAGGTCGGGGTTCTCAGCTGCCACTTGCTGGGTCCATGCCTCAATCTAACAAAGGAAATGGGTCGTGGGGTCAATTGGATATTGCTGGTGCCATTCCAAGAGCCACACTGACCACCTCACATGCCATACCGTTTCCCAGCTGTTGTACTTTGTGTAGCTGTGTCCCGTGGCGCGTCCCTGGCCGTCCAGCTGAGCCTCCATTGCGTTTCTCAGGTTGCTGATCAGCACCCTGCGTGGAGCACAGTGGGTGTCGGTACACAGTAGGTGCATGTCCCCAGGAAGCACACCCAGCGCCACCACTGCCCACGCTGGAGCGTGGTCTCACGGTTGCCCATGCTGTCCTCTGCATGGTCCCGAGACCTGCAATCTGGGGGATTCTGGTATGGCTCACAGTGGGGGACGCCGCCAAGGAGGCCCCTCACCCCCAAACGACACATATTTGGATGTCCTTAGACCTTAAACTCAGAAATGGTTTTTCTGGGTATCTTAATTATTCTGGGTCAGGGCTTTGGGGGTCCATCTAGTTTGTATTTTAGGCCCATCTGCAGTCTTTCTTCCTCAAAATTTTTGTGATTATTTTAGCATGAAAGTCCCCATGTCCCTGAAACCGACTCCATTTCAGGGAGCTGAGTCACCTTCAGCCAGTCTCCAGGCTTTGAGAAAAATGACTAGCTACCCAGAAGTATCAGCAAGCAAAAGGTTGATTTAGGTAGAAGAGTATTTGGTTTTAAAGAACTTTCTTATTTGGCTGGCTTAGAAATCAAACAATAGTTCTGAAACAAGGTGCTGTAAAAATGGATGACAGAATATTCAAGGTCTGCCTGCTGCTATCCTGTGTGTGGCTCAGTTGAAAGTTACACGCCTTCAGGGGTGTGTGTGTGTGTGTGTGTGTGTGTGTGTGTGTTCATTCATTTCCTATTGCTACTTTGAGCAGAGAGTATGCTGGGAAGGGACAAAATCTTATGAGCATCAATGTCCCCGGTCACATCTGTGGGAACATTACAGACAGCGGCCCGTTCTTGAGCGATTTCTATTATCCACTGTCAAGCCTTGAAATGATTTTATCTGGCACATGGAGAACTGCAGCCGCACATCAAAAGTCTGCTCCCCCTCTGCCTCCCCCAGGGCAGTGTGCTGAGCTTGGTCAAGGCTGCCCACTGGGCCTCCCTCCACATCCTTCCATTTGGTGAGGCTGGGGCTGAGCTCCAGTCTGTCTATGGAAAAATGCAATAAACGAGTGCTAAATGGCATCTGCTTCCTGGGAAATGGCAAAGTCTGCCCCAGTGACTTAACTGTATTATGGTGGTACAGAAAGAATAAAAAGGAGAAATCTTGGACATACATTCTTCGGAAAGAGAAAATAATTTTTTTGAAGAGCCAACAATACCTCATTAGTGCATTCATTTTTGGTGGCAGCTGAAAATACCTCCAACAGTGGCTTCAAGCAACATGGCTTTGTTGTTTTACAGTTCTGGAGGTTAGATGTCTAGCACAAGTCTCACTGGGCTGGAAATCATCAGAGATGCACAGCTTTCAGAGGCACCTGGGAGGGCCTGGTGCCCTCCTGTGTTCAGGGTTGTGGTTTCTCCATTTCCAAAGCCAGCAAGGGACTCGAGTCCTTCTCACCTCTAATTGCTCTGACTTCTTCCTCTATCTCTGGCTCGTGTGGTTCCTTGGCCTCCCTGAAGAGTCTAGGATAGTCTTCTATGTTATGTCAGCTTGTTAGGAATCTTAAGCCTTCTATTACTTCCATTCCTCTTTGTGAGGGAATTGAACCTATCTCGTCACTTGGAGGAGTAAGGTGTAGACATTTTGGAAGAGCATCATTGTGTCTTCAGTAGTTTGGGACAATGGTTGCACATGCTTTAGTTATTTTCAACACACATGACTGTTAGGAATTAGGAATCTAGTTGTAGAAGGAATAGATGGAATAATCCTGAATTTTAGGAATCAAGGGATCAAAGGCTTTGTTTGGCCCAGATCTACAAGTTGGCTTTAGAAAACTGGCTTTACTCTCTGGGGTATAATTTCATAATTGTAGAGTGGGGGAAATTGAACAGAGACTATTCAATTTCTTTTCAGGTCTAAAACACAGCCTTGATTCAGATCCATGGATTGTGGCCATTTTCATAGGTATCTTCCAAGATATATGGATTTTTTTTAACCACTTACTACCTTTTAAACTCAGTAGCGATAGTTAACTAAAAGCTAGAAACAGTGAAAACAAAACAAGCCCCAAATAAAACACCAACAGAAAGGACACTAAAAACTTAAAAAATATCAACCATGGAGCTTCACCCTCAACCCTATAAACTTTGACTTTAGTAAGATTTCTACTGTCAGCCAGCATGCAAAATATGTAGGTCATATGGCTCCTCACTTGGTACACAGAGGAAAGATGTCATAAGTTAATTACTCACAGACACTGCACAGCCTCCAGACATTCAGTTGGTGTTTCTGTGTAAGGCCAGCCCCATGGCCGTCTCCCATCTATCAGGAGCCAGCTCTGTGGGGAAGAGGCACCAGAGAGCCTACCCATTTCACCTACACCCAGCCCTCAAGTTCAAGTTATTTAGGTGAAAGCAATGACTTTGCAAGGCTTGTGTTGTTACTGCTTGATACGAAGAAGAGACATCCTGTGAGATTTATTACCGTGTTAAATATTTAGCAGCTTCATCGAGAACCAGGAGAAAGAAGTGTAATAATAAAACAGCTAAATTTCGGACGACAGCCAAGAGTGAAAGCATCCTGTGGTAACTTGTGGAAGAACATCAGGGTGAACTTGAAATGTGATACTGACCCCGGAAGGCAGGGAACTGACCTCAGATGATTCTTTCCTGCCTTATGATGATCTGATTTTTATTAGCTTTAGGACAAAACACTACTTTAGGGCTATTAAAAATACTATTACTAAATAATGAGCTACTATGTAGAAGATTAAAACAATGCCTCTTAATATAATGAGGACAGCGTTGTAGCTACAAAATACAGAGATATGACATATGTTTTATAATTTTATGTGCTCCTTTTAGAGCGTATCTTTTTCTTATCTTTTTTTTTTTTTAACTTGCAAGCAAATTAGACAAGCATGACTCCCAACAAAGCAAGGAGTGCAACATCTGACAAGGAAAGGGAGACACGGCTCAGTTTCATCCCCCTTTGAGATGCTGCGAAATGGAGTATTCGATTCCTTCTTTCATTGCTGGCCAAAGATGTTTTCTTATGTGACTCTGAAATATGCAGGGGGGAAAAAAAGATGCTCCAGGCAGTCAGCAAGATCATCTCTCCCTGGGTCAGCTAGGACAAATGCAATCTTTTCTTTCTTTCTTTTTCTTTTTCTTTCTTTTCTTTTTTTTTTTTTTTGCAATTTAGGAGGGAATTCAACAGAGGGCTATCCACCAGGTATGCGTCCATTTAGCTTCAGCCGTGAGCTGAAGATGTACACTTTCTGATCCCCACCTGCCTGTGTCTAAGAGTACAACCTAACAAGTCAAAGTGTCCTCACCCCTCCATTTTTATTGGCACAATAATTTAGGAAGTGACCAAAAGTGCTGTATGATCAAGTCTTGGTCAAGAGAAGAATCAGAATGGCAAAAGAATCTGGAAAGCTCTTTGGGTGTGACTTGGGCAGGGGTGGTTCCATCGGTACTCAGTCACAACCATGGATCTCTGCCAGCAGGACACCGACAAAATGCAAATTAGTTGCCCTCTGAAGCAGTAATGGGGCTCACAGGGACCGCTTGCAGCCCTAGCTTGGACATTGTTGAAGTGCTCCTCTGGGATTTCTGGAGTCTTATTATTACTTAAATTTTAAATTACTTAAAATTACATGCTACAAACATGCTCTGTAGTGAACAGAGAAGGGGAAATTAGCGAGACCTTAGCCCTCAGGGAACACCCTGTGTTCTGCATGAGACAGCATTCATCTACAACTCCCAGGAAGTTTACCACTGAGAAAGGGAAGTGAGGGGTGGGAGGCCTGGCTCGAGTGGTAGAGCGCCTGCCAATGAGCAAAAGTGTCAGACATCGAGTCCTGCCCGGTCTCAAACACGTGAAAAAGAAACGGGTTTTCTACCTGGAAATCGTCATCATTTTGAGACAGGAATAGAATGAGGACATGGATTAGGCTGAAATCTTTCCCAGAAAGATTTCATATTTTCTCAAAACACACTCAAGTCTTGCCTGTGCCGTGGGGAATTGCTGGGCTACACATTTCGAGCTTCTTTCACTGAGGCTCCTAAAGGCTAGGATTTCAGAACTTGCTAGGTTATGAGAGGAGCAAAATGTCACAGCCATGTGTCTTAATCCCATTTTGGAATCTAAGAGGTTATGTTTTTGTTCCGGAAAGACGGTTCTCAGGTCACATTTGAGCGCTTCCCAGGGGCAGGATGGGGAGCTGGGCCCCCTGGGGGGGTCACGTCCTCTTTGTGCAATGGTAACCCCAGCAGCATCTGCAGTGGTTGCAGTACTAGTTGAAAATTATTTACATCTTGTTTGTTTTTCATGTTCACCACGGCTGGTTTTTTGTGAGTGACCTAGTGTGTGACTTTGTTTTACGGGTAAGGAAGGGGGAAGTTCAGAAAGGCTAAGCCCCACTGCCAGTAAGTTGTGGAGCTGGGCAGGAACCGGCCTGTCTGTCCTCTCGGCATTTGCTCGCTGCCCTGTGCCAGGCCACGAGTCATGCTGGCACCCATTTCACAGGTATGAAGCCTGACACCTGCCCTGATGCAGGCATTATTTTTGTCTGTTTTCAAGACATGAACATCTCTAGTACACAAAGGATGTAGGTCCTATTGTCTCCAAGCATATAGAGCCCTCTGCATATGGTGGGAGTTGCTGAGTGGACCTTTGAATATTGAGAACTGGAGACTTCCTCTGCTCCGGGGGTCCCCTCCTGGAGGAGGGCCTCGGCTCTGTCCTACAGACCTCCCTCTTCCTCCTTCCACAAAATGCCTCTGGCTCACCGTATTCTCTCTTCCCTGTAAGTCTATGGGCACAGGGTCTGTTCTCTGCCTAGAGAGTGGCTTGTCCTGGTTCTTGGTGAACTGCTTCTCATCTTTTAGTTCTCATCTGAAGCCTCATTTTGTAGGCCCATCCCTCCTCCACCCCTGGTTGCCTTCTGTTGCTCTCAATCTCCAGCTCTCTGGCCTTTCTAGCACCAATTATTGCAAACTCTTATTTAAATTTGTCTTCTCCTAAAGCGGGGGTCATTACCTAGCCTATCCTTCTCAGTATTTGCTCTGTGTAAGCAGTTGATATCAGTTTGTTAGGCCAACAACTGCCCCAACTCAGGAGAACACTTTGATCTTGAAGGACCTGGACAAGCCAAGAAATATAGGATGATCAAGGTAGTCAACTCTACTCTAGGTTTTTGGGGAGCCATGTTGTTGTTATTATTATTATTATTTGGCTTCCTCTCTCCATGCCTTCTTTTCCACTCGATAGGTTGGGGAAAAGCCATTCAGATTGCCTCTAGCTTTGTTCTAGAGACATCCTGGCTCAAAATAGGTCTAGCTGATCATCTGGAACAAAGATCTGATCAGATTGGAAAATTGTGCCTGGCTGACCACAGTGCCCATTGGTTGACCTGTCCACTACACATCACTCATAAGGCAGGAACAGATTGAGAATCTGGCTGAAGGGCTGAGGCTTCAAGAGCCAAAACCATCTTCATTAGAGCAGTAACTACTTGCAAAAGCCACCAGGGATGGGAGTCTTAAGATTTGGAATCCAGGTTCTTCTTTGTGTGGTCCCAAGTCTCTTTGCATGCAGAACATGGTCTTGTTCCATTTTTGTTTTTGTTTCTTAACCTTTCCAGGGTAATTCAGTAGCCTGGGTAACAGGGAGAGTATGGCAACAGCTGTACAACCTCCACTTACTCGTACTGCAGCTCATTCTCCCCCAGGAAGTCCTCCACGGTGGCGGAGTCTTCGGTTTTGACATGGAAGTCAACTGAGCTGTGAGGTTTGACTTGTGTGGCTGAATCTGGCTTCCAGAAGTCAATCTAAATAAAACCCGAAGTATCATATATCAGACTTCCACAATTCAGGGTGTGAATTACCACCACCTGAGCACACGTTATTGCTCTGCTCCACCAAGGTATTTTCAAAATCAAATTACCCATGAAATCTCTTTAAAAGATCTACCTTTGAGTGAACAAGGTCAGGACCAAGCAATTAGATGTCAATAAAAATGTTCACAAATACACACATACCCTTGATTATCAGCAAGCACAAAGAGCATATAATTATCTCCCACAATACTCGTTCATTGTAGTATTCTGTAACTGTTCTCCTCTACTTATTGATTTCCTACTTGTTTGTGATAACAGTCTTTGTGGTAATGGATGTGTGGAATGAATGATAATGAATTAACTATAGACAAGAAATAGTGGAGAGAAATTAAGCTTTTCCTTTTTTTTTCTAGTGGCTCTGTAATTACGAGTGTGTCTTGGAGATTGGTTCTGTGCAGGTTTTAATGATGCACTGAGTGTTGTAGGGGTGAGTGCTGTAGGGGTGTGTGTTGCAGGGGTGAGTGTTGCAGGGGTGAGTGTTGCAGGGGTGTGCTTCCCCGCTTCTTCCTTGCACAGAGAGGAAGTCTGGGGTGGGCCTCACTGGGTGTCATTCCATCCATTACGTCTCTAGATGTGTGAGCTAACCTCAGGCTGGGGATACGACTAGTGATGATGTTGAGGATCACTGGGAACTCAAAAGAGACATTGGGCAGACTTAAGAGATAGTATAACAGACACTAAGGATGTAAGCTCTGATGACTAAGTTCAGACACACCTGCATGGGGGATCCAGTAGTATCCTATGTTATGTCCTGGTTACTTCCGGACCACTGTGAGAGTCCAGTGGTATTGGAGCTATGGGTAGAGGCCATTGAAAATGCTGGGGTTCAAGCCCCATGACCTACTAAAAAAATGCTGGGACCAAGAAGGGAAGAACATAGGATGTCACTATGAAGGATTCCAGAAGAGAATGTATAGTGTGGATCTCATGGAGGGATTGGAAGGAGCGGGCATTGGCAGCTGGATGGGGGAGGGGTTGGATAGATAGCTCAGAAAGTAATCTGGTGAGACGGGGTTGAGAGGATAAGGACGGGTGCAGAGTGAGGGTGGGAGGGGTGCAACGGCATGTCATGATACAGACAGAGAAAGCAGAGGCGGCGACAGATTCAGGCTAGCCAATGCTGCAAAGAGAAGGGCATGCAGATCAACACACAGGAGGAGAAAGTAACCTCTGAATGCCTAAGTGCCTGTTGTCCAAGTTGCCTGAGGGGGGCTGGGATGATTTTCTACTGCTCTTAAGTCTTAGGGAGAAATTCTAGGGCTAAGTCCGCACAGCAGGGAAGAGCTTGGCTGGGAAGGCAGGCATCACGAGAAATCACACCCGGAACCCTGGAAACCCACAAGACGTGCACGGGGACGGGAGTGTGTCTTATGATGGGTATCTCCAGTAAGAAAAACAGTACCGCCTGGGTTACAAGAAGAGAAAATGAGGAGAGGGATGAGGAGAGTCTGTCAGAGGACAACGGGGCCACAAAACTCCCCGGTGTACCCGTGTTCAAAAGGGCACGCTCAAAAGCTGGAAGGAAGGACGCACAGCCAAGGATGAACACAAAGATGGCCTTGCAGCCAGCTTATCAGGAAGGCTGTATCCAATAATATACGGTGTGCACTAGCTTTCTGCAGGGAGTAAGAAGCTCTTTTTAAATCTAGGGGGAAAAAACCATGTACCCTTCTGCTGGGAGGTAGAGCCTGTTGTCTGCGTCTGAAGAAGGGAATGTGGTTCTATTTAACTCTCTGCTATTCCTTTTTTTCCCTATTTCTCCTCCTGAAAGATGAAATTGCCATCAAGATAAGCAAAGGATTGTCAACATGATATTTAAGCAGAAATGTTTTGTTTAAAGAACCTGGAGGCCAAATGTAGGTGGGACAATGGGTGACAACAATGGAACATAAACTGTATTAAAAAAATCCCAGATCCAGCTGGGCACTGGTGGCTCACACCTGTAATCCTAGCTACTCAGGAGGCTGAGATAGGAGGATCACAGTTTGAAGCCAGCCCTGGTAAGAAAGTCTATGAGACTCGTATCTCCAATTAACCACTAGAGAACAGGAAGTAGAGCTATGGTTCAAGGTGGTAGAGCACTAGCATTGAGCAAAAAAAGCTTAGGGATAGTCTCTAGATCTTGAATTCAAGCCCCATGACTGACCAAAAAACAAAAAAATCCCAGATCTACATATAGTAACACTGAAAAACACATATAGCTATTCCTATTTACATTCTGAGTCCTTTACTTATATCACGTATCTCTTGTCTTAATCACAACAACCTTGTAAGGCATAGTATTAGCATTTTTTTTTATACAGGAGGAAGTGGAGACCTAGAGGCACCCAAGGCCAGAATAGCAGATTCTCTGCTCTTAGCTGCTGGGGAATGCTGAGTTCAGATGATTTATAACAGAACCCTACAGATGCGATTGAAGTACTTTCTCAGCAGCATTGGAAGAAGCAGAGCTCGGAGGGCCCAATAGGGAGTGGGAAGGGTTAGTCTGGGAGTCCATCAATAGGAAAACAGGTGAGCCCAGAAGCAGGGCTGCGGCCTGGCATGGATTCTGCAGAGAAACTGCAGAGCACAGTGGAAGCAGGTGGGCTGTGCTGCCCAGGGAGGGAAGCTGTGGGCTTTGGGAGCCAGCCTGGTTAAGCAAGAATAAGTCAGGCCCAGTTAACCCAGCTTCGGAAGAGGCTGCTAACCTGGCAGAACACTGAATCTTGATCTCAGCGATGTATTTGAGGAAGCCCACATCCATGGTCATCTTTACAAGCCAGAAAGTGGCACCCTGCTAACTTAGGTGAGTCCTAAGGAGAGGGGTTTAGCGACCCACCCAGCACTTCACATGGGATCTGGTTTATTGGAGTCTCTTGGCATATGTGTGTTGATCAGGAGAAGCGCAGAGGAGGTCTCTTTCCCAGCCAGACCCCTAACTTAAGGCTTTTCAGTGACAAAGGTGAAAGTTTCACTTCTCAGACTGCTAGGTGATTCTAAGTTTAGGGCAGAGTTCTTTCCCCTGGATGCGAATTCCTGCAGAATTCTCATCACACTCAAAACAGGGTGTCTGGATAAATTTTTAACAGCACACGTGTAAAAAGCCTGCATTCGGGAAAACAAAAAAAATCAATCGGGTGAGCATGAAAGGAGGACGACCCGCTTGAGGGTGGGAAGAGGAGTAACCTAACAGCATTGCTGGAAGTCAGGGGTGCCATGACGGCTCAAGAGGCTGAAAAGAACCTCAGGCCCCATTAATAAACGTCTGCTTTACAAATGCAGGCTACTGAGGGCCCCGTGGCATGGATTAATCAGAGCTTGCCCGGAGACCCGCTGTCAGTTCTGCTAGCTACATCTTAAGAAGGAAATATAGACAGAAAGACAGAGCTATATCCAGAGGTGACCAGAATGATCAAGAGTCCATCAAAGAGTGCTAGGAGAAATGACGGAAAGAACGGGAGGAGATCAACCTCAGAGGCAACACAATGTTTGAGCATGGGTCCATTGCTAGAGAAGGCATCAGCTCAGCTTCGTGAAGAAAGCCTACAGGAGGACTTTGAAGGCAAATGGCTGTCTACAAGTGAGCAAATGGGGTCCTTGGTACACTGCTTTCTAGAAGGAATTCCTAGATTTAAGTGGAAGGCAGAAATTGGTGGCTGATTCTATGAAAACTGAACTCTCAACCTTTTTGCCCCTTCCTCTATACCTTCAAAGGTAAAATCTGAAAGCTAGCTCGACAGACAGCCATTTAGGAATGAGGGGACTATTTTAGTTTATACACTCATGGAGAAATCTTGCTGGTCTAAGTGCGACTGCTTACAGCTGGTGGCAGAACCCTGCCACACATTACATATATGATTTAAAATGTCAGTTCTCACCCTGTAGGTAATACTTTTTGTAAGGAGTAGCCTGCACATCTCACTTTCTTGAAGCAAAGTATGGAAATCATGCCTTTTTTTTTTTTTTTGCATCTTCTTTTGCTCCTTCAAGTCACGTCATTAAAGGGACCAGAATCAAGGTCATAAAAAACTCAAGCTGTTTGATTTGGAATGAAAGAAAATCAAAGGGAACAGATGATACATGGGATGTGGAAATGAATCTGAAGTTGGACTAAAGCCCAGTTTTTCAGTGATATCCGCGTTGATCATTTTTCTCCCTGGCCTTAGCAGGGAGGTGACTGTCCATGAGAGGGTGTCTGACCTTCTGGAACAGCTCAAGTTGCCCAGTTGTTATACTGCCAGCTCTTTAAAGTTTGCATGGATCTATAACATGAATTTACAGAGGGCTTATGGCACTGTGAGCCCATCAGAGAAAAAGCCATGTGGCCTTACATGCTGCCCAAGATTTTTTCATTCATTGACACCAGAAATGCTGTAGATAATGTTTCATGTCATTCTTCCTTCGGTGGACTCACCATGCAACCAGATTTTTAAAGCGAGTCCAAAGTTAAGTCTGGGCTATAAGGAGCTGCCCTTACCTGATGTGTTTTGGCCAGGTCATGAATTAACTTGATGTGGTCTTCATCTTCGACACTGACACGGAAAACTTTATTGCTAAACAGTAAGATACAAGAATAGAAAATTAAGTTGCACAATATACATGTGGGAGGGGCTATTAAACCTTGCTCTTCAGGGGGCTTATTACATACCCTTCCAACTGCTCAACCGAAGAGTAAGCAGACACCAAGGCCACACTCAACAGAATAAGTAACAGCCGCATTGTCTTGACCAGGTCCGCCGGCTGAGTCAGGGGCGCCGCCAGCCTTTATAATCCAGGGTGTCCTTCCTCCCTTCTCCACTCTGTGAACAGGCCCTATCTGATCTTGATTAATTGGCTTCCTGGCACTGCTATGTCAGTAGCTGTGTAAAGTCTTAGAGCATATCTCTTTCAACACCTGTGGAAACAGCACATAGTCTCACGTTATATTTACTGGGTTTTGATGTGAGGCCTTGAACAGTCTACAGGAAAATGGGTTTTAAGTAAAGTCTATCTTTCCCGTTTTGAATTGAGAACTGCTCGCAAGTTCTCTAGATTTACATACATGGTATGATGAGTTTTGACACACATATATACCCATGTAATAACGGTTCCTCCCCTAAGTTCCTCTAAGCACGTTTCCAGTGCTCTTCTTCCTTCCTACAGTTTCTAGCTTTATATGTTGGTTTTGCTGTTCTTGTTGTCAGGCCTCCCAAGTAGTTGGGATTTCAGGCATGGGCCACCTGGGCCCTGCTTCAAACAGATCTTTCTTGTGCGGTAGATGGAGGCAATCGTCTTATCATCTCTCTTCAAATACCCTTGCAACAGTAGCTCGGAGAAACAGGCAGATGGGAGGAATTCATGGTTAATAGACTCGGCTACCCCTGCCACTCTCTATACCTTTAACGAAGTTTTCGTGAGTATGTTGGCTGCTGGCCACTCTGATGAGGCTGACCCAAGGGGGGCTGGACCCACATCCACGCAATGTGTTCAAGGTGACCTTCAGTTAGGTCTGCTGGGATTCCACAGCACTGACCTGGGCCAAGTGGAGCACATTGCAGAGATGGTCGGTGTTGGCATTACACTGCCAGGCAGCGTTCTCCTGGAGTTGCAGCACTGGCTGTGCCACATCACCGGAGGCAGGAGCCGGGGCTCAACAGGATCTTTTAGCTCTGGCATGAATTCCATCTCATCTGACAGGAGGGAGGCCAGGAAAAGTCCACCAGCTGCAATGACCCTGACTAAGGGGGCAGCACAGAATGTCTGTCTTTCGAGGTTACAGTAGAGTGCATCTCAATGTCTGTGAAGGATTTTAGAATCTAATCAAAAACTGCACAGAATCGCCCCTGTCTCTTTAAGTCTTTGTTAATTTGCACTAAAACTCTGACCTTTATCTTTAATAATACTGACAATTTTAAAGAGTACAGTCAGTTGTTGTACAGAATGTCTTTCAGTGTGGTTCCTGTCCTTGTTTCTCATGGCTTCATTCATATTTAAATCCCAATTATATAACTTCCTTAGTAAAATGCTATGAATGGTTCATGTGCATTTGGTTAACTAACTAAAAAGCTGAAAATGTAGGAAATACATTGACTTTGACAAGCCCATCTCCTTTTCAAGTATTAATTATTCTCTTCAGCCTCTTAGAATGCTTGCTTTTATCTCTGCATATTTTTATTTATTTATTTTTGTATCCTGGTTGAATATTTGTGAATATTTTTCTATCACTAGGATTATAAGCTCCTTGAGAGATCAAACTGTGTCTTATTCATTTTAATTTGTTTCATAGAAGGCACAGGATTCTTTGTTGGGTAGAAAGGACAAAGGAATAATGACAATCTGATATTTTCATGAAAACTCCAAGTTATTTTGGCATTGTTTAATAAATGCATGTTATAGGGAGATTAATAGTAAGACAGATGTTGCTTTCTTAAGAAGGTCAAATTTTATTATTTTCTTGGATCAGTGGCAAAAGCACCTTCCAGAATTCCCTTTTGGTTTTATAACTATATGAAAAGTCACATCAAAGAAAATTTATAAACTCACCTGGAGTCATAAAACCACCCCACCCCCTTGTCTGTGTGCTTGGAACAGTCGGCTTCCCGGAGGGGGTCGTACTTCCTTGGATCTTCTTCTGTATTCAGAATTAATGACGAAGTGTGCCCACACAGGGCATCTCTTTGGACATCATCCCCATGCTACCCTGTGCTCTGGACCCCACCTACATGGTAAACTCTATCCCTCGCTCATTATTCATGGATTTACTGTAAATTATTCCAGCCCAGTTCTGCTTGTACACAGCAGAACTGCACACAGTTCCTCCAGATGCTCATCTCCTTGCTCATTGATCTGTTTTTTTTCCCCCTCCACTCTGGCCTTGCCTTTGGGTTTAATGCTTGGTAATGTCTTCCTAGCTTCACTGCTGGCAATTCACCAATCCGATTTGGATATTCTACTTCACTTCCATGGATTGTACTACATTCTCTTGTTTGTTTCTAAAACTAAACTAGCCAAATGAAAGGAGGACATTGCCATTTATGTACCTGGAGGTTCAGCCATGGTGCTGGCCACACTGGTTTAGTTAATAATGTGTGTTAAGGCTGGGCCTCTCTATTTGTGGCTAACTCCGCCATTTAATAACAGGATAGCTGCAGACAGGTAAAGTTTTGTATCCATTTGGAAAGATAATTTATTCTTCCCCCAAATTAAACAAATCTTTAGATGGCATCTCAATGGACTGAAATGGAGCATGGGCTGGTTCATCTTGAACCTGTTCTTGAGGTCAGGATGCTGTGGTACTTGTTGGCCTAGTTCAGGTTGCATAAAACCCCTAGCAGTGTGGTGTAAGTGCCCACACAAATACTTAGTGAGGTTCTTTATGCAGTTTCTGCATAAGCAGGAGCAGTCAGCACTGTCATCAGCTCCCAAGCCAAGACCACTGATCAACACATTTGTCAGTGCAGTGGCTGAGAAAGAAAGAGCCTGACTTTTAACTTGGATTGGGAGAAGATTCTCTGCTTCTTAGCCTGAGTATTCTCCAAACTCAGGGAAGTTCAGGTCTGGAAGTCTAACAAGAATGATAAATATCTACCAAGGAAGGATGCCATTACCAGCGGGGGGCTTACCAGGAGGTTTAATGAGTGTTTCATGAGCCTAAGTGAAGGGTGATTCTTTTACCATAGGTTCTGAAATGTTCATTTCCCATCTCGTGTTTGTGCTTACATTCTTTTTCATGCCCCGTGTTGGTGATTAATAATGAGTAGGCACTCCTTTGCCTGTCTGGGTCTCGTGGAACAGTGAGATGGAGTATGTGAACTGGCCCATGGTGTTATAATTCATCCTGTGAGCCAGCTCAGTCTCTTGAACACTATCTCCCCAAGCATGTTCTATGACGAAAAGTAGGAAAGGATACTGAGGTCAAATATGTTTGCTCAGAACTAAAATAAACAAGCTGATTTCATAGCATAGAGCTGTCCAATCCTTAATATGTGCTGTAAATCATCAAAAAGGGAGCCTGGCATACAGTGTTTCCCAAACGCTTCTCTCAGTTAAGAGGCCTGGGATGGTCAAGTCCAGCTAAAATTAGAGCACTTACTATTCTGACTCTTCCAGTATGTTTGGCCATGGAATGTGTTCCTGCAGAAGCTTCTCTTTGGGGGAGTCGAGTGGGGAGCACAGTTTGGAAAGCTCCTTACTGAGTTTGGGAATGGTATCACATTAATGTGAAAGTTTGATTCTAAGGATTTCTGGCCTATTTGGTTCAAGACAGAAGAATGAATTGTGATTTTGGTGTTAAGTTCACTGATGACATGTGACTCAAGCTTGGCTCCACTTCTGCTCTTCAAAGTCCTGCTGCGCCAGATTGGTGAAAGTCTAGGCACAAATGTTAAAGGAGGAATTTCCTAGTCATCTTTCTCCCTTGGTTTAGAGTAAGGGATTACCAAGTGGATTGGATGGTGATCCCTGTAGGTCCCGCATTCAACTCAAGGGCTACCTGAACAGATGGGTTGAGATTAGCTCAAAAGGACTTTACCCAGAGAGGCTTCCCTCACTCCTAAAGGACTGGTTGATGATGAGGGAAGGGACACATGGAGGAATCTTTTATTTTCCCAAACACAGGAAATAGTTCCAATTACTCAGAGAGGTTTAAGTGCTTTGTGCTCGTCTTCATGTCCATTGGAGAGTGTATAGAAAAGACTATACATAAAACCATCCCCTCATAAATCCTGCATCACTATTCTATGGCAGTGCTCAAAATATGACTTCGGAGAACCAGAATTACGTTCTCCCAAAACCCAGCTCTTCGGAATAATGACTATTTTGAGCTATTTTAAAAAGCAGAAGACACAGAGTGGCTCTCGTCACCCTTTTGTAAGAGAAAGTAAGGTGTCTTCTCTCTGTACCAAGAACACAAGGATCACTTTAAATTATTAGTAACTCTTATGAACAGAGAAGGTACTGATTTAAATCTGCACAAAACCCTTATCCATTCCTTGTTGGAAGTGCTTTTCCTGCTCATCTGCTCATGGAGACCCCTCCCCTTTTCCTCTGTTTCAGTAGATGATATTTAAACCACCTTTTAGAATTTTAATCTTGAATTTTATGCATTTTTTCTGGGATATCTCTCAGGTGTACATAGGAATACATACCGAGAAAGGCCTGTTTTTTACAAGATTTATGCCAACTAAAACCTCAGAAAAGAGCGAGGAAGATTACTTTTCTTCTCAACATCCTTACCCGAGCCTACCAATTCATAGATCATGGTGGTATTTTTTTCTTAGCGGAAATGGAAAGGTTTTATTTAATTAGCATATATAATTTGTACAAGGAGGAGTGTTCCTTTTGACATTTTTTCCATATGTGAATACAATAGATTCAACATTACTCCCTCTATTTTGGCACCTTACTACCCTGGTGGCATTGCTTTTGGTATTAAAAATGCAATTGAGTTTTATGTGATAGAGAAGGTAATTTTCCTGAAAGGAGATTTCAGGAAAGAGTTGGCTTGCAGTTTTGTTTGCACCTAGGCAAGGTGACTAATTGCTTCAGCCTTTTCTCCTTGTCACCTCTTAACTGCCTTGTCTGGTTTTTGAGGAAGCCAGAATTCTCCATAATTTGATGAATATAACTCATTCATGACCTACTCTCGTTTTGCTCCTAGGATGCCAAAAACCACCTGAAAATGTTACACAGGTGCACACACGTATGGCCCATTAAGTTTGTGTAATTATACTTAATATTCAGATAAACTACATTTTTATGTACATGGAGAGGGAGGCTAGTAAACATTTTCTTGGCTGGCTTTTCTCTGACATCTATGTGTGTGTGTGTGTGTGTGTGTGTGTGTGTGTGTGTGTGATGTACATTTGTGCATTTGTATATTTTATCATCATCATCATCATTAATGGGAAAGAGTCTGCATATCTCTGGTGGGGAAATTGTTTGTTACTGAACCACAGACCAGTAATTTTGAAAGCTGGGAGATAAACAGAACCACTTCATCCCATAAATCTTACTACCTGAGTCATCAATTTCAGGTTCCTTATTGAGACAAAGAAAACATCTTTAATCATGCAAATATTTGGAAACTGCAAGTGCTATCTCCATTTGGAATTTGGGAGGTAATTAAAATGGACAAGTTATGATTGATTAGCACATGAAGAATGGTCCAGTCACAAGGCAGTGGGGTCTCTACCCCTCCACCAACACTCCATCAACAGGAATTAAGAAAACAGCACAACCAGGCCCTAGCTCCGTGCTGAGGGCAATTAATCAGGACAGAGAGTGGGGAGGTAAACTGGAATGGTACCAAGTAAATCTGCCTGGTTCTGTACCTTTAGTTATCTCACAGTTAATTCTCACAGTCCATCTTACTATTTTACTTTTGGTCTGTGTATTAGATGATGTATTTTAGGGAAGAATTCTCAGATGTTTTGAGTTTTTAAATAAATCAGATATATTTTCATTGATACATCTTCACATCCGCGGAAATACATTGTAGGAAGACACACATTTCCATATTTAATTCAAATTATGAGAAATATTTGTTTTATTCTAGTTTGAAAGGTAAAGGGCAATTATGCTTTAGTCTTAAAATGCTATATTAGAGCACAAAACTCCTGGAACCTTTTGAGGAAAGGGCAGGTTTTAATAAACAAATGTTAATCATATAAACTGTCATGTGGAAAAACATAAGATCAATTCAGTGGCTGATATTTTCTGACAACCTGTTTGCTGTTTATCTGATAGGAATCTTTGTAAAAGGTCTGTGTTTGACTTCGTGTGGCTGCAGTTGAATTTCAACTTATTCCTAAAATTTGTGTAGAAGGGTGGTTCCTGGACACACAGGCACTCCTCCTGATGGACAGTCCTAGTCATCACCTGACGCCGTCACTGGGACAGTCCTAGCCATCACTCAACACCCTCATTGGACAATCCTAGCCATCACTCAACACCTTCATTGGACAGTCCTAGCCATCACCTGACACCCTCATTGGACAATCCTATCCATCACTCCACACCCTCATTGGACAATCCTAGCCATCACCTGACGCTCTCATTGGACAGTCCTAGCCATCACCTGATACCATTATTGGACAGTCCTAGTCATCACCAGATGCCCTCATTGGACAGTCCTAGCCATCACTCAGCACCTTCATTGGACGGTCCTAGCCATCACCTGATGCCCTTATTGGATGGTCCTAGCCATCAGGTTTACATTGTCTTCTGCTTCCAGATTGTAAATCTTGGTTGTTAAGACCCTGATATTTCTTCCTACTACATTATTGTGAGGTGATTTTATAGACCAGCCCTATGAAGACCACTCTGATTGACACTAGAGGGAAATAAGTTGGCATTAGATTCTCCCAAATTTCTTTGAAATGGTTGACATTTGAGTGCTCAGAAATGTGATCAGCATGATAGATAGGAGGACTTGGCACAGGACCCATTAGGAGTGAAATACTTTAATGCTGGAATGCAAATGTTGAGAGACTAGATGTAATATAGACACACTTGTAGGTAATAAAATCCTTCCCAGGAAGTCTGAGAATTAAATCGCTGGATTGACATCTTGTTTGAGATTTCAAAGATGACTCTGGAATTCTTGACTCTTCAATTTCCTTTTTCCTCACGGTTTTGGTCTCCCAAAGCAAGAACCGTCGAGCTCATTTCACAATTAATGACCTAATACTGCAGCGCCACAGCTTCTCCCAGCACCGATTTGACTTGGAGGCAAGCCTGTTAAAGGTGAGATATGTGGGGATTATTTTGACAGCTGCCAGGAGCAGTAACGCAGACCTGAGGAGTCTGCATTTTAGAATGTGGTGGTCCAGAATTTTGGACTGATGCTAGTCAGAAGGTAGGAATGGATAGTCAAAAAAGCAGTGTTCAAGAGAACAATGCATCATTATTCTCATGTGGGGGCAGAAGACTGAGCATGAGACAGCCACTTTGGAGTGAGAACAGCAAAACCCAAGCTCTCAATGGCCTCTGGAATGGCTTTCTTGCCATGGGTGGTGATAACCAACCATATGCAATGCCACCCGGATGCACCCCGTAGAGGCTACTGACTGCTGCCACGGCCTGCTTAGTCAGAAGCAAGGGCCTCTGGGGATGGGCCATAGATCACCCTCTCAGCCTTGATGGTCCTGCAGCATCTGACAAGCACTCAGAGTGGTAACACAGGAAAAGTCCAACAACTAATCACATTTAGGTGTGCCTTCTGCTGCCTTCATTTTATGAATTCCAGCCCATAGGACAGTGGCTGTAAACGAACCCAGAAACCATTCTCTATGATTGCTGGGCTTGCTGAAAACCCCGGACAAATGTTCACCCATGACATTGCCCTTCTTGGAAAGAATAAAATTCAACAAAAGTGAGGGTTTTTTTTTCTCTTAAATTGTGAGTTTTTTTAAAAATAAAAATAAACCACAACAGAAGATAACCCAGCATGTGATCGTCTCTCGAGCACAGCATCTCAGCAGGTGTTTAGGAACTCTCCCACAGGGGTAAACCGTTTGATGCGTAATTGTGAGCAGAACTGCAAAAAGCCGTATTAGACTTCCATGGTGTTGTTCTCTTCTTCTGGTGGGAGTTATTACTTCTCCCTGGGCTCCTAGCAGTAAAGCTTCTTTTCCATTTCGAAGAATGTTCTGGGTTTCTTCTGATGGTGGTTCATGATGTCATGTCTTTACTTCATAGCAGTTTCTTTAAGAAAATGTGTTTTCCTCACATTTCTGAGGAAAAATTCTCTACATTTATTTTGAACTGGCAAGTAAACATTACATATGTACTTATGATTTATACTGTGTTTTGCTAGATGTTGAATCAAGCCATCAAACATACATATAACCTTGCATCCTTATCACTTATTTATTTGGTAGGGAGAATTCTGGAAATGTGTTCTATTAGCCTTTGTCAAGTGTACAATGCTTTATGAACTCAATTACTTATAGCCACAATTATGTTCAGTAAGTCTCTTGTACTTACTCTTCCCATCTAATTGAAACGTTGTGTCCTTTGGCAAACATTTTTTTTTTCTTATCATGTCAGAATCAACAAATAACAACTTCTTACTCTTCTTTTAGAAAGTCTCCATTCCTTTTGGGGGGTGAGGAGGGACACATGTATATGTTTCTGTTGAAGCACAGATAACTGTGAAGCAGAGATTTACCTTATAGTGGGATCATTTGAGGGACATTTCATCTTTGAATGTCAGTGTCAACTTGGTTTTTCTGAAGCATTAGTTCAGGCACAGAGGTTACCCAGACTAGTAGAGTTGTTTTCCAAGGACGTCTGTAGGTTTGTAGCTCAGACTGTAAAATGAGTTCTCTGTCTCTGAGGCTAATAAAGTCTTAGTGATATATGCACCCAACAGATGGGCAGAAGGTTGTTTTGGCAGTGGTCAGTTGAAATCAGCCCTCTGTTGTTTGTGTAGAAGGCTTTCACCGAAGTCAATAAAAGGTAATTTTCACACACAATTTAGTTCAGAGTATAAAACATTGGGAAGAGTAGCTGGTTTAAGTCCAATGGGCATAAGGGCAGCAGTTGGCAAAGCTTATGTTTGATGGTGAATTTTACTGACAGAGTGACAGGTTGATTCAGAGAAACGCGGGACTGAGTCAGAAAGGACTTCGGAAAGAGTGAAGGACACAGCTGAAGCAATGATCTCCACATCCGTGGCACAGATGATTTAAAAAAATCTATCTCTGTGTTCATGTCTGTCTCTCTCTCCATGTCTCTATGTCTTTCTCTCTTGGTCTCTTTCTCCTCTTTTCCTTTTCTAATTCACTCTAGTATTACAACCATTTTAAAACAATGTCTAAAAACTGCCTCCCCCCATGCATACCACACACTTTCACACACATAAAAACTCAAAAAACAAAGCAAAAAGCAAGAAAAAAAAAACAGCTCACAAAAATGACAACTGCAAGATCGGGGGGGGGGGACCTGAACTTGTGTCTGCTCTGGCCATCCAGGGTCAGCCCTGTGGCTCACATCTGCTGGGGTGAGAGCAGGCTCACGGCACCTCCCTGGGGATGAGTAGAGGAGCCATCTGTAATGTCGCCACGGCTGGAGTACACTTGTGGAGCGTCTGGACTGGGGCTCATTAGTTACAATCATGAATAGAAAATGAACACGATGACTCTTTTTGTGACTTTGCGCTTTTGTGTCCTTGTGAGGTGAACCACTGGTGATCTATGCACAGGAACAGCTTGCCTGTGTTTGGGGAGCTGGGGAAAACAAGCCAGTGCTGTTCTCGCCTCACTGTATTGTACCTGATGCCAGAAAACTCGGGTGATGGTCTGCTGACATGCGATGCAGATGGGCAGGACAGGCTCAGAATGTGGCCAGCCCCATGCTCTTGTTCTTTTCTGTTAACTGTTTGGAGGGAAGCACTGCCACCAGGCTCATAGGAGCGCAGGACATGCTTTAGAAATGAGATGGCCACGATGGAAATGATGTTTACTGGGCCTCTCTACACTATCTCAGTCTTACCATTGGCAGCATTTGGAGCTGGATGGTTCTGTGGTGTGTGTGTGTGTCTGTGTGCGCGCGCACACACACCCACGCATCGCAGGACGGAGATCAGCTTCCCTGGCCCCCATGAAAGAACACAGGGAGTCTCCCCCCACACCCCCAACCTCCCTTCCCAAGTTGTGAGGGCCAGTAATGCCTCAGAGATTACCGAACATGCCTTTGGGGCTTCCCTACTAAGAATCTTTCCGGCACTGTCCCACTGATGACTGTGCTTCCAAATCAAGCCTTCAGTAAGATCATGCACACACTCGGGCAACGTGGTTCAAGGCTGTAACCCTAGCTACTTGGGAGGTAGAAATTGAGGGATTATGAACAAGCATGGGGAGAAAAGTTGTTTATGGAACTCCCTCTCACCCAATGGCTGGGTGTAGTGATGGATTCCTGCTGTCCACAGCCACCTGGGGAACTCTAAGTAGGATTGCAGCTCAGGCATGAGACCCTACCTCAGAAATAACAAATCAGAAAGGAGCCTGGAAGCATGGAGTAAGTGTGAGGCTCTGAATTCAAACCTCAGTATTGCCACAAACAAACAAAAGAGTCCGTGGACACACCCAGAGATACAGGCCTGGACAGAGGGTTCCAATGCTTAGCATACACATTGCTCCGGAAACTTGGAATGGCCTCATGGCTATTGCTGGAACCTGTGGAAGCCATGAGTAACGGGATGATGAAGCATGAAGGCAGTGCTTGCTGGGATGAATTTTTCTCTGGAAGTGTGCGGAGAAGAGGCTGGTGGCCTTGAGGTGGCAATGGTTTTGTGAGGTGAAATGGAACAACTGTACCCAGGATAGGAGAAGTCCTGAAGTGTGGTGCGAGCAAGGGGGGGCTGAGAGGGGCCTCTGGAAGACAGAAGTGGCCCGGCCTACTGCGAGGGCAGCAATTACCCAGTCACCCAGCCGAGGCTTTCTCTGAGCAGAAGAAGCTTGATTCCTTAAAGTTCTTGGCATGTTGTGGTTTGTGAACATCTGTGTTTCCAGTCTCCCAGGACAGCTGAGATCTCTGTACAGGCCAGCTGGGCCTAGAGGCTGTGACCACGGTTAATGGAGCTGAAGGCTTTTGTACTGTCCCCCATTTCTCCTGGGCTCAATCTCCCCTCCCTTCTAGCTGAAGACAAGCCAGAGAAGGCCGTGAAGTCTTTTATCTGTTTTCTTCTCATTTCTTGCATATCCCTGAGTCAGGAACTCTATAGCTCAGACAGTGCTACAAAGGAATGTGAAGAAGAAGACTCCTGTCTCTGTGATCCAACTGATTGCCACTTCTGCTAGCCTTGAGCAGTCCCACTGACTGGCGCATGCTGGACGGTGGCCTGCCTTATCCCACTGGGAAAAGCGGTGCAGACACTGAACATCCTGCTTGCAAAGGCCTTTTCCTTTCTCCTTTAACAAACCTTTTAAAAGAAAGCCATTTTGTAGAGCTTGGGGCAGCCAGGAGTGACATAGCTCACGTCTGCATGCCTGAAAGATGGGGCCTGAGGCAGGTGTCAGAGCCCAGGCAGATACAGCGTTGCCGCAGATGGCTCAGCCGACGCAGGGAACCATAGTTAGTGACTTGCTTGTTGAAACCTTGTGGGACAGTCCCTAGATGGGGGAGGACAGAGGAAGTCCTTGCTGTCTCGGTCTTCATCTACTAAGAACCTAGCAGGGGCTTGACACGTGACTGTATGATGGCATTGCTGAGAAAGGATGCAGGATCGATGAGGAGACAGGGAAATTCAATCGTATTTCACAGATATTGAAAAGGGCTGGACTCAGACCTTCGAGATGGGAAGCAAAAAAGAAAATAATAATAATACTTAGACACTTACCTTGGATACCATGTCTAATGGCCAGAAGATGTGGCCACTTTTATTCCCCCGCTCAGAAAGAGTGAGGAGAGCAGACAGTCGGCTTCTGTCGAGACTGTTCTTCCAGGAAAGGCGCTCTCATAGTCGCCTATCTCTACTTCACCCCAAATCAACCCTGCTGGCACGTCTCTCTGTGAGGCTCTTCTGTTCGTGAGCCGTCTTGAGTTGCTTTTCCTGAGTGGGTCCCAAGAACCAATGATTTTGTGTAAAAATGGGGAAAGCTGAGGACAGCCCTTGTCCATCATCTGAGGACCAGAGATTTGGGGCGGGGGAGACAGTTAAGGAGTATTTGTTCTTGTCTAGCCCTAAGTTTGTTTCCAGAAGAAGAAAAAAAGCCCAATCAGTTGTTGTTGATAATGTCTTTGGATTTTAGTAAAATACGTTACATATTTCACAGGTGGTTTATGTTTGTTTTTGGCTTGGTAAATCATTTGTATTAAAAGCTCCTTGGAGCTCCTGTATATATATCGTGACACTCACCTCTGTTAAGAGTGCAGTTCTGTGAGCCTTAGGTAACTTTACACACTGTGAGCCTCTCAGCAGGACTGTGTTACAGAGCGGTTTCACCACCCTACCCCAGAAAGGTCGCTTGCTTCATCACCATCATTCCCCTCTCCAGGTCTTCAGCTCCATGAAGCACTCGTCTGCTTTATTACCTCTAGAGATTAAAATTTTTTTCTGGGCCTTTCATATAAATGGAATAATACAACATGTGCTCTTTTGTACCTGACTCACTTCATTTAGAAAAACATCTTTGTATTTCCTTATTGTTAGTGTAGCATTTGTCAGTAGCTCAGTTCTTTTATTGCTGGAAAAGATGGGTGTGTTTTTACTTTTTTGATTACTATGCTGACACAGAATTTTATGTAAGCATTTGGCTATGTGTTTTTATTTCTCCTGAATAGATAGAAAATAATTTCTTGATCAAACTATTGATTCTTGTCATAAGACCACTATGCTGTTGTGTAGGGAATTACAGATAATTTTTTTTATGTAGTGAATGAAGACCTTACATACCTAAGAATTAAAATACTAAAGACTATATGACAATTAGAATTACATCTATAAAAGCCCATTAAAATTTACTCAGCATCTGGTTCAATTTACTAATACGCTCATGTAACTAGCTATAGTCTTCAGTAAGAAGGACATACTTGCCACTCCACTAATTCCTCTCAAACTCTTAGCAGTCGTCTTTTTTTCGAATGTTTGCCATGAGGCTGTGTGGTGATCTCCTTCTTTAAGACCATGCCCAGAATAAATAGGTCTTCTTATCTCCTCCTCTTTTGCTCTTGTATATTGGAAGGCCAGTTCACCTCCCCCCCTCCCCATTTTAGAAAGTGGGATTTAGGTTGGTTCTTAACAGGTATTAAAAAATTTTGTTTGTTTGAAAATCTTTTTCAAATCCAGAGCATTCAAGACATTTCATTAATTTACCAGTGAAGCTAAGATTGGAAACTTCCCCTTATCTTGATCTCTTTGGTTCCCTGACTCTCTGTATGTAGAAAACATCTATACATTGGCACATTTTTTGTTTCTAACAGTGTGGATGGAATAGGAAACTTAGGTAATGAGGAATGTAAAGATAACACAGTCATTTCTGGGAATATTCCTATTAAACTGGTAGTGATACGTTGAGATTCAGAATATCATCCTAATTAGTTCAGTAAATTAGCCTTTTATGGAACTCAACATGTATTTATGAAGTCTTTCATGATCCATGCATGAGACCCATCCTCTTTGACTACACCTGCAAACAGCGGTTTGGGTTGCACACAGAAAATAAGCTGCCTAGAAGATACTTTTCCCACTTCTTTTTTTTTTAAAGTTAATTTTCTTTACAAGTTGAAATATGCAGCTCTTACTTACTTGACTGTCAGATGTTTGCCAGCCCCCATCAGCTCTTTAGTAAAGGAGTGTCTGTGGCTTTTCTTCTGGTTGAGAACCTTCTAAATCTCTAGAAGTGTGACCAAGGATAAGAAAGATCATTCTGTCCACTGAAAGCTCTACAGCTTTCAGGATATGCCGTCTGGATCTGATGTATTGTATTGAAATCTGACACACAGGAAAAAAGACAGAGACATTATCCAAAAGTGAAATGTGATGTCAATTAGAAGCACGTCATTGAGAATAAAACATGGTCTCTTTCATCTAAAGTTCCAATGCTTTCCTGACACTCCTGATCTTGTACAAGATAGTTGTTATTTTCTTCACCCCAATGCAACATGACTAGATCTGAGTGGAAAATGGCCTCTCTCTTGAGCACTGGATTCCCAGTGGTATCTGATTTGATCTTTAAATTAAAGCATTTCTGCACTGAAATGATCCCTCACCAGATGACACATCCAGTGAAACATCTATGTAAGTTTTGAGAAGAAAGCCAATGTTATCATCAAGTTATGCTGCTGTTTAAGAGAAAAGCCATTTTCTACATGGGTGTGTATCAAATTGCACCCCAGATAGACCAGATTCTAATTCTTCAGTACTATGACCCTAAAAAGACACTGTTGACCACAGTCAACATCCGCTTATTTTTCAAAGTGTGGACATCCAGAGTCCTTGTGGAGACATGCACAACTCGTTCCTGTTTCTTTTTTCCCCCTTTTTTACTCCTATTTCTTTCTAGACTTTTCTTATATAGCATCAGCAGAACTGTAATTCCACCATCAGCTAATGCCCGTTCGAAGATGCCTTGTTTGTCAGTATAATAGCATTTAAGCAGAAAGTACTTCATTTACTGCTAAAGTATCATAATAGAAACAGCTATGTTCATTGTCTGCTGGAATTAAAATCTGAGTTCCATAAATGTATCCTCACTGGAGGACACTGGAGAAGGTAGCGGATTTGAACACCAAAGAAAACAGGCCCTAAGGAGCCCTCAGCCTCCGGCTTCCTCCTGCTGCTCTGCCTATGCTGACGGTCGCCAGGTGGAGGGTTTGGCTACCCTGCTACTTGCTTCTATCCGGAGGAATAAGCAAAGAGTGCAGTAATAGAGTACCACCCCCAGATAGAAATTAAACAGCACCAAAGTGCACTTAGAAGAAAGAGAACTCCAGAATGGAAAGTGACTCTAAAAAATTCACTCTTTTTGTTCCAATTTTGCTATTCATAGGAAGTGAGTAAATGAAAAAGAGCAAGGTGAGGGGGAAAGGGAAGGAGGGAGGGGGGAAGAATGAAGGAGAGGTTGAAAGGAGGAGGGAAGGAGGCTGGTAAAGATGGAGAGAGGGAAGATGGAGGAAGGGAGAGAGAGAAGGAGGGAAGGAGAATAAGGAAGAGAAGGAAGGAGGGATGGGAGGAAGGAAGAGAAAGAGGAAGGCGTAGCCATTACTACCACCACACAGTGCCCTCAGAGTCTATGCATGAATAGGGTGGGCTTTTAACCACACTCCTTGTTTTAGAGATCACTGTGTTGAATTTTATTTGGAAATCTTTCAGCTAAAACAATGTGCTTTAGATTTCAAAATTAAGAAATCAAAACATTTCGCTTTACTCTCTGTGATATTATTGATGACACAGACGCTTCTCAGCACTCGGACGGGATGGGACTTTCTTCTTGCCCTGTCCAGGCAGATGGCGCGAAGGTCCAAACAGGACAGGAGCGGCCGACATCTGAAGCTGAAATCCTGCCTCCACCAGTGTGCAGGAAGAGGGCCACAGATGAGCCGCCGTGGGCCCATGGCCTGTGAGGCCCCAGGCGCCGTCCGGGACGCGCTCCCGTTCCCGCTCACCGTCCAGCACCTCGCCGCACTGCTTCCTGCGGCCTCGCTGGGTGTCGCCTCTATCCAACCTGCGCTGCGGGGCGAGGCCGAGGCCTGGAGAGGAACGACTGCCAAGGGTCACCCCACCGTCCGGGGGCCAGGCTCGGGCCGGGCTGGGATCGGACGCTCGGGGCGGCTGGCGAGGGTGAGGCCGCGGGCTGGGATCGGACGCTCAGGCTGGCGAGGGTGAGGCCGCGGGCTGGGATC
>NW_012267340.1:1050040-1093840 GCF_000151885.1 Dipodomys ordii
GCTCAGGCTGGCGAGGGTGAGGCCGCGGGCTGGGATCAGGCTCAGGCTGGCGAGGGTGAGGCCGCGGGCTGGGATCGGACGCTCAGGCTGGCGAGGGTGAGGCCGCGGGCTGGGATCCGATGCTCAGGCTGGCGAGGGTGAGGCCGCGGGCTGGGATCGGACGCTCAGGCTGGCGAGGGTGAGGCCGCGGGACACTCCGGTGATCATGTCTGCCCTCCGGTAAAGCATCGCCGCCCGGAGGCGCTCCTCTCCGGCGGGTAGGTCTGACCGCAGCCGGGAAGCCGGCCGAGCGTCCGCTCCCGAGGTGATCCTGGAGGGTTGGGCGGAGCTCACCAGGCAAGCCGGGGTCCAGTCCAGAAGGTGGCGGCGCCGGCCCGGGTTCCAGGGCCGAGTTCCCGGCGGTCCTGGCCGCTGGGGGCGCGTGCGCGAGACCCTCCCCGGGACGGGGAGAGGCCGGACAGACACGGGGAGAACTCCAACACGCAGGCACAGGGACAAGAGCAAGGCCGGGAAGGAGAGAACGCAGGAAGAATCTTCCAGCCGCCTCTCCCTCTTGAAAGCTCGCGGTATCCAGGCGTCAGGATCGGGCGGAGCGCTGCGGGCCGCCAGGCCCTGGGCTCGGAACCCTACCTCCGCGAAGCGTGGCAACCCGGAAGCCGGGGGCCCATGGTGACGTCGCCTGGCTTCCGGTGTTCTGGAAACCATTGGTTTCCTCGGTCTTGGGCCTAGTCCATCCATGGTGGTCTAGTGAAGGTTCACGTTGTCCCAGAAATGCAGTGGAGACGGGTGAGGTGCGGGGAAGGGGGAGGAGTCGCTGCGCGCCCTCCACGGTGCATGGCCGCCCGGTGCTGCTCCTCCCGGACAGTCCTGGTTTGAATCCCGCGCGTGCTGCCGCCCCTGAGTTTGTTTGCTCAAGGCTGTTGCTCTACCACTTGTGCCACAGCTCCACTATTTTTTGCTGGTTACTTGGAGATAAGAGTCTCGCAGTTTTCCCTGCCTGGGCTGGCTTCAAGCCTGCATTCACAGCCTCCTGTGTAGCTAGGATTACAAGCATGAGCCAGTGTGCCAGCTCCAGACACACATTTTTAAGGGGCCAAAAGGTTTTATCCTTCCATTAACTCCAGAGAAAGAGCAGCTGTGAGCCAGTGTTGATGAATCCATCCAAGAGTAATGTATGAAAGCTAGTAAGCAGAAAAACTCAGAGTACCCACCACACCCCACTTACCTCCAAGGGATTCATTCATCACCAGAGGCAACATCACAGCAGAGCAGTTCACCTAATTATGACATATTTTAAGCAATTTATATGTAATAATTGATCAAAATCTTTGTAATAGTTTTCCTAGAGTAATTCATTAGTTCACTCAAACAATGTAAGCAATAGTTTGGACCACATTTACTTCATAATCATTTTCTCAGGATTGAAAACAACAACAACACAGCAGCTGCAGTCGGTGTAGATAGCCATCACATAGAAACAGTTGATTTATCAAAATGAATCGATCTTGGCAGTGTCTGTTCTGAGGTTCACATAGGGAAGCAATTAGAATTCAGTGCTGTGCACGCAGCCAGAACAATGTAATGTTGGCTCGTTTTCCAGAAGCATTACGGGTTACACCATGGATAGATAGAAAATCCAGAATTTATCCACCCTTAAGGAGTGTCCCACATCTCAGTGATCAATATATCGAGAAAAAGCTTTCCCTCTGTTGGAAAAACAGCAGGTCAGTACCTCCTTTTACACCTGGACTTACTGCTGTACTGCAAAACGAAGCTCTGATCGTAACATAATGCATTTGGCACGTAAGGAAAATGGTATCAAGACTTGACCTTGGAAGACTGACTCCAGTGAAACAGATTCTTCCCCTCCCCTTCCATAGAGTGGCACGCTGGGGAACCCTTCAGTCAAGGACTGCGAATAATCCTGACTTTTAACCGTCAGTCATAACCCTGGACAGATGCACAAATTCAAAAACCACTCTCTTTTTCCAGCTCACACTTTTGCCCTCCTTAAAAACAGTGGCTTGATTCATTTGGTTTAGTAGCTGCCTTCTATCCCTTCCCTCCCAAATATACAGATTACATCAATAACTGGCCATCTGTGCTCAACAGTCATCTGCACCAGCTCCAACTCTTCTTGGCTCCTCTTCCCAAGTTCTCAGTGGGATACTTGACCCTCAGGTGCTGGGAGGCAGTCAAAGATGCGAAGAGCTCTGGATTGCACACAAGGGAGGCAGGGGCAAGGAACGTGGCCTGGATAGCGAGCGGGGCCATCATTTCCTTAAAATTCAGGGAAATGCTGCAAGTATCTTTCACGTTACCTGCTTTATTTTGTCTAAGCAGAGACAGATTTTCTGGACCAGTACGGGTTTGTTATTGCCACTAGACTTTTAGGGTCCACCTCAGGCCCTTGCTTCCACTGCCAGGCAGGATACTCAGCTGAAAACGTCAGCTGCTCCCACCATTTTCTCATTTCGGAGACATAGGCTGCCTCTGTTGTACTTGGTGCCAAGTCTGTGCTTTGGGGACCATTTGGGAAACTCGGTCGAAAGACAGTGAACTCTATCACATGTTCCGAAAGTCATAGTCATGGGGCTCAGGGAAACAAACCAAACCCCAAACCCCCACAGTGAAGCATACTTGGTTTTCTGCTATCCACTGGAGTTAGAGGGTCTTGCTTCGCCTGTGCTTAGAGAATGTTGTGATGGAAAGAAGTTTCGCAAAGCTCTAGATCTGTTCAGAAGCCCTAGGTCCTAACTTGGCACACATCAATTCAAGTTTAGACACTGAATTCCCAGGGCTACCACATTTTTGTGGTCAGTATGTCCATGAGCCACAGTGATGGGAATAAGTATCTATAACCTTGCTTATGGAGTGATAAATAGCCTCCTATGTGCAGAAGGAGGACCAGTTCCAACATCTGATTATAGAATGGAGTCTCAAATTAAGGTCACTCATCTGGGTCTCTGCTTCCTCTACCCTTCCACGTGTTTTAGGATAAGACGTCAACTACTGAGCAGGAATGAGTTCCTGTCCTCAAAGATTTCAGATCCTGTGGTTTCTGAGTATTTTCAAAGTCTAAACCAAATCCCTAGCACTTGATTAGAAGCATTTGTTAATAATAGAGACCCTGCATCCATGACTTCCCCCAGTTAACGTTTACTCATAGATATTTCTCACTCCTTTCTGGGTTTTACTGGGCTACAAGCAGAAGGACAAATATGTTTGGCTTGGGACAGAAGAATGCTGAACTTGGGGAAAGGTACCCAGAAAGCGACACATGCTGACACCAATATGGTAGAAGCAGAAAAAAAAAAACCTAATGGACTTTCTCCCCTCTTCTTTTTTGGTTGGTTGTGGGGCTTGAACTCAGGGCCTGGGTGCTGTCTGTGAGCTATTTTTTGTTCAAGGCTAGAGCTCTACCACTTTGATTCTACAGCTTCACTTCTGGTTTTCTGGTGGTTTGTTGGAGATAAGAGTCTCATAGACTTTGCTGGCTGGGCTGGCTTTGAACTGTGATCCTCAGATCTCAGCCTCCTGAGTAGCTAGGGTGACCCAGGTGTGAGCCATCAGCACCTGGCCTCCCCTCTTTTTCTATGTCACTTTATGGTTTTTCTGGTCCCCAGGAATTCTGAGGATCATATATTTAATGTGAGCAAGAGTTGGATGTGATTGGGCGTTTGATGTGGCTGTCCTCAGTAGCTGGGGAGAAGCCTGTTGGGCCCATTGTCTGTAACACTTTATTTTCCTATAGCTGAGGCTTTCCCTCACTCCCTCTTGCTTTCTCCCTGGAGCCTTGGGTCAGCTGCAAGGAATGTGTTAGTAGGCTCTGTCCGGAAACTTCTCCCTGACTCTGGACATGCCGTCTAACCTTTCTGCAGCTCAGTACCCACACGACAAAGCAGTCACGATGAGCTCTGATTCCTGTCTTGGAGCTGTGATTATAAAAGGATTGTGCACACTTGGTAAATCCAAGTGCTGCAGACCCAGTGCACAGTGCAAAGGTCTCACCAGCTCAGGCCCTGAAGGCACTTGTCCTGGCTCATCTCTGACAGAATCGGTAGGCCTTTCAACAGTTTGAGATGACCGATGGCAGGACACCTGGGTTTAGGTGTGCATGAGCAGCACTGGTGTCCTGAGCCTGAGTCCGTCCCATGGGAATCCATGTCATGGGTGCTGTTGGTGTGGAATCCTTCACCAGCACCCACTTAAATCCTCATATTTTTAAAAGAAGAATAAAACCGATTTGGTCCAAGTAACAGGACAGTCACAAGGAGCCTTTCTTATATATAAGACATTGACAATCAGTCCCATAACGTTTATGTAATTTGAGGATACAGCTTTAAAAATTATCTGCAGGTAGTGCATACTTGAGATTAATTGGAGCTATTGATTGTGTCATTACATGTTTACTAGTACTTAGCAGTTTGATATATAAAAGGAAAAAAATAACATGTCAAAAGAGTAAGGCTCCTGTAATGTTAGGCGTGGGGAGGCAACGTGGAGCTCCTGTTTCAGGAGAGAGATGCAAGGAAAGTTTTCTATTGAGTGTGGCTGCAATGTCCCGGGAGGTGGCTCATCTACAGTGTGGTGCCAGAAAAGACTTCCCTGGGGAGCTGGTGATTATGGAGGGCTTTGGTGAGTGGGGATGGAGGGCACCGGAGACGGTCCAGCTGAGGGAAGAGGCGGCACTGGCAAGAACGGCTGGCTGGGGGTGGGGTGCATGGCAGGCCTGAGGGTCATGGGCGGGAAGGACCCTCCGTGTTGGCATCTCAGAGCCAGTACCCCTTCCCACTCTCTGCCACTAAGAAGCTTGCAGCCTTTCCTATTCTGGCCCTGGAAGCACAGAATTTTCCCCAAGAATCCTTAGTTCATTTTAATGGAGTGATGGTTTAGATAGTTTGGGTGTACAATTGTACAGTGCTACTGTTTTCAGGAATCTGTCTGTCTGTCTGCCTGCCTGCCTGTCTGTCTGTCTGTCTGTCTTTACCATTTGTCATCGTTGTCTTCCTCCTCTTCTTCCTCTTCCTCTTCTTCCTTCTTCTCCTCCTCCTCCCTCCTCCTCCTCGTCCTCTTCGTCCTTCTTCTTCTCCTCCTCCTCTTCATCATCATCATCTATCTAATTGACTCCCATGAGTTGCATCAGTAACTCCAATATCAACCTCTTTTCGTAGCTGCAGGTTCTCCGGCAATGGAGAAGCTGGTTCTCACAACCCACCATACATTCACAAATTTTCCCACTACAGCTGAGTCTTTCACTCCTTGAGCTAGCACACACACCTGCCTTGCTCAGCCCCACTGAATGTCTTCTGAACTTAAAAAATTGATCATCCATTTTTATGAATAGAATTCCCTTTTTAAAAATTACAGAAGGCCCCCAGATTTTAACCTAATCATATGTTTTGAAGCACTGTCTCTATTCTTGGCTTGATTTATTTGTCCTCTTGAAGTTTCCATTTTGATTTATAAGTTCCTTGTACACTGATGTACCATCTCAGGGTCTGCTCACTCTGCATCCATGTGACTCATTGCTACACATGGCTTGTAATAGTTTACCAAGTAGAGCTTGTTTACTATAGTGATTCCAGTGTCCTAGGCTGTGGAAATGTCCCTGTGGAGTCATTCCTGTGCAGTGACTTTGTGTTCACCTCTGCCAAGGATTTCTGCATTTTGACGGTTTAGCCAAACTCTCCAACTAATCTCTCATGGTCATATTCCTGCACCCCATTTCCTAACCGCTTTCAAACCCAACCTCCAGCCCCTACAGTCCATGTTGATTCTAATATCGCTGGGGGAGAAGCATCTTCTGCTCATTCCTGACTTGTCTTGCATTTGGCTATGAATTGAAAGATTTTCAAAAGATTTTTGATTATACATCAGGGAACATTTTAATGATTTAACCAGAGAAGTCTACATTGTTTCTAGTAATGAAATGTTGTTAGTGACTTAAATGGTTAACAACAGTTGAGTATTGAAATAAATTATAATTCTGTTACAGGATGAAATAATTTGTAATTATTATAAACAATATGCTTGAAAGATAACAAAGTAGATAGGAAATGCTTGTAATACAATTTTAGGTTAGGAAGCATGATAGAAAATAATAGGATGTTATATGAACAAAAAAGATGCATAGATAAGTCTGAGAATATTCTAAAATACTAAGAGTATCTCTGGTTGTTGGGATTTATTATTGAGTTAATTTTGTTTTCTGTAGAGAGCATAAAATGAATTTTAGCAACCATTTCTGTAGCATAGCCTGGCCATTACAGAGATGTATTAGAATGATGATACATTCCTTATGACTAGACAAAATAATGACTTCCCTGTGTTCTCTAATCATGTTTTTATGGTTCGTTTTCAAAAATACTGCATACTTGACCTTAAAAAGGGAAAAAGACTGCACATTTCATTTAACAAGTAATAAAAAGTTGGATCCTCATTTTGCATTTAATCCTGTGGGGAATACATTTCACTATAAGATACTTTCATTACCCTCCCCCGGTCTCAGGTAACTCTGGCTCACTCTGGCTACTGCATTTCTTATTAATTGAATGGACGCGGGGACTTTGATCCGCTTTGCTTTCTCTATTTCTAAGATGAAAACCTCTTTTCAGTATTCTCTGAGATTTTGGAGAGTCGCTGTTTCTCCAGAAATACACCAGCCGATTCAGGCTTGACTTCTCTCCCTCTTCATGAGGTTGCCTTCCCAGTAGCTCTGCCATTTCAAATCCTTGAAGAATTGCGTGTCTCTTGATTGAGCGCTTCCCATGCATTCTTGGATAAAAGACATTCTGTGGCCAGTTTCCTGCTTCATCCTCTTCAGGCTCTAGTAAGTATAATACAGATGTGACTCAGAATGAGGTGATTTACAATTTCTGCTTCTGTCATGGAGGAGAGTATACAACAGTTAGCTTTGAGAAGTCTTTGAGAATTTCAAATAATATCCTTGAGAAAACCTATTTTTTTTTTAAAGTATGACTCGCAACAACAGCAGCCGCCATTGGGCTGCCCATCACGTGAAGCTGGACGTTAGTAAAGCATATTTCACCTCAACCAGTGTGACTTACGCCTGGTTTTGGTCTCCCCTTCAGACCCCCAGATCCCCCTCCTTCCTCACAGCTGCGGTTGGTAACAAAACAGCAGAGCCAGCCAGGGACACTTTCTTAATGACAGCTGGAGGATTTACCTACAGCATCCCAGAGCTCTCAGGGATTTTACAGCTCATCAGATACAATCTTGTAATTTTCTGGAGGAGGGAACTGGGATTTGGGGAGCTTACCCAGACACTCTCCAGGCTCCCCTGGCATTAATGTGTGGGCTTGTCACACGTGGGGCCACCCATGTGCGCTGTGACTGGTGCGGCGCGTGGCTGGGATCAGTGGGTTAGATGAACTCCCTTACTGAATTTGTATTATTTTTAATCTACTTGTGCATTCAGCACCTTGCTCCATCTGCTCTGGTGGCTTCTGGATCTTTGCAAGGGTCTTTCTGTAGCTGTTTTAGATCTGGGGAATTCTGGGAAATCAAGCCAAGAAGCTTGACGTGAGGAGACTGACGTGAAAGTCAATTAGGATTTATTGAAATGTACACCAGGAAGCTCAGGCACAAAATCGATGGACAATGGGGCCTGTGTGCTGCTGACTTCCTGTGTGTTCTGCAGTGTATTCTTTTCTGCCTGCATTACCTATTAAATTTTTATAAGCACTTTTTATTCAAGCCAGAGCCAGAGTAATGAAAAGTTTATGAAGGGATCAGGGTGTTTATTTCTCAATTTTCTTGAGCTACAGTATGAATCCCTCCACCTTGGTGAATCGATTCATAGAAATAAGTGTTTGCCAGAAACAAAGAAATCAGTCTCTTGTAGTGAAACATTCATTTGTTCTCTCTCTCTCTGTGTGTGTGTGTGTGTGTGTGTGTGGTGTGTGTTGTGTATGTCAGGGTATGATAAATTATCATCTCCACAAACCTATATTTTCTTTGAGCTCTTCAAGATGTCTCAACACACTATCTTGAATTCAGTATGCATACAACTTCTCTCTCTAACAGAACTATTTGTAATTTTTACTTCAATAACTCTATGAATGGAAGGTATTTTGAGATATTTCTTTAAGTTGATCAGCGGAATCTTTGGTGGCCATTAGAAAGAGATAATTAGATATGATGTGCCTCTGTGTAAGAACAATGTACTGTCCTTCTGAAGATGTTAGAATAGATGACTTGGAAAGTCTTTACCATAAAGAAGTGACAAATGTCTGTGGTAATGACCTGTTTTAAACACAGCCTAACACATCCACCTACTGAAACATTGCACACTCTCTGTGAACATGCAGTCTCTCATTTTAACATACTCATTAAACTAAATTTAATTACAAATGAGATAGCTTTTTATGATATTTATTACAACAAATAAAAATAATTGTCTTGGCTTTTGGTTCTCACTTCCATGAAGTTTGTTTGCTGGATGACAGTTGGAGGCACCTTTGTGCCCTTTGGCGGTTGTGTGTTTTTAGCCTTTGTGTTACATAACAGTTGGGTCCTCCTAAACTCTAAGCTCATGTACTTAAAGCTTGTTTTGGTTGGCATAAATTTGAGTTGTTGGTGATTGCCTAAGTCTTCTATTCTTCACTGAGACTTGTGTTCCATTGTGGCCCTGGCTCATAGGCTCTCTTCCACCTTTTCAGAGAGGGAGGCTGGTCCCCCAAAGGACTTGATATTCTCTGTCCTGAGATAAACAAAACAGCTTTAGAACTGTCAGAAGCAACAACAGATCCTGAAGGCTAACCATTACCAGCTTTTGTCATGTGGTTGTAATTGTTGCATGAATTCTGCTTCAATCAGGGAAAAATATGCTTAAGTGCCAGTAAAACTTTTTACACTGCAATGAAATTTTGCAATTTATGGCTTTCTACAGATCAGCTCGTGTTACTAGGCAACAGCCTGTGTGTTGCTCCCTCAAATTCTCCTTTAATGTTTGGCGTTGGTACAAATTCTAGCTTTAAGAAATCGTAATGAACTATTGTAGACACTGATGTAGAAAGTGAAATGGAAGTCGTGATGTGGAAACAGGAAGCAATGTGAAAAAAATACCTTTGATGGAAAACAGTGGGGACATTTAGAGCTTAACTCTACGCCCCTCATGGGGAGAGAGTAGGTCCACATGAACTTAGTGGTCATGTGTCTGTCTGGCTGTTAGGTGGGCTCCGTTTTGGCTACTTAAGCCATCATAGTTGTGGTGATTCTTTTAATTGAGTACCCTGCAGGATATTCCGTGACCAGGCATGTGTGGTATTGCTGTCTGCTTTCTAGGAACCCATATACATTTGAGAGAAGATAAAGCCCCAAAAGAGATAAAGGGCTCTCTCCTTCCATATTTAAATACAGTCGGCTTGAGAGAGTATGTTGCTGCTCAGACTAACTCTTAGAATAGACACCAAGTTTTAGCATCCTCATTCTACAGGAAAGAGACGACAGTTTGTCCCTCAAAGCAGTACCAAGTTAAATGGCCAGGGAAGAGTGATGGCGTCTCAGAATGTTTGGTGTCTGAGAGTGAGTCAGGGAGAGCCTAGGGGCCACGTTGGAATGTCTGTGCTGTCCTTGGCTCATGGTTTGGAAGTGTCTTCTGGTATGAATGATTTTAGGGTTTGGAATTTGTTATTCTTCTCAAGCAGCATACACCATATTTCAAAATTAGTCACGGTGCCAAGAACAAGAAAAGTCATATTTTGAGTGAAAAATCCCAGGGTTTTCTTTTAACCCTAATATTGGAAATGCTGGAGATGTGGAAGACCTTCCCCTCACCTGCCAAGGTGTGGAGATTAGAGTTCACATTCTGGCAGAAGCCTGACCTCAGGAACTAGCTCCTCATTATTCAAGCTGGAAGAGTCAAGAAATCTTCTTGCAGGAAGCACACCTTCCAGACCCACTGCACAGAGGTCTTGTAGCCGTCTCTGGTCCTCGGCGGAAGTGACTAGAAGTTTTAAACTTGGGGGCACCGTGCCAACAGCACAGCTCTAGAGCAGGCTGCATTTCTCTCTGCCACAGGCCTTTTGTTTATCAGGATTGGAAAGATGGTGAGTGAGATATATCCCAGTTAACTGGGTGGCTTAGCCCAAATCTCTATTTCTCATCTTTGGGGAAAAAAGTGTATTTATTTGTTCATTTATTTTGGGCACCAGGGATTGAACTTAGGGCCTCGCACTTGCTTAGGCAGGTGCTTACCTTTCAAACCACACTCCCAGCCTGTTCTGTACCTTTGTGGTTGTTCACGTAGTGTCTTCAGTGTATGCCCAGGCCCGTGTGAACTGCACTCTACCTGTTCACAGTCCCTGTGGACCCCAGGTGACAGGCAGAAGCCACAGTACTGGGCTGTCTGTCGAGATAGGGTCTTACATTGCTGTCCCCAGCTGTCCTCGTACTATGATCCTTCAGGTCTGGCCTCATGCGTAGCCAGGATGATATGTGTGAGCCACCATGCCTACTTTATTTAATGTCTCTAACGAAGCTTTGTGGGACGTAGAAAGAATCAAGAATTTGGCCCAGGGGCATACATGCTTCATCCTCATTTGGATTCCTGCAGCAAAGTGAGCATAATAGCAGAATGGCTTTTAATAGTGTCAAAATTAACAGCATTTATTCATCAAATTTCCATCTCGTGTGATAGATAAATATTTTTCTATCATGCTGCTCGAAGGGAAAAATCTTATGGTGCTTAAACTCTTAAAGGTTTATTTATCCAAAGCTTCCTGTATGTGAGTGATTTAGAATTAAATATGGATAAGGCTAAATTATCGCCTTCTGTGCTACATATTTTTGAAAAAATAGTCATATTTCTAATTCTATCTCTCTGATTGTGGAAATTTAGTTTTTTGCTCATTAAATTCTCAAGCACGTTGGGTTGGCTTGATAGATGAAGACCCTGTCTGCGGGATTTCAGTGGGGCAGAAGGCTATACTCACTGGGTCTGTGGGACCCAGAAAGCTCCCAGGCCACTGGGCCTAGTGTGGAAGGCAAGTGGGCCCCAAACTGAGTTGACGTGCCCTTCTCAGCATTTCATGGTCCAAGTTATGTTTTTTAAAAAATAAATACTCAGGCAAGAGGAGAGCATGTCACCATCTCGGGGAGATCTGTGACATCTTGAGAGGATCTGTGTTATCTCAGAGGGATCTGTGCTGAGAGGGATCTGTGCTGAGACGGATCTATGCCATGTCAGTGGGATCTGTGCCGTCTTGAGGGGATCTGTGCTATCTCAGAGTGATCTGTGCTGAGAGGGATCTGTGCCATGTCAGAGGGATCTGTGCCATGTCAGAGGGATCTGTGCTGAGAGGGATCTGTGCTGAGAGGGATCTGTGCCATGTCGGAGGGATCTGTGCCATCTTGGGGACCCCACCCACCTCAGTGGGATCCTTGCTTGCTGAGTTTTCTGCCCTCAGGGATCTCATCTTTTATACAGACATCTTCTTACCACTTTTGTGACTTGCCTGATATTGCTTACTGTTCTCTGGATCTTAACTCGACGTGTATTGTTGGGGGAGCAGTTCATTAGTACAGAGTTATGGAAGTGTCCAGGAGCCTTGCCGTGGCCGTCAAGATACTTCTCACGGGTCATGCTGTAGCAGGTGGGAGGCCTGCCCCACCTTGAGAGTGGTACATTACATAACTAAGGCGTGGCAGAGCCAGAGAGAGTCAAACCCAGAAAAACCCAATGAACTCATGAATGACTGAATTGATGACTGAAGAGATGGGATTTGTTCCTGAGGTAATAAGAATTCAAATATATAGCTCTAGAGTTGTGTTGTGCATCTAGATTGTTTTAAGGGAGATAAAGATAATCTGAAAATAAGAAGTCTACCTATACTTTAAATATGTCCATGAAGAAGTCACCACAACTCATCATATTTTGGCACAAGACTCGTGCTTAATATTAAGTATGTCTCACTGAATTAGAGAGGCTAGCCATCAAGGCCAATTCCACAAGTGAGGCAGGTAAGGAACTCTAAACAAAAATGAAGCAGGAGATGTGATATTCCTGCCAGTAACTATATAAGGGACATCTAAAAATCATTATCTCCCAGAATGTGGACTCTTTGGTGTTATATAAATACACGCAGAAGTTCAGAATGTTGTGTTTATACCATGTTGTTCAGTAAAACAAACGACTTTCCTCTTTATCTTTTTGATCGCAGGATACAAAAATAATCTGTTAACTGATATTAAACTGCTCATTGTATTGAGCTGGAATGAAAATATTTGTAGTTACTTTTAAAATAAATCAGCATCTATTTTAAGGAATGAAGATTAGATATGTTGCAATAAAATTACTTTATTTCAAGGGAAATACAGCTTTGTCAGATTTAAATCAAATGACGGCAGTTTAGAGATACACATATATTTAGACTATGTACTTTTCTCAAACAGTATAGATACTCTTTTGATAGTTTTTTTGTAAAGACATAAAGCATACTTTATGATATACAATCTTTTTATCACAAACTATATACATTTCTCAGATACGGACTAAGGCAAATGGACCTGACTAGGAAGCCACAGTTGTACAATACAGACAACAAGCTTTACAAGTTCAGCTTTCATGTGAGACTTTAGGAACACCACCAAGACAATTGGCCATGGTGCTGTGGTCAGCAATGTGCCTCTTTAAGACACTGGCTGAATTCATGAAAGGTTCAGAAAATCGACAACTCTCACGTAGGAAATCTTTGTACAGAATATACAGTAAGAGGCGCAAGTAGGCCACAGTCTCTGAAAGCTAAGCAGACACCAGAGCTTTCCTGTCCTCTGGAAGCTGAGCAGAATGACCTTGAACTCCCCTGTCCAGCTGCTAGTTCTGTGCCTTTATGTGGAAGTCAAAACTCACAGAACACGAGGAGGTGGTGGTGTGTATGTGGTTGGGAGGTGGTAGGTTGGGGAGAACGCATTTCTGCCAGTGGGATTTTCCAGGCCCACACCAGCCACTAGTTTCTGACAACATTCTTTGAGTGGCCATCACGGATGCCGTGCGAATTGTGGTCAACTGTGGCTTTGTTTTGCTGCAAAGGGAGGGAAACACTTTTATTCAGAGTGACTCGATCCATTGTCTGTGTAAATGCAAGCTGCTGCTGCTCCTTTGGTGTCAAAGTGGCTGGGAGGAATGTTTCTCTGGGTCCTTCTTCCTGGTCCTTTCTTTGGGTCTCTTCACAGACCGGCTTTGCCAGCCTCACTCT
The DNA here is from genome assembly GCF_000151885.1 of Dipodomys ordii. Taxonomy (NCBI): domain Eukaryota; kingdom Metazoa; phylum Chordata; class Mammalia; order Rodentia; family Heteromyidae; genus Dipodomys; species Dipodomys ordii. The sequence goes on from NW_012267340.1 coordinate 1,063,261, forward strand.
ACCTCAAAGCCGGGGGCCGGCTTCTTGGTTGAAGAGCTCAGGTGGTCGGAAGGACGGTAGGAAAGCGTGCTCATCTTTGTGGACAGAGTTGAGTGGGATTTGGCTTTCGGGGGAATATATTTCAGAAGCTGGAGGAAATACTTTTTAAACTTCTTCCCCAGAAAACCATAGAAGAGAGGATTCAAGCAGTTGTTGAAATAGGCTAAGCAAATGGTAATGGGCAGGGCAGTGTCCACAACGTCGGAGACGGTGCAGTCACGGATGACACCCAGTTGGATCAGCACATCCAGAAAGGTGAAGATCTGGTGTGGCACCCAGGAAAAGAAAAAGAAAAGCACAATTGCCATGATGATCTTGAAGATGTCATCGTTCCTCGGCTTGTTCTTCTGGATCTCGTAAGCCCTCTTGAGGGCTCTCCAGATCAGGGTGTAACTGGTCAGAATGATCAGAAAAGGGAACGTGAAGCCCAGGATATTTTTGGTCAGGCCTAGTCCTATGGGGAGGGTGGAGTTCTGAGATTCGTAGTGGAAAGCGCACACAGTGATATTGGTGTTCTCGATGAAGTAGACATTCCGGTGGATGACAGCAGGTAGGCTAGCCAGCCCGGCCAGCAGCCAGATAATGATGCAGGTGATCTTGGCCACCAGCATGGTACGGCGGAGGCGGGACTTCATCGGGTGAACAATGGCCAGGTAGCGATCAATGCTCAGACACGTGAGCAGAAACACACTGGCATAGAGGTTGAAACTCACACTGGCAGAGGCGATCTTGCACAGGTAGTTGCCGAAGGGCCAGCGGTATTCCATCGCCGTGTAGACAGCCCACAGGGGCAAAGTCAACAAGAAGCACAGGTCAGCCAGTGCTAGGTTCAGAAGGAAGACACTGGCCACTGTCTTGAGTTTCATGTAAAAGTAGATGACAATCACCACCAAGCTGTTCCCAAATATCCCCACCACAAAGATGATGCTGTAGAGTGTGGGAATCATGACAAATATGTAGCCATGCCTCCCGGCCTTTGGGCAGTCATCCTGGATTCTTTTGATGCCATCTTCGGTGGAAGAGTTGAGCATCATTTTAATCTCCTGGGCGAATGGTCTCAGGCACTGTACCAAATGCACCTGGAGAAAGTAGGGATATAAAAGTTAAGAAAATGTAACTTCCAGTTGTAAGCAATTTCATTTCTCAGTTATAAGTCCAGTAACTCAACTTTTGTCTTTGCCAAAAAAGAAAGAAAGAAATAAGATTGTAGTTTTCTGAGGAAACATAGTAAACAGCTGGAGTTGAAGGTACACACTTAATTTCTAGCACACATTACCTTTGTAGAACATGGTGAATATCTTCTAGAGAAGTAGAAATAAATTCCAATGTGGTTAAATCCATTTGCATGCCCAAACCATAGAAAACTCTACCAAATGAAGTTATTCAGAATGACTGGAGAAGTTTACCTGAGGTACGTGAGGCTAATTATTAATTATCTTCCAAGTGTGATATAGTCACACCATAGCCATGAAACACTTAATTCCATTTCACAATCTGTACTTTGGTATAAAAATGATGTGTTTTTTCTTAAGTGGTCAGACTTCAGGTTATTGAGAAATAGGTTAATTAGCAGGAATCAGAGTGTGGCTCAGTACCTCAGGGAATCGCATTCCTTTCGTAGTTTCACAGCCTCATCAGGCGGGGTCTGCTTTGAATATCCAGCCTTCATCCTGCTGGCCAGCGGCGGACTTGGCTAAGGCTATTTGTGTCTCAAAGATGTCAAATGAATAAAGTCAAAACTCGGCCAACAAACCCTAACTATAGTGAGGCCCTGGGTGATCACTAGTTCTTTAGGATCTTAGGAAGAATCTGACACACAGAGGGAGAGTCACAAAGAATTCTGCAGGTGTTTATGAAATGGTGGTGATGTTGGGTCTAGTCAGGGCCATCTTGGCCACGTGGTGGATAGGGAATTGGGTTTGACTGGCACCATCTTGTCTTCATGGTGGAGGAAGGGGAAGTCCCACCCACCGGGTGATGGGTGTGCCTGAATTTCTAAAGGCAGGGGCGGGGACTTGGATGATAGGTTACTGAACCTGTCAGTCCTTTGCCTTGGACTTGGTAGACTCTCAGGATTCCTACTGTGCTTTCAGAGACTCATGGCCTAGGAAGCCGATGAAGACAGAAGATAGGACGAACTCTGTCGAACCAGGCTCTAGGGAGGTTTGACTAGTTCTTCAGCCTCCCCATACCCCCAAGGCCTTGCCGACTCTTTCCATTCATTTTATTCTGGTTATTGAACTCTTGCCAGTATAGAAGAACGATTCCTTAGATAAATATTCTTTACTGAAAGTTAATTACTACATGAAAGGTTTAGGGGCTAGCTGTCATCCGTGCCTTAACAGAGATTAATTTATTGATTTGCTATTCTAAAATCTAGTTGTCATCAGCTGTGTTCTGCCTAGGTTGCAAAAATCAGAAATGTCAAGGCTGAAGAATCTCAAGAGTTGAAAGAGGCCCCAGTGAGGTCTACAATTGGAAATTAAAACTTTTTGGCTCAGCTTAGGCAAAAGGGCACTGAAAAATAGGAAGGGAAACAATCCACAAGAACCCCGTGGGAGCCCTGAGCTGTCAGGGTAAGAAGAAGAAGTCTCCTCTCCTGCCTCCTGCCCTACACTGAGGTGTCCAACATGGCTGGTGGTGTAGGAGGAGAAAACGGTGGTGTGTGAGAGAGGACCAGCTTAAGCGTAGCTCTCGACTCCCCTCTCCCCAGCTGAGTCAGTCTCTCCTCCATCCCCACAGATCCACACCGACAGCATCGGACATGGAAAGGATTGCTCTCCACAGCCAGGGGAGTGTCCAAGGAAATGTACTGAACGGCTTATTATTTTAATGACACATATCCTATATGCAGAGGCTCTGGGCAAAGCACTGAATGCCCTAATTGGAAAAAATTTACATCTGCATTTTTATAATGACCAAGACTCTTCACCTAATAAGGACACAAACGTTGTCACATTTGAGAGTGGAAGAAAGGGGAGGAGGAGTTGTAGGCACGTAAAGCAGAGGTGCAGAAAGCAATCCGGCAGGCATCATCCGCCCGCCCGTCCATCTCATAGTCCCCGAATTCTTATGCTGTGTAAATGTCACGGACACAAAAGTTCAGGCCAGTACCCTTCTCTTCCTTGGTGTTCAAGTCTAGCTGGGGACAGGAACTTCAGGGCCATGGCAGGGGCATGTCTGTGCTTGCTGCTCACCCAGCATGGGGAGGGCGCCGGGTGGGAAGATGGCGGTGAGAAGGAAGGAAGGCAGCCAGCTGGCTGGCACCGCCAAGGCGGCATCTTCACACGCAGGCCTCAGCTTCCACGGGAACCTGTTCTCGAGAATTCTCAAGGTTGCGTGGCCCTTTGCTGGGTCTCAGTGAGCGCCAGGCCTTTCTGGATGGAAGGTGACACCCAGGCCTTTCTCCAGTTGGTTCTATGGCTACTTGTGTAAGCTCCCCCAGATAAACAAGGCTTTTGGGAAATGGAGAAGGATGGAACTCTGAGATGAACAAACAGGGACAGTAGGAGCCCTTTCCTCTTTGGAGCAGGAAGGAGGCTGTTTTGGAGAGAAGCTAAAGTGGGAGGGAGGGGGGTGGGGGAGGAGAGCGAGGAAGAGGGAGAGCACCAGAGCCTCCTAGGATCGCAGACGCTGAGTTTCAGTGACACCCCCATCCTCTTGCTAGCAGGGCTATTGGCAGATGGAAAGATGATCAAAACAGGAGCTGACTGGTGCTAAGTTGTAGTTAAGTAGATCTAAGAAGTTCTGCGTCCTATTTCACAGTAGGTGACTACAGATCATGACCACGTGTTTTGTTATTTCAAAAACTAGAAGGACTGAAGGTTTTGACCATACAGAAATGAGAAGGATTTGAGGGGAAAAGCATGCTTAACCTGCCTTATCCATTATGTAGTGGGCACAGGAGTGGTTCCTCACTCATACAGACACAACTCTAATGGTTTCATGAATTTGTGAAAAATAAATTCAATGATGATGCAAAAGCTACAGGACGATCTCCTTCTTCTTCCTGTCTTCCTATTTCTGGGTCTCACACGTCCTGTACCCAGGCTCCCTGCTTACGCAGATCCCAGTGCACCGTTTCCCACGGGAGAAAGGAGCTTCTAGACAACCATCATCCTAGGCCATGCACATCTGTGGCTGTAGGTGCCCGAGCCTCAGTTTCCTCATCTGTGAGGTGGGAAGAGATTCTTGTTGCCCATGATCATTGTAGGAGTGGAATGAGTCGAAGCACTAGCACTGAGTGTGTTTCACATGGGAAGTGTGAAGTGTGGATTATTTTTCTATGTCTTTTGGATGTCAGGCCAGCATGGACTCATGGTAGCCAGCAGTAAAAAAATCATGAGAGAGAAAAAATGGTTTATCATTGGTAAGCACTTTACATTGCCATTTAAAGGTTAGACATTCCAAGCAGTTCTTCTGAAGTATGGGTAAAAGGAAATCTTAAACAGCTGAACAAACTTTCCGTCTGTCAGCCAGGTGGGGACTTCCCATCTGCTCCAAACACACAGGTTGGCTCACGGCAGCAAAGGTGCCTTTAGTCTACTCTCACTTGAGTTTGTAGAAGTTGCTTTCTGCTTTTTGAGAGTCTCCTGGCTCCACAAAACAAGTGGAGCCTTCCTCCCTCTTTCCCTCCCTCCCTCCCTTGGCTTGAGTGGATTGGGGCAGGCTGTGAAACTCTACTTCCAGAGGACTTTTTATGCCAGTTTATGAACTTCATTTTCAACTCATACTCTTTTTCCTTGCAGATACTGTAAATCAGGCCCTCTAACCACTCTGGTCTATTGAAGTTTTCTAGTCTTTGGATTTTCTAGTTCCTGTCTTTAACCAAGAAAGCCGGGTTTCAGTTGCCCTCAGTATACAGGTCTAGTGTCCCCGTTTCCCATATTGTAAAATCACTAGATCTTTGGCTCCGTTGGCATCCAGCGTGAGTATCTTTATCTCAGTTGTGTATCCTCTGACCCGTCATGAGACATGTGACCCGGTTTGGAGCAACAACAAATAAAGCATTTTCACGACTGCTTAATTCACGTCTTCGTGTCTAAGTTGCTGTGCACCTAATGTGGAGGAGACACGTTGCTGGGATCAGATAAACTTCGTGCAGAAGACATGTCTGCGAAGGAAGAATCCAGGGCTTTCCAGGCTGAGCTGGCTGCAGGCTGGGGGATCTTGGCAGCCGCAGACAGAGGTGCCAGGAAGAGCACTTGGCATGGTGGGAAAAGATTTCAAACTGGTTTTGAGTCAGAGGTGCAGGAAGTCACCACTCCACAGCTGGTGGGTCTGGTTTAACTTCATCTCCGGGAAATACATCCCTTGGAGAGGATTTTGTTCAATCTCTCCACTCTAGATTTTATTAAAATCATTGATGTAAGCATATATTAGGTATGTAAGGAATGGCTCTGTGACGTGTCTCTGAGATGGATGGCACCTGGTCCTCTTCCCATGTTAAGACCACCCACTGTGCTCTGACCCCCCCACCCCCCAGGGGAAGGAAAATGGGACAACCAACTTTCTGTGTTCTGCATCCATGGCTGTGCTCACCTGTGGTGATGGTGGTTAAGTCTTTAACCAATCCCAACCAGCCTACCTCTTGCCTCATCTAAAACCACTCCAGACCCCAGATGCCCAGCCTCATGAAAGAGAGTAAAATGTCACTCCCACATTACAGTTTCTTGGCAATTATTCAAAAATGGAGCACCAAACCAGAACTAAACTTGTCCTTGCTTTAGGAATCCCTTCTTACGTTACATTTTATTTTATTTTATTGTTTTTGGGTCCGGTTGTGGGGCCTGAACTCTGGGCCTGGGCGCTGTCCCTCAGCTCTTCAGCTCAAGGCTAGCGCTCTACCACTTGAGCCACAGCACCACTTCCAGCTGTTTTCTTTTTTGCTTATGTGGTGCTGAGGAATCGAACCCAGGGCCTTGAGCATGCAAGGCAAGCGCTCTACCACTGAGCCACCTTCCCAGCGCTTAAGTTACATTTTAAACAACTCAGTTGCTATCCCAAACACTTGGCTGTTCATATTTTTATTTTATTTTAGAAAAAAAAGATAAGGACAAAAGAAATACAACTGAGTCCAACTCGTAGGTTTTAAAAGCTTTCCTTTGGTATGCCAGGTGAGCAGACCACGGCCTTACATCCACCGTAGTCCCTGGAGCCTGGGGGAAGGCAGGCCCCAGAGGCTGGGAGAGGAGGGGAGTGGGAACTGACTGGAAAACAGCCTCAGCATCAGTGAATGCCGGTCCTCTTAGACTCTCAAATTCTTCTGACATATGAACTCACAGAATGTCCCCACAACAGTCACCCCCATTTCAACAGCTCAACATCTCAGCCACGAGGGAGGGAATTCTGTTTTCATAACACGGATCCTGTGTCCTCTGAGGGCATGGAGGTCTTAGATGAGGAAGGGGTGGCAGCTGGTGTGGGCTGCAGTAATGGATGCGTTGTCATCTTGTGAGTGGAAACCCCAACAACGCTTGTGAAACTGTTGCATGTCTACATCTCTGAAATGTTTCTCAGTGGCAGAAACTATCTTCCTTCTGAGCTCCCACTTCAAGGGGGCCACGGGAAAATGATTGCCCATGAAAGAAAGCTTGAATGAATCTGCACTTAGAAGAAATTATAAGTATTTTTGTGCTGTTCCTGGAGCTTGAACGCAAGGCCTTGGCGCTGTCCCTGAGCTTCTGTGCTCAAGGCTAGACAGAGCTCTACCACCTGAGCCACAGCTCCACTTCAACTTTCTTTGGTGGTTCACTGGAGATAAGAGTCTTAGAGACTTTTCTGCCGTGACTGGCTTTGAACCTTGATCCTCAGATCTCAGCCTCCTGAGTAGCTAGGGTTATAGGCACAAGCCACACTGGTGCCTGGTTGAACTTATAGTCAGTATAATCTGATGCTAGACAGGACAGTTGTTTTCAGGACAATTTACTTTAGATCACAGTTTTAAACATACAAACCACCTAACTATAACTTTTACTTATTTAGTTTAGTTTTGGGGAAGGGGGCTTTACAGGGCCTTACACTTGCTAGGCAGGCACGCTACTCCTTGAGCCATACCCTCAGATCCTTTTACTTGAGTTTTGAAATAAGGCCTCACTTCCTGCCACTGTGCCTGGTCATCAGAACAAATTTTAAGTGAAGTTAGATGAATGAATACTCAGTAAAGTTTTCCATTTTTCTCAAAAGTTCTGAGTGTAGTAGGAATATTCTTTGAATCACAACCAGAAATCAGTCCTGGACAAGAGAGAAGGAGATGAGAATTCTAATCTTGGCTTCCCCATTGACTAGCTGGGTATCCTTCAGCAATCACTTAAGGTCTCTAGACGGCAGCATCCTAAAGTGAGTCCGTTACAAACTTGGAAAAAATCTTCCTTGATACAACAAAGTAAACAGGACGAGAAAAACAAAGGACCTCCACTCATCTTGTATCATTACCAAATGACCCTGGGCTGCTGACCACATATATGGCATATATATGCACACATCCGAGGGAAACGAGGAGGAGAACACAGAATCAGAGGGACACAGTGGAAAACAAACAACAGAGACCTATCAGCTGCACTGGACATTGATGAAAATGAACTAAGCAACTGAAGGGCAGCGATGGGAGGGAGGGAATGAGAAGAAAAGAGGGAACAGTTAACACTAAGCAAAAGGAAAGAAATGTACATATCACCCAAAGTGGAAGAAATAGCTGTATTGTCAAAGCTCATAGAATTCACAAACCTTATAGACCACAATAATGACAGTTTGTCTCATGAAAGTTAGAATGTGTTTGTGACTTTAACTATCTCACAATACTGTGAAATTTATGTAATCAATCACAATAAAAAATAATAATAAACTCCCTTATAACTGGGATCCACAGAGCTCAGCCTTGTAAGCAGCCAGGATTACAGGCTTGAACCTAGTCACATTCTATATGGAATAGATGAACTCTGTATTAAAGACAACAAAATGGAAGACTTTTGACTTTTGACTCAAGATGTATGAAAAACCTGCCATATGAAATTATTACGGCCACAGTTTTTTTTCTTTATTCTCTCCCATGTTTCCGGGCGTGGAGTCAAGGTCACAGCTCTGTCCCATTTATGACTCAAGTTGAGAGTTTCAGGCTCCTGCTTTACTTACTGTCACTAAGAGGTGAGAGGTACAGAAAGATGGGTTCATGGTCTAAAGAATTAGACGCATGTCCTCACTGTGTTCTCTAACTGTGGTGTGTGCTCATTGTCCAGAGAGCTCATTCTACATGAACCGCCTCTCAGATTTTTTGAGGCAAAATAACTTTTTAAAGGTTAACAGTTAGTTAATGTGGCTCATTTGATCCTACCGAGCCATGAAACTGAAGGTAGAGAGCTAGTAAAGAACATCAGCAATGTTGAAGAGTTGAGGGACTGGTGTCCAAGGAAGGAAATGTGGTGAGAATTACGTTGATTTGACATGGCCTTAGACCTGCTTTTTGTGAAACGATAGTCTTGCATGCCTCGAAAATCTGAGAGACTGCAGAACCATCTGGCAGAGACAGAGAGGGGGCCTGGCTAGCCCACCACACACGTAGCGCCGGTAGAAGCCATCTCTTACTTTGTTATTCCTTACATATTACCAGGTTTTTAGCATGAGAACACTAGCACCTGTTCTCACCTCTGTTTCACAGTTTGACACAGGTAAACTCAGGACTCTGGAAGACATAAAAACGCAAGCTTTTTCTGACATGAGGGTAAGCGACAGGCATTTAGTGAGAGAGAGCTCCCGTCTTGAAAAGATGAAGGAAAAAATTTAATTCCAGACTCCGGCAGAAATACTTTTCACGATTGTAATGTGATGCTTCTATCTTAAAAAGTTATCCCAGGGTACTTGATTAGTGCTGAAAGGAAAAGTAAAACGGTAGACACTGAACAACTTCTCCACTCGAGACCGGGACCAGGGGTGTTTGGCCCCAGACCAGGGCGCTGGTCCAAATCCAATCACAGACACCTTGTCTGGCTTGCAGAGTGCTTGAAGCCTTTAGGGTTTGGTGCCCCACTGTTTGCGGTTCTCCGCCATTCCCTGTGTCCTGACTCCTTAGTCAGTGCTGTCCAGAGGAGTGTCATGTGAGCCACACCGGTGACTTGTGATTTGGGCCTGGGCTGGGCTTGCAGGGGAAGCACACTGTCCGGGCCTGGCCAGGGCTGCGCTGTAGCAGTGTCAGCCATCAGCGCTCAGGAGCCCCAGACCTGAGGGTAGATTCAGCAGCCTGTTTTTAAGGACCTCTCCAGGTACTGCTTGAAAAACATGGCACTACAGGCAGCGAAAGTTTTAAGACTCTGGCTTATAATTATTATCCACAGAAATAAATTTAAGGGAACAACCAGAGTACCCTCAATTACAGTATTTTGGTATGGTCTCACTGAGGCACTAAACACCGTGGGCTGGCTGTAAACGTAACTAGAGTAGAAAGGCTGCAGGTGTGGCAGAAGCATTAGAGTACCTGTTCAGCAAGTGCAGACCTCAGTTCGAAACTCAGCACCACAGATCAAACCAAACGAAGCCAACACAAGAGACAACATCGAAGCATGGAGAAACTCCCAAGGACCGCTTAAGAATGAGGCCTCAAACGGTGCGTCTCTTTACCATTCAGGGCTGCCTAGCAGGATGCTAGCTAATAAAAGTTTCCTTTCACCTCTTACAAGAGGTGGAGAGAGGTTCAGTCTCCACACTGCCATGGAAAGGAAGATCTGCACCTGGGAGGGAGGGAAGGAGGATGCATAATGCCACCATCTTAAGAGTCAGACTATGGCAGTAGGAAGAGCTCAGGGGTGAAAATGGACCGCTCTGAGCCGGCACATGCCCTCAGCCCCTGGCTGTGGAGCCTGGCTGGCCGTCCAGAAGGTGGTGAGGTGAAGCCATGATGGATGATGAGGGGGTCGTAAACGCCTCCGCACCCCGCCCGTAGCGCTCCTGGTAGGGCCGCGCGCGATCACCATGAAGAGATGCTGGAACCTGGGGACTCCCTGACCGCACGCTCGCTCTCACGGCAAGCACAGTTAGTGAGAGAAGTTGGAGTACAATCCAGGGGGACACTGCTGCCACTTCTCACCAGTCCTCCTGAATTTCCACCTGACCTGAGGATGTAAACATTAAAATGACACCATTCCACTGACTGCAATACAAAATTCAGACCATACTTAGCAGCAGCTCCTCATTCGCTCTAATTAAAGAGCTTGTGATAAGAGGCTTGGATGCTGGGCCAGTTAAAAGTAAGCAACACTTTAGCAACTAAAACCTAAGGTGAGATGCTGGTGAGTCTCAATATCAGGTTACAGATGTCACCCATCAGATTTGAAATGGAAATGTATCCCTGGTATTTTTATGCAATCTGAGCAGGATTTAAAGAAAAAAGAGCTCTTTCCAGCAGAGTTGAATAAGAGAATGCGCAATGCTTGCACTTGGCCGGCTCATTTCTACGCGAAATGTAAGGCAGACCTCATCCCTGGGCTTGTGGAGTGGGTGGAAGGTGCCTCTGTGTCCCGGGGGGGGGGGGGGGAACCTGTCGGAGTCCTCACGGCCACCAAGCCCACCTCTGGTGCTCAGCTTTGCCCCTGCAGCTTTCCTCACCTGTGGCATTTCCACTTTTATCACAAGTAGCAAAACTGTTCAAGGGAGCAACTGTGAGTATCAAGTCCACTCTTCCCAAGCTCCACCATAGCAGCAACCCTTTTGCTGCTTTGCAGTGAGCTGTTCACACTGTCCTCCTGAACTTCCACCTGCTCTCAGTTATAGCTCACAGCCCCAGAGCAATTGGGGTCAGGGAGCAGGCCTAGGAGGGAAAAGACAACACAATCCACTCGAGCCCGCAGAAATCTCCAATGATAAACAGGTACAATGGAAATACCTACATTCTAGTTTTTTATAAAACAGCGCAGCTGAACTTCAGCTCCTTTGTGATTTCAAAATTGTAACAGTTACTTAGTTCCAGCCAAAAATTGTGGCTGTTTGAAATCTTTGGTTTATTTTTTCCTCTCCTCAATAATTTTTGATCCTTATGTCTTGTAAGAAGAGTACAGCTTATGAATCAAACTAAGAGGGAGAAAATGAATTCTCATCCTCAAGCCTACAGAAATGTTTACATCAGACAACATGTAGACATCCCAGGAGCATGTAAACGTTTATTTCTGGGTCATTAGCTATGCATCAGGGGACAGGGACGCCCTCTGGCCCTTCACAGAGGAAGGAAAGTGGTGCGCTGATGAAGATGTCCCTGGGAAAATGTCCATTTCATCCAGGATGACACTTGGACACAGAGCGGTAGATAAGGGCCTAATTAAGCCCATTGAATATAGAATTACTTTATTCTCCTCTTTATATCTAACTCACAATAGTGGCTGATCATTAAGTGTATTACATGACTGATATTTAAATGAGAATTTATTATAGGCTGAATGTCATGCTGAATGTTTTAATCTCTATGAGAGCCATTTCTTTTTTCCAGACAAGGAAGCATGATGAGAGAATGGGTCCTTAGATTTTCTGACCTTGTATATGTAGTGCTTCAGCCTGTTATATATATATATATACACATATATATATTTACATATATATTTGTATCTACATGCGTGCATGCTTGCATACATATGTACAAGCAGGAGTGACTTTGCCTTCTGGAGCTCTTGTCAGCGTCGGTACACCTGCTTCCTTTCATTTTCAGCAGTGGGAGGGGAATCTAGTCGGTGGATACCGGTGGTGGTGGTACTTATTTGACTGGTCCCCAGTCCCCTCTCTGATGGCTGGTGACTCTCCGATCTGTAGGGAGGGAGGCAGCCGTCTAGTCCGGAAGTCAAGCTCTGCCCTCTGGTGGCGCAGCAGTGTTCTCGGTTAGGCCCAGAGAGCGCCCCCTCTGCGAGCATGGGGTTGGAAAGGCATTTACAGAACCTGAATGCAAATCCAGTCCTGCGTTCATGTGTAGGTTCTTCTTCTCTGGGGAACCCCGCGCAGCACACAACATGTCATCAGCTCTCCACTTGAACTAAACCAAGCAGAGTGAGGAAGAGGGCGGGAACATGTACCCAGGGACAAAACTGATGCTCTGCGTAGCTTTGCAAACCAGAGTTCTGTCACAGCTTGATTTCCTGCCACTAAAAAATTGCTCTTCTCACCCACAGGGGTGGATGCTATTCATTGTTGTAGCCCAGAAAGAGCATTCCTGTGCAGAGGGGGGGGGCTTTCTACATAGCAATGCCAATAGATTTCTATGACCCAAATTCCATGTCCACAGTTTTAATAGCTTGTTGGTTCCCTTCAAATTTCTTATATTCTGGTTCAGGAAGAAAAGCACCAGGACATTTGAAAGAGTGGCTCTGCTGGGGGACATCACGGCCCTCTTTCCCCTTAAGAATGCGATTCTCTTACTATGGAAACTCCATGGACCTCTCTTATCTCTGAGTGCAGACTTTTCTGTATACCCGTGCCAAATGGCTAACGTTTGAGTGAGACATTTGAAGTCGTGCTATGCAACTCAGTGGGAGACAAACAAGGTCACTCACAAGGCCTTTTCATGGAGAACATCAGAGCTTTCAAACGATGCACACAGCCTGTCCTGGATAATCAGGGTAAAACAGAAATGAAGAAAAAGCCAGGAAGTAACAACAACAACAACAACAAAGATGTCATTGAATGGAAGCAATCAGAGTTAGGAGTGAAGAGACATGGCAGGTGCTGAGGTGGGATCTTAATATGTGAGTCCAGAGTTCTGAACGAACGAGCAACAGAACTTAAGAAGTTGAAGCATGAGAATCAGTCAATTGCAATATTAACAGGGATTAAAAAGAAGAAGAAGAAGAAGAAGAAGGCTTATTACAAACATTAGCCTAGCATTAGGGCCAGGGTCTCAGGGTCTTTTTCTTTGCCTGTCTAGAAATTGGGACCTTAAGCAAGTCATTAAATCTTCATTCCCTGCAGGCAGGTATCGGCTATTGATTAAGAAAATACTTTGACTAAAGGAGTAGCAGATTAATCTTGGATGAGGGTAGAATGTAGTAACACATGGTTTGGGGCTCTAGCCCTCAAAACTTCCTGAAAAAGCAAGCTGATTCTTCAGCTTTATTGGAAAAAAATAGGTTAACACTTGTGAAACTATTTCAAATTCCGCAAGAGGACAATATGCATATTTTGATTAATTGCTTATTTGAGTAGAAGGATGTGTACCTTGCGCCTTGGTTAGAAGTAGAAACCCAGAGGGAACGTGGTGGTCTGATGATGCGAATGTTCTCTGACTGATAGAGGCACCACGCGGTGGGCAGCTTTCCGAGCGATGGCAGTCTGGGCTGAAGGATGCTTGTTCATGGTAGGCAGTGGAATTTGCTCTGTGAGCCAGAGACAGGCTGGAAGGTCCAAGAGGTAGGGGCGTGGGGCTACACAATAGCTGGCGCCCACCTCTGGAAAGAATGCTTGCATCTGAGAGCTAGTATGAAGCAAACATCTATGCAATAGGCTGCCAAGATTGAACTCAGCACGAGGGGAAGAGATTTGTGGGTACTGTCGGACCGCTGTGACGAGAGAGCCTCAGGTCTCCCTCAGGGTGGCTTCCTTCTAGAGAAGCTTGGCTCTGGTCCTGAGTGCCTTCGGTGTCTCTACTGTGTTCAGCTCTCAGCCGGCCCCTTGAACGTGCCCACAGTCAGGACAACCCCTTCATATCCTTGTGCAATAATTCCTGTTGTTTGCCTCCTTACTGGGTCTGTTTCTATTGATTGTTTTTCTTGTTCTGGATTACTGGGGTATGGCTTCTTGTCTGCAGTTTCACAGTGAATGCTAAACTTGGTGGATTTTACTTAGTTGGGTAGTGGGGATTTGTCTGTATCAAGTCTTCTGTCCTGCTCTGGTAAGTGGTTTTGTTTGATTCTTTTGGCTCTAGTTTTGAAATTGTGTTAAGTCAGTCCAGAGCAGCATTTCGTCTGGGAATGATTTTTAGTTTTATTTTTCCCTGAAGCAAAACCTTTCTGAAGATGCTGCCTGAGGCCCAGGAGTTGTGAGGTTTTCCATGCTGGCTGGCTGGCTGGCGTGAACAGGAGCCATTTCTGGTTACCAGGGATCTCTGGGTCTCATTTCCTGTATGCTCTTCAGTCACCCACAAGCACTGAAACACAGGGGGGAGGGTCTTTGTAACTCTCCAGTGCCTTTTCCTTGTGTATCTCCCTCCCTCTGGCTCTGCCTTGTGCATTCTCACCTCTGGCCTCTCAGGCCTCCCAGCTCTATTCCCTCACCTTGGGGGGGGGCTGGGAGCCCCACCTACATTTGTGTTTCTCCCATCACGGCTGGAAGCTCACTCTAGAAGGGAATCGTTGGATCCTGCCTTGGGGACCACTGCCCTCGATTATCTGATGGTGATGGTCCTGAAAACCATTGTTTCACACGTATGTTCAGTTTCTTAGTTGTTCTTGGTGGGCCCAGAGCTTGGGTCCTTGTTACTGTTTCTTGGCCTGAAGGAGAAGTCTTTGGGTATGAGTTCTGACCTATATTTTAACCTGTTATTTGATGCTGGGTGAATTACTAAGCCCCATCTCTTTCTTTGTTGATTATGGGTTAGTGATAATGCTCTAGAGATTGATCAATGACCTATTATTTGGGAGACACATAACTATGCCTATACCCCATCTACTATCCTTTTGTCAATTTGTGAGGTAGGGATAATGCTACAGTGATTAGCAGATGAACATTATATGGGAGAGGTGTTACAATGTATAACATCAGGTGCAGAAACACACCTACAGAATCGCTGGCTTTTGTGAAAGAGGACTGAGCTCAGAGGACCTCTCTTGCCCTGGCAAGAAACACCCAAGCCCCTTTCTCTTGTCCAAACAGAGAGGCTTGCTTTGTTTACTGCACTCTTGCCAACTGATGGCCTGGTTCTTCACCTTTGGACCTGCTGGCAAAAGGCCTACGGGCCATGCAAAAGTGCTTAGCTTGCTTCCAGCTCGAGCCCGTGGGGTACTGGGTTTGCCAAAGATACCACCACAGGACTGTAGCACCATCAGCGGAATGCCGGCCTCAATAGACATCTTGCATTTGATTATTTACACCTTAATTCAAAGTCATTGTCAGTAAACTGTGAAGTAAAAAGGAGGCATAAAACTATTAATTGAGAGCATCTGCCCATAATTACCAAAATATGGTACTCACTCAGTATAAAAGCACTATATTAACATTTGAAAAGAGTATGATTTTTGTGTGTGTGTTAAGGAAAGATGTCTTTCTTCTGACATTAAAATTCCAGCCTACTAATATAGTAATGTGACTGAAAAAAAGAATCCTATGGCTTTTTTATGGCGTGTTTATTTAGGCCAAACCACGGCAAGGCAGCTAGATTAATTACTTTTATACTGTTAAGTTCTGTACATAGTTAATTATTTCATCTAAGTCATGTCTGAGCCAAACCTGTGAATTACGATTCACGCTGGGCACCCATGATAATTCATGGCCCCCTCCATGCTACCGCTTGTTAGTATATTATGTTTTATTTGAAACTAGATGCTAAAAGTTTGCAAGAGGCTTTTAAGGACTGCCCCATGACATAAATTCTTAGATTATGGATTTCAAAAGTAAGGTTGACAGCATGCTATGGCGGGGAGTTATTTAGAGGCAGACTTGGAGTAGCTTTGTCCCCTACCCCACCCTCTCGCAAATCCATTTTCTTCTGTCTTAACTCTTGTCTGTTGACTCTTAAGGATTCAGCTCTGCTTTTAAAAAATTCTGATTGGTTTTTATGATGTAATATTCTTTGGGCCTTCCTCTGCCCATCTATGGCTGTGCAAAACTTGATCACAGCTGCTCTCCCAGCTCATGATCATCTTAATCAGATAGGCAGTGACGGCTACCAGTGCTCTGTCACGTCGGGTGCTTAAGTGGCCGGGAACTCACCCTGCTACACAGACCACCGTGGGTCCAATCTTCAAGCTCAATGTCTGGTTCCCAGAACTTCCCTAACCGAGTCTCAGAGGTATTTGTACAGAGTGAAGTGAAAGGGAGTCTGAAATGTTTCATACGTTCAAAAACTTAAATCTAAAATATGCCATGGGCATCCAAAAGAGGAGAGGGAAGACATTAGTAGAAAGAAAGAAAATAAGGGCCGGCCAGTTGCTCCCTGGGACCCGCCTTGGCTCCTGGGGGTGGGGTGGGGGATAGTTCCCAGCAGAGCTACTGTACCCCTCACCCACAAGTAGCACATGCAGACTACCCTGGTAGCCACTAAAGTCTGAGCAGCTCTAGAATAGAGGCTCAGATAGGAATCACTCAAGCTGGTGCCTGGGGCTCACCATTTCCCCTTCCTGTAAGCCAGCACAGTTGTACCCCTCACCCAGAGCCCAAGGCCAGGACCCTGGGGTCGGCTTCCGTTGGTGATAATGTTCCCAGGGTGAGATTTTGGGGTCTAGAGGAAGAAAAGTCCCAGGTAATGCAAAGAAAACTTAAAACGTAAACTAAAACGTAAATTTCACATAACACAAATCTTTCTCAGTTCCATTTAGATCATCTTTTGTTACTATGATTATGTGTGTGTGTGCATGTGGCAGTACCGTGGCTTAAATTCAGGGCCTGGGCACTGTTTCTTAGTCTTTTCACTCAAGGCTGGCACACTGCCACAACTCCACTTTTGGGCTTTTATGCTGGTTAGTTGGAGATAAGAATCTCACAGCTGTTCCTGCATGGGCTGGCCTTGAACCAGGATCCTCAGACCTCAGCTCCAGAGTTGAGCCACTGGTGCCTGGCTCATGTACATAATTTTTAATAAGAAAAAATACCGATTTAGGCTTCTTTGCTGGGCCTTTCTTTGCTCTTTGGGAGGAATTGGCATTTGGAAGGTAGGCTACTCCACCTATCTTCTAGCACAGTTTCAGATTTTGTTTGTTCCTTTGAAATGCACAAATATTGCCAGGGCCCCATGTCCTGCTTGAAGCACAATTTCCTTTTCTTGAGGAGGCTTTCAAATTGTTCAACCACTAGAGGTCTGTATTACCTATTAAAAAAAAATAATAACCAGCTAAGACTTTAGAATTTCAGTGCGTAGTTCGAAGATTTAGAATCTGTTTAAAACATAACACCAGGAAATTAAAAACAAAACAAAACAAAAACCCACAGCACTTTAAGAGACAAAGGACATTTGGTAGGAGCCCTTCCATTTGGGAAGAGAGCAGGTTGCCCTGCTATTTGTGTAGGCTTTGAGTACTTCCTCCCTCGGCCAGGCAACAAATCAGAGGAACAAAATTTATCTTCTGCAAGATGCCTGTGAAAAGAGACACCTCCCCTCTGCATTTAGAACTGTGCTTTATCATTAAATTTTCATCCATTTTGTTCTACTGCAGCAAGACAAAAAGTGATTGAATTAATTCTCATCGAGTTCATTTATAATACCACTTTTTTTTTTTTACCACTTTTATGAGGGATTTTAAATAAAACTCCCCTGATGGATCACACCGTACTAGCGTAAAAAAATTAGTGTCCTTGGAGGCTCACTTTATAATCTCCAGTGTGATTCCACACATGAATGCATGAGGCCAGCCACCGTGGGGCAGGGCCAGGGCCCTCTGGGGGTCCCCACAGCAGATTAAACCCCCAAAGCCTTCTCTGTGCTTCATTCTTACTTGCAGGCCCATTTGAGTCTGCCCTCGTAGCCCAGGTTTGGAACTTCCTAGAAAACTGGAAATGAGAGTTCCCTGTCGTGGGATCATCCTGATTAGAAAAGGTGAAAAGGGACTCTTTGCATACACACGTCTGTATGCACATATTTAAATGAAGTGGCTGCAAATATCCCAGACATAAAAGCTGTAATTTACTGGGGATGGTACTGGGGTTTGTACGCCACAGATTCTCATTGCGCCTGGAGCATGTGGAGGAAGTGGGCCATGGGTCGCCAGGCGAAAGGGGTGCTACGAGGCTCCTTCCACTTAAAAGGCATCATTGCATAATGTTTTTGCCACTGGACGGAAGCTCGAGCTGGTCCAGCGCGGCTTCCCGCTCAGCCCCACTCCTCCTTACTAAAACACAACCATTTGCAAGGGGAATCTGGCTCATCAGCCGGGCCCATGACATAGGCTAATGTTTAACAGAAAGGAAAATAACCCATCCCAGCCATATATACATACATATATTCTTTTCTTTTAACTGTGTTTTCTATGTATTTGCAGGCAAAAAAAGTTGAGTATTTTATATAGATCTTGAAATTAAGATTTCAGAATACTAATAAATGTCTTTCACTGTTGGTATACAGAATCACAATGATTAATTCTGCAGTGGAATGAAATTTAATTCACACCACAGGCCACATTATTGGAAGTAGCTAAGTTTTCTCTGTTTCCTGTTGCTGTTTCTGTCTGTGGCTGCTGGCATATGAATTAGCAACGTTTCTCACTGAAATGAGACAGAAAAATAATCTTTTCTCTGTCCTGCACATCCCTTTCCTAGCCCCTCGACTCTTCTTCTATTATTCAAATGATGTTAGCTTATAATTCTGCCCAGTATGTGTATAACCTGTAATTAAATCCTAGCACAGTTTTCACTTACATGGAAAAAAAAGTGCTTCGATTGTAGCAGTTAAACAGCAACAGTAAGATTTTAGGCACTGGATACTTGGGGAGAAATGGATGGAAGAAAGACAGTAGCTTGAACTCCACATTTGGGTTCGGTCTGTGCTTGACAAAGGGTGGAGACCAAATTGGCTGTGGGTTGGTGTATTGTTGATTAGGAAGGGAAGCACCGTGAGTGGACAGACGGTGGTCTGCTCCGGTGCTCTCCACCCATAAGGTGTGCACAGAGCACAGCTGGGTGCTAGGGGCCTCCCGGGGCAGCTGTTAGCAGCAGGGCCGCCCAACACCAGGGTCGCCCAAAGTTTTCAGGCTCAGAACTAGATCACAGCCTGGGAGGGCTCAAAGATGAGTCATTCTTGGAGCAGAGATTACTTTCCCCTCCTTATTTATTTAATTTTTTTTTTGAGTGAGAAGCATGTACCATTTAGGTATTTTGAAATCGCTCTCTCTTTTTAATCTGGTCGATGACCTACATGTGAGATGCCAGAGACAAAACATTGGACTCAAGGAAGAGTCAACTTGAGAGGAGACATTTTTTAGAGCAGTTAAAAACTTGGAGGGCAAGAAGCTGCTCAAATTCAGGGAATCAAAAAGAAAAAAAAAAGCTCCATGAACTCGCCTAAGCAAGTTCGCTTGCGTGCTCTCTCTCTCTCTCTCTGTTTTCCTGGAGAGAAATCTGTGTGAAGGAGATTTGAAGGGAGTTGTGACTGGCTTGCTTTTTTTTTTTAAACTTTTAATTTTTTTTATTGTGAAAATACTGTACAGAGGGGTTACAATTACATGGGCAAGATAATGAGTACATTTCTTATCAAGCATTCTAGCCTATTTAGAGGTAGAATCCTGGTAAAATTTCACTCACCTCACCTCAGTACCATTTGGATCTAGGACTAGAATTGCCTTATTTTACCTTGAAAGAAAGGAAATAAGGAAATTGAAACAGTGGCCAGATGCTGACGTAGAGGTAGAAAGGGTTTGTGAGACGGGCTAGACTTTGGCAATCCAGTCTGCATACAGCAATTTCCGAGGACACCCTGCAGTTACAATAGCGGACCGTACCTGGGAGATCTGCCTGCACTCAAGATCAGGTCAACGCAATCTAGCTTGCTAGTGTTTGCATAGGGAGGGAGCATACTCTTTGCTGGGTTCTGTATGGTGTATTCTCAACATCCTTACAGACATGATGCCAGAAACAGGCACACCGGAAGTCTACTCCTGCCTAGTTAAAAATAAATGACTGCCTTTGTACTGTGAACTCTCCCTGGGACCTAGAATTCCACTCATACTGTTCATTTGGGTTATGTTGCAGTTTCGCAAACCACTGGTAATTCAGAGCAAACCTCCACATGTTTGTTAAGTCAGCACAGCCCCCTCTCCATAGCCCCCATTCTCGATTGGTGGGAGCAGGGAAGGATCATTCCACTATGAGATGGGGCAGATGAGGGAGGTCCCACCGAGTAGTTCTGTGGTGGGGCTGGGCTGGGGTCCTGGGGCCTGCAGGCCTGCTCCTCCCTCCCCTCCCTCTGTCTCTCTGCAGAGGTTAGTGGGTTCTCCGAGCACGAGCCAGTTCAATTTGCTGAAACAAAAACCACCTTGATACAGTGTGCTGCACAGGACAGCGGTGACCTGTGTTCAGAAAGTTCTATATTGATTGAAAGTTGTCCAAGTCTTTAAGGCTCAGAGATGAGTGAACACGACATTAAGTAAGTTTGCATCAACATATAGAATCCACACAAGTCACAGCTTCTCTTAAATTGCTAGTTTTGGTGGGGAGGAATTCTTTTCTTTTTTTTTTTCATGGAAGAAGCAAGGATAAACTAGGTTTTGTGTGGCCTGATATTTCTAATATTAAAAATGTTTCCTAGTAAAGAGTATTTAATTACTGATTTGCTCAAGTTTAGAGCAATTTGAAATATACTTGTTTAAGACCAAAACAGTAAGTTAGATTTTCTTATAATAAATAAGAATGAGGGTACTTGGTGCTGGTACCTGACATCTTGTCAACTCAGCTACTTGGGCGGCTGAGATCTGAGGATCAAAGTTCAAAACCAGCCCAGGCAGGAAAGTCTGTGACTTACTTCCAGTTACCCACCAAAAAGCCAGAAGTAGAGCTGTGGCCAAGTGGTGAGCAAAAAAGCTGAGGGAAAGTGCCCAAACCGAGTTCAAGCCATGCCCCCACCACACACACAGAAATCACACTCTTTTCAACATCTTTCAGGCAACAGCACTTCCTAGCAATTACTAGAAACTGTGCCCTCCCTGCTCCTGCTCAGAGCACGGCACCTTTCCTGCTCTCAAATATCCCTGGTGGATGCTGTGAGTTGGAGGCTCACTGGAGACCGTGACATCACAGCCCATGGGGCCGCACGACACCACAGACCCATATTTCTCCCTGCCCCCATCTGCCGGAAATAGCAGCAAACTCTTTTGCCCAAGCTGGGAGGAGAGGAGCTGTAGAGAATCAAATTAGCAGGAGAGAAACTATTAGTCTTCATTTTCTTGTTTCCAACCTGCAAACACAGATTGTTAAATATGCCTGTTCCCTAATCCTCATTAGGGAATCTCAAAGAATTGCAGGGCACATAAAAAGCATTGGGACAATGAAAAACATAATATCGGTAAAAAATGGCCCAAAGTCAGAATAGTTTGCTCTCATTCGGACTAGCCACAGTTTTTGTGTCTGTGAAATATTTCATTAAATGATTTTAATCTTGCATGTGGATGAACGGCACACATGGGATCCTAGATGGGTCTTTTTATGTAAGGGGGAGAAATTCTAGATGACATGATTGTGCAATCAGTCCTACGACTTATTAAGTACATTGGTGTATTGTATGCATCTAAGGAGGCAGAGGTTTTACTAAAAACAGTCTGATGACAATGGTGTACAGCCTTGACTCTATTGCTTGAAGAGATTTTTTTGTCAGGACCAGAAATACAGAACTAACAGTCAAATTGTAGGCAATGCCAGGGTGCCCCTGCTCACACCTGTAATCCCAGCTAATCAGGGTGTTGAGATCTAAGGATCTCAGTTCAAAGCTAGCCTGAGCAAGGAAGTCTGTGAGACTCTTTTCTCCAGTTACCCACCAAAAAACATGGAAGTGGAGCTGTGACCCAAATGTCAGTACACTAGCCTTAAACAAAAAAGCTCAGCCCCAGGCCCCTGAGTGGTAGACCTGATTTCTTTTCAGAAAATTTCTTTTTAAAATCTGAAATTGGTAGAATATTTCACCCTATCTCAAGGCATTTTATTTATTTTTTTTCAAGGCATTTTAAACATTATGAGCACCCAGGTTTTAAGATTGCACCCCTTTCCTCTTCCACCTGCTGCATGAGATTGTAAATTGTGTTGAAACCAGAGACTTCTTTTTTTTTTTTTTTGCCGGTATTAGGACTTGAATTTAGGACCTCACACTTGGTAGGTAGGTGCTCTTTCTACTGAGCCATGCCTTCAGTCTTGTTTTGCTGCTTATTGTTGACATCAGTTCTTGTTTTTCCTGCCTGGAATGCTATCTGCCTGTATTAGGCTTCGTGTCATTGCTAGAATAACGTTCATCCTCCATCCTCAAGCCACAGAGCTCCCAATCTCAGCCTCCCAAGTAGTTAGGATTACAGGTGCTGGCCACTGGTACCCTGCCGGGCGAGACTCTTATCTGAGAATGGGTTGGTGGTGGGTGTCAGGAGACCCTCCCTGAATGAACGACGGGACAAGCCATGCCGAACGTCCCTTTTGCTCAGAAAGACGTGCTCTGGCTTGATGCCGCTTTGATATTCCTACTTCAGATGGAGAGGAGAGAAAAGTTAGAGTCACCCAGATCTGCTCCAGAGCTAATGTCTAGATCATAGTAGTTGAGTCTACCACTGGGCTCTGTGCAGCCTCCAATAGGAGGCCTCGGGGAGTGGTGGGTCTGTGGGAAGGAGGGCTCACCTCAGGCTGGCCCTCAGATACGACAAAGCCTTCTCTAAATAAACCCTGTAGTCAGGACAGAGACGGAATTCTGTAGGCCGGGCCTTTTCCCCTCCGTTCCCTTCTCCTACAACATACTCTGGCTTGGATGTGTGCCTGGCTCCACATTCAGGACTTATCAAATCTAATTACATTTCCTTCCCAACGAAATTGCCTGTCACCTTCCCCTCTTGGGAGAGGGATGGCCCCTCTCGAGCCTCCTGCATCTGATTATTGCAAACCTAATTGATTTGAGGCATTGCATTAATAAAGTTAACTAAAACTAATTATATATATTGAATAAAAGTTTCCTGTGAAATGAGTTTTTGTATTTAGCTTAAGGGTGCTTAATTGCTAGCATGAATTGCTGAGAAAGTTAGTAGAAGCACTTTCTCTTGGGGTATATTATATCTATACATATTTATTCCCAGCCAGTATGGAATGCTGGGTGGGGACACATGGAAGCCAGAAAAGAAAAAAAAGACTAAATATGGAAGATTTTGAAATATCTCCCTATGAGGGTAAAAAATAGGTTATGTAAATCTCTTCCTAGACCTTTATGTTAAAGTACTTGTCATATTATCTTAAGGGATATCTTATGGAATCTTTAAGTGAAATTACATTCTCACTCTTGAATTCAGGTATGTTTGTTCAAATTTCTCCATCTAATTATACTTAAATGCTGGGAGGAGTCCAGGGAGACATATTCTATGACTCAGTTTCCCCGGGCCTAGCTGATGTCAATAATTTCCACAGGACCATTTCCAGTGTTCTTTATTCATTCGGTTGTGTACAGATAAACACATTGTATGCAAAGCAGAGACAAGGATCCACAAACAGTTTAGGATTGGTCCATCAGCATTACACAATAATTTTATGGCGATGCTGTTGTCCTCTGTCATTAAGGACCAAAATTGACATTGTTGTGGGTCTGCTCAAGAAAATCTCCTGCTTCACACTGTTAAAGAGGACTCTCATTCTGTTTTTGTTTTTAAACACTGGTATTTGAACACTGAGCTTTACACTTGCTTGCTAGGCAGGCGCTCTACCCCTTGAACCACGCCTCCAGCTCTGACAGTTGTTCCATCCTGTGCCCTCCACCCCTTTCAGTCTCCCAATCTCACTGGAGAGACAAAGAGGCAACAAAGTGCTTGTTGCTGACCTGGGACTTTCCCTGAGTTCTCAAGGCCACATTCTGATCAAGAGACTACTCCTCTCCTCCCCTCCCCTCCCCTCCCCTCCCGTCCCCTCCCCTCCCCTCTCCTCTCCTCTTCTCTTCTCTGATTTTATCTGTCATGGCCTTACTCATTTCTCTTTTGTCTTTTCCCCTTTTGAAACAGTGTCTACTATGTAGTCCACGCCAGGCTTGAACTGAAAATCCTCATCCTCCCCAGTGCCTGGATTAGAGATGGGAACCACTATGCCAGGCCTGATCTTGTGTGCATAGTTATTCTGTGTTTTCCTGGAGCATTGCTCCTCGCTGGGTCTGGAGGATGCAGAATCACCATGCCCTGAGGTCAGGGCCGCTGGCTGAGGCTATTATGTTCAAAGTCTGGAAAGGTGGGGAAGGCCTTGTTCAGTAACTGGCTGTCCGTACCAGGTGGGCAGTGTGGCATTGCATTCTGGGAGATCTTAGACTTTCCTGGCATGTAATAAATGACTGCATCACCTAAGTCTTCTTAAAAGTCTTAGACAGTAAAATGTTGGGAGAAGGTCACCACGCTTTTGGTATAAGCTAAAAGTTCTTGCTGCCAGCAACACACAGCCTCTAAATTTAGAAAGCGAATTCTCTTGGCCCTTATAATCATAAAAATATTAATAGTCACTTAACCCCTATGTAGTACATGCGAAGCAGGTCCAGATGTACCATGTTCCGGTAAATATATTGTGGCTCTGTAGAGTAATTTTACTTGTACATTACACTTTTTAAGAAATCAAGAACCTAAAACATTAGAAGAATAGCAAAAATACCAAATCCCTTATATTTAAATAGGAAAAAAATATAGGAAAGGATGGATGAGAGCTCTAGCCCAGATAATTTAACACTAAGAAAATTAGAATTTCAAAAATACTTTAACCTTTTCTATTTGTGTATAAAGCACACAAATCTTCCCAGTGGCAATGAGAGTTCAATGTGTTACCAGCAACTTTGTTTCTAGAAGTCCTGTCCAACTGACCTTTCTGTGAGGAGGGACACGTTCTGTTTCTGTGTTGTCCACTGCCTACCCATGAGGACTCAGTGCTTGAATTATGGCTTGCCCAATGGAAGGACTGAACATTAAGTTTAACTTCATCATCGTTCACATTTGAATTTAAATGGCCATCTGGAGGCTGCCACATTGTATGGTTCAGACCTACAGATTTTTAAGCCATGAAATAAGGCTTTTCTTTTCAAATGTACTCTCTCCTCATTTGTCCTGACATTTCAACACCAACTCTTTGGCTCTATACAAGCCTTGCAATGCTGTTTGCCCAGTGCTGGGTGAAATCGATGAGATCAGAGTTCTGTAGTCATAGATTGTAATATTTGAAAGGGGTACTATGGAATTCAGAAGGTCTTTCTGCATTTTAGTAGTGTTCCTGGCCTGAAATGGGGCCTTGATTCTTTTACAAGAACAAGGACAATGTTGCTAGTTTGTGGCAGAATTGGTAAAACACCTGTTCTTTAACAAACAAAAGTGAAACACACTGTGTGTGTCCATCTGAAACTAGAAGGTGTGAAAAAGTTAAACATTTTAAAGTATATCTTCTTCAAAGTTTGGCTAAGTTATTTTGGAAGTTTTGTTGTGAATATGTGAATGTTAGAAGACTTTGGAGAGACAGGACAGGGAAGCTGGGCCCAGCCATGCATCTGGCAGGAAATAGGATGGGGAAGGTTCTGGGTTCACTGGTTCTCCAGTGTGGACCTCTGGGCATCATGCCCTTCCTCTCAGTTCTCGTCTTGACATCTTCCTAACTGGGATGCACATTTTATGGTACCATTGACTAAAACCATACCCACTTCACACTTCACAGCCTAACCCCATCTCCACAAAGCAGAACAACACATGCACACACAAAAAAACCCCGAAGACAACCCTAAAGACACCCAGGGAAAGCACTCTGTAGCGGATGACTATGTAGATTTCCAGGACTGAAGCAGTCCTGAAGAGTTTGTAACGCCAGTCTACAGAGTGTTTTCCAGGAAGTGTCTCCCAAGCATAGACTTCAGCCGAAGTGGGAGGGGAACAATGGTGTGGGGCATCTTTGCTGCCCTCCGTCCACCACTAGGCTCAGAGAGCATTCGTGACGCATAGGAGACACTCACCGGTGGCGACTTTCTGGACTGGCTTCAGGGACCTATTCTGATAAAGACCCAGCCATCTTAGGTCAGTCTGCCATACAGTAAATCTGCAAAAAAGAACAGATTGAAATGATTCGTGAATGTTAGTGGAGTTTTCGTTTGTTTGTTTTTAATTTACAGAGAAAGCATTAATACATTAAGAGTCTATTAGAAGAGAATAAAGTCATCTATTTCACATCAAGATCATATTTTTCTATACATAGACTTGGATTGTACTTAATGGTTTCCTGGGACATATATACATGTATATAAATGTATACCAACACACACATATATTTGTATATATGTATAATCTTCCCTTCTTCCCTCCCTGCCTCTCCCTTTTCTCTCTCTTTCCTTTGTCCTTCCCTCTTTCATTTTCTCTCCTTTTCTTTTCTTTTTTGGTACTGGAGTTTGAACTCAGGGTCTCAAGCTGGGTAGGATTTCCCTAGTTGTGAGTGAGGTCATGTTCTTTTTGTATTCTTGTTTTTGGAAGTTTGTTCTCTACTAATTTTATCAACCATCCCTTTGTTTCCTTTTCAATTGTGAGTCCCAGTTAAGTTACAAAAACTCACATTTGATGTGACACACAGAAAATAGCCGTCCCAGGTTTCTGGCTTATCTTGTTTATGGTTCTTTAAAGAAAACTATTGAACTATTCATTAATTAGTTATTTTTATTAGCATAAATTAATTGTAAAGTGGGGCTTTAGTGTGGTATTTACAGCCCATATATAAATGTGCTTTGATCCAATTCCTCTCATCTACAATGCTCCTTCTTAACCTTTTCCCTCCTCCTATGTCTTGAAATTTTTTGAAGGGTTTCCTTATGCAAGTTTCATATGTGTACTTCTGTAAATATCTATTCTACCACCTTTCCTCCTCCCTGCCCGTCCACTGGCTTCTTCCCAACAGTAGCCAAATTCGTGATTTTTTTTTTCTCAGTAAATTTGGAAGTTTTCTCAACTAAGGTGTTTTTCAGTTGAAGAGTTACACAAGAAGACTGTATATAGGTTCCTTAAAAATACAACTATAACAAAAGCCCAACTATATTTACCACCTATATTTACTAGGGTATGGTAATAAAGAGTTAACAGTGGTGTTCTAGGGCCTGAGGTCCAGAGCAAGTTATGGGGGAAGCAATAGAAAACCCAAGACAAATAGAAAGAAGTAGGAAAGCACAGATTCACAACAGGAAATTTGGAAAGCACATGTGAAAAATAGAACCTGAAAGGAAGAGCCCTCAAAACCTTGTTAAGATGGGTTGTGCGTTTTTTTCCTGACATTTCTTTTCTGCTCTACGAATGTGAAGGCATTTTAAAAATACATAAATGATTTTACTTACACATCTGTGCTAACCTAACAATTATTTTGGTTAGAACATGGAGAAACCAAGTCTGTCCTCCCGGGAGCCTGGGCAAGGTCTATGAAACCACACAGAATAAATAGCACTCAGGACTATGACTCAATGGGCTGCCTTATTCACTTACTCTTACCTTGACGTTAAATATTTATATCAGCATATGTTATGTTATGTGCAACATAGTTCCATAAAACCATGGCTGAAGTGACAGGACACTGGCTAGCAAGCAGGAGGTTCTATGTTCAAAGCCCCCATGTGGCCCCAAATAACAATTAACTGTGATGATGGCCCTGGGGCTGCTCAGTCCTGTTGGCCCTCCTCTTATCTTCCTAGATCAGAGGTCAGGACAGAGTCAAGAAATCATGACTATGATCACATCCCATCCTCCCCCATTCCTGATGAGGTGGCAGCCGTGGCCGAGGGAAGGCTGAGGGCTGGGAGAGGACATGGCGCAATGTGCTCTGTATAAAACAGCACAGGGCTGGAAAAGGCACCAGGTGGCCCTGTCTGGGTGAATGGGGCGCCCCTATGCTAAGTCAAACTGTCGAGGCTTAGAACAGGAAAAATATTTGAATTGGGTAACAAGAATGCAGGTCACAAAGGGAACTTTGTAAGCACGTGGCATTCACTAGAAGAAATTCCACAAGGGTTTTCTACCAGGATAGAATACCGATTCCAATTGTATTTACCAACGTTCATGTGTCCTTGTGCTCTGGAACACCAGTGGACCGCATGTGGCCCAAGGGAAGGGGAGGCCTGCTGACCCCCCATCCTGGTGAGCGCTGAGCACATCTATCTGCCTGGTAGGACGGAGTACAAGGCCTGCCGGTGCCTCTGGGCCCAGCCTCCCGGTGTGGAGGGGTGGGAGATCAGGGCTGACCCTGCCCTCCTCTCTCACTGCAAGGACTCACTCGCATTCCTGGTGTGTGGGGTTGGTGAAGTTCATCGGGGAGAAACACCCAGGCTGCCCAGTGCTGATGGCACACCTCTCTCCTACATGATCTCAGGGAGCCCCCGCTCAGCCTCCTGTCCCTTGCCCAGCGGCAGTGCGCTTGCTCTGTCAGCACAAGAACCTCCGGCAGATCACTCTGACCTGAGCACTGTCACAAAACCTCATGCCCCGGGAGAAATGTTTCTGGAACTGACTCACTGGGGGTTCACTGGTTTGAAAACAGATCACCAGTTCCTCGGGGACTGTTCAGGACAGACATTCAGCTGTGGCTTTGTGAACTGTGTTTGTGGTAGGTAGGCATTTACATTAGACGTGGAAAAACCAATACCCTGATTTGACTTGTGTTTAACTCTCTGTGACTAGAGAGACAACTGTATAACAGCAGAAGCACCCTTTGTTTACCTAAGAGGTAAATAGTAAATCTTAGATAAGTTATGTGAAAATAGAGCACAAATTAAGTTTTAGAAGTGTACTATTCTAGCCTAGCACGGTGGCTCATATCTGCAGTCTTGGCTGCTCAAGTGGCTGAGCCCTGGACACATGGCTGTTCTGGGCAGAAGAGTCTGTGAGATTCCATCTCTAAAATCACCAGCAAAAAGCAGGGCTGGAGGCAGAGTTATGTAGTAGAATGCCAGCTAAACAAACAAGTCTTCCTTCTAAACCCCAGCTCGACCGAGGAGAAGCTGAGATACAGCATCCTCACACATAGTGAGAGTATACTTCAGGAGTTTGGGTGCACTGCCATACGTTTAGTATTTCTTTTCCAACTGAAACAGAAATTTCTAGAACTCTGCAATATTGCACAAATGTTATAAACCAAATGTTTTATAACAAAATGGTTTTTTTAAATACAAGTTTTTTTTTTTTAATACAAGGGGGATAGGATTTGATTTCACATTATCAGTTTAAATAAATTCTCATATGATTCAGTTGCCTTACAAAGTAGGTGGCCGGTTGTGGAGCAGCTGCTGGGGGCAGCAGCTTGGAGCACACACTTTTCCTGTTCACACCACCACATTCGGGCAAGCCCCGTAATCCCGCAGTTTCTTCGTATCACAACGGATAGAGTAAGGGCAAAGCAGTGAATGTTTTGGAGGATTGTTGTGCAGATTAAATAAAGCCTGCATCTGGAGGACGGACACAGTGTTTGGCACATGACATGTTATCAATGAATAGTAACTTTGTTACTTTATTTAAAGGCCAAGAAACTGAGCTATAGGTTCTCTTTGCTGTCTGTTGAATTACCTGGGGCTTTTGTTAAGACATACTTTACTCAGTGCGCCTGGGTGAGGCACTGTCTGCTGACAGGGCCCCTGCTCCCGTGATGGGTGTGGATGGAGGGATAAAGCCGCACCAAGTTACTCTGCTCCCGAGGCAGTCCTAATATTCCCGCCTGACTTTCCCTTCAGCACTACTATAACCCAGTGTTTTGATATGTCCAAAGTTGATCCATCAATCGATTTTTTTTTCTTATTGCTCTTTACCTGTTCCATGTCATTATTGCTTCAGATTACAAGATAGGGTTGATGGCTAATTCAACAATTAGGAAGACTGAAGCATTAATGTCATGTCTCTTTATTGTGTTAATAGGATAAAAATACCTAGGTGAGCCGGGCACCAGTGTCTCACATCTGTAATCCTAGCTACTCAGGAAATTGAGGCCTCGGGATCATGGCTCCAAGCCAGCCCAGGCAGGAAAGTTTATGAGAGTCTTATCTCCAGTTAACCAGCAAAGAATCAAGTAGTAGAACACTAGCCTTGAACAAAAAAGAAACTGAGGGACAGCTCCCAGGCTGTGAATTCTGCCCCTAGACTAGCACCTGTGTGTGTGAACACACACACACACACACACACACACACACACACACACACACACTACCCAGCTGAGATTGGAAATATAGTCAACAGCATTTCTCCTCTAAAATGTCTGGATCTGAAAACATATTAAACATTTCTCATAGCTGTAACTGGAAATAACTAACCAGTGAATCAGCCAATCAACAAAGAAGAAAACCACTGTTGCGTTTGCTAATCAAATGCCCCGACGTGTAGGATGAGGCCTCACTGTGGAAGGAACTGCGGCTTGAGGGAGAGGAGCAGTGGTCATTATGGAAGGGGCTGGAAACAAACACATGCCTGTCAGGGTAGAAGTCCTGCCTGGCCCCGACGGCCCCTGGAAGTGTGCAAAGTCAGTCAGAAGCCACACGGAGCTGTCCTGTGTAAAGTGGGTGAGGAGCTGTGGAGCTGTCCTGTGTAAAGTGGGTGAGGAGCTCGTGGAGCTGACCGTGTAGTCAGTGAGGAGCTCGTGGAGCTGACCGTGTAGTCAGTGAGGAGCTTGTGGAGCTGACCCGTGTAGTCAGTGAGGAGCTCGTGGAGCTGACCCGTGTAGTCAGTGAGATCTCGTGGAGCTGACC
>NW_012267340.1:1097308-1099187 GCF_000151885.1 Dipodomys ordii
CCCCAGCCCGCCTCATCCCACCCTTCCCCCCTTTCCCACCCCCACTCGGACCCGGACCCGGGCGGCCCGCCCCGAACCCGCCCCACCCGACAATCCCCTGCCCAGACCGACCCCGGGCCGCCTTTGGTGATGCATTGATTACTGGTGGTGATCAGACGTGCGGGGTGCCCTGCATTGATGCTTTGATGCATTGATTATTGGTGGTGATCAGACGTGCAGGGCGCCCTGCATTGATGCTTTGATGATGCATTGATTATTGGTGGTGATCAGACGTGCGGGGTGCCCTGCATTGATGCTTTGATGCATTGATTACTGGTGGTGATCAGACGTGCGGGGTGCGCTGCATTGATGCTTTGATGCATTGATTACTGGTGGTGATCAGACGTGCGGGGTGCGCTGCATTGATGCTTTGATGCATTGATTATTGGTGGTGATCAGACGTGCGGGGTGCGCTGCATTGATGCACTGAAGTATTGATTATTGATGGGTGATCAGACATCACCAGGTACTGAGGAGGAGGACGGCCGTCCTTCCCCGACATAAGCAAAGAGGCCGCTCCCAGCCGCCCAGGACACGGGGTCCGCCATGGCGGAGACCATGTCCCCCCTCCCCAGAACCCCAATAGTGACGGCTCCGACCCAGCCCGGGGCCGCTTCTCCACCCGCTTCTCCATCCGGCCAGGCGGCCAGGGCGGCCAGGCAAGAGAGGAGGCCGGCAGGCAGGGTAACCATTTCTGTTTGCAGGTGACAAGACCTTGCCTGTAGAAACCCGTGGGCGAAAGCAAATAAAGGAACCAAAAGGACTGGCTAGCCATGGGTGGAACAAGGGTTGAAATACAAGGTCGATATAGAAAAGCTGTCACATTTCTGTACATCAGCAATGCCTATTCAAAAAGCAAAAGAAGACAAATATAAATATCCCTAAATACATATGTAGATAACTATTTAACATAAATATGCTAATATTCATATTAAACTTATTAAAAAATATGCTTATATTAAAATGTTCATATTTATATAAATAATCTTTACATTAAAACAATATGATTATATAAATTATAAATTGTTATATAAAATTGCAATATAATTTATAATATATAGACTGTGTAATACATAATATATAAATTACATAAATTATGTTAGGTTATATATACATTATCTATGGAATAATGGATTTTTATAAGTTATCATATAACTTAGTATACATCTTTATATTAAAATAATATCTTAATTACTATTGAATAAGTATTAGAAGTATTTTAATACATTGTCTTGGTTTCACAGCTCAGTTGTAGAGTTTGCATGTTCAAGATTCTGGGTTCATCCCTAAAACTGAGGAAAAAGTATACAACTTGAATGACCTAAGCCAAAAACCATTTATTTAGACTTAAATGAATAGAATGATACCCCCTGTTTATAGACAGATGGGATTAACCCAGTAGTAGTAGTAATCTACAAATGATCATTCCAAAAACTGGAGAGTGCATACTGGGTGATTCTGTTTATGTGACACATGCAGAGATGGCTGTTGTCTGCCTGGGCTGAAGATACTGAGGTAGGACTGAATGATAACCACCACTCAGGGGTTCTTTTCAGGGTGACGGAAGGATAAATTATACAGTTTTGCAAGCACATTGAAACCATTGGGGTATACACCTTAAATGGGTAAATAATAAAGGTGTTTATTTAGCAACTGCCATAGATTGCAAGGACTTATGCTTTGTTGCTGCTGCTGCTGCTGCTGCTGCTGCTGGTGGTGGGGTGTGTGTGTGTGTGTGTGTGTGTGTGTGTGTGTGTGTGTGTGTGTGTGTGTGTGTGTGTGTGTGTGCGTGAGCGTGGGAGCGTGAACTCAGGGCCTGTGTGCTACTCTCTGCCTGAGC
>NW_012267340.1:1104696-1105220 GCF_000151885.1 Dipodomys ordii
ACCCGTGTAGTCAGTGAGATCTCGTGGAGCTGACCCGTGTAGTCAGTGAGATCTCGTGGAGCTGACCCGTGTAGTCAGTGAGGAGCTCGTGGAGCACACCGCAATGGAAGGGCGGTTCATTGCTGCAAGTTGCAGTACAGAGCGCATGGGACGTGGGCCTGAAGTGAAGGGCACACCTGCCACCTACCACCCGTGCTTGCCACCCGCCACTAGCACCCCGGGGTCCACACCCCAGTACCATGCAGACCCGCACCCCGGGACCACAGTACCGTGCAGACCAGCACCCCGGGACCACGGTACCATGCAGACCCGCACCCCGGGACCACAGTACCGTGCAGACCAGCACCCCGGGGTCCACACCCCAGTACCGTGCAGACCAGCACCCCGGGACCACAGTACCATGCAGACCAGCACCCCGGGACCACACCACAGTACCGTGCAGACCAGCACCCCGGGGTCCACACCCCAGTACCCTGCAGACCAGCACCCCGGGACCACAGTACCGTGCAGACCAGCACCCCGGG
>NW_012267340.1:1106163-1106833 GCF_000151885.1 Dipodomys ordii
CAGTACCGTGCAGACCAGCACCCCGGGACCACAGTACCGTGCAGACCAGCACCCCGGGGTCCACACCCCAGTACCATGCAGACCAGCACCCCGGGGTCCACACCCCAGTACCGTGCAGACCAGCACCCCAGGACCACACCCCAGTACTGTGCAGACCAGCACCCCAGGGTCCACACCCCAGTACCGTGCAGACCAGCACCCCGGGATCCACACCCCAGTACTGTGCAGACCAGCACCCCAGGGTCCACACCCCAGTACTGTGCAGAACAGCACCCCAGGACCACACCCAGTACTGTGCAGACCAGCACCCCAGGACCACACCCCAGTACTGTGCAGACCAGCACCCCGGGACCACGGTACCGTGCAGCCCAGCACCCCGGGGTCCACACCCCCGTACCGTGCAGCCCAGCACCCCGGGATCCACACCCCAGTACTGTGCAGACCAGCACCCCGGGGACCACACCCCAGTACCCTGCAGACCCGCACCCCGGGGTCCTCGGCACCGCGCAGACCCGCACCCGGCCCCGCCGTAGCTGGGTGGCAGAGGGGCTGAGCGAGGCCTCCACGGGCTGGACGCGGGCGGCTGCGTTAGACCCGGACGCAGACCAGTTCCCCCGGGGCCGGGCCGGGCCCTTCCTCCTCCCGGTTCCCGGAGGTGTCGGGAGCGGCG
>NW_012267340.1:1109443-1143008 GCF_000151885.1 Dipodomys ordii
TTATGCTTTGTTGCTGCTGCTGCTGCTGCTGCTGCTGCTTGTGGTGGGGTGTGTGTGTGTGTGTGTGTGTGTGTGTGTGTGTGTGTGTGTGTGTGTGTGTGTGTGTGTGTGTGTGCGCCAGCCTTGAAGCTTGAACTCAGGGCCTGTGTGCTACTCTCTGCCTGAGCATTTTTGCTCAAGGTTAGCACTCTAACACAGCTCCACTTCCAGGACTTACATTTTTATGAATGCTCATAAAATCAAAATTTCCAAACAGACTGGAATGTTTTCAAGTTTGTGGAAGGCAGGGATTTCTGCAGGAGGACCTGGTCATGATGCAAACCTGGGCTACCACACCTCTGCACACTGTACGCGCTCTCTTCAACAATAAACTGACTTGTTTGCTCAGTTTTGTGGTTGGACTTTTGGGACTTTATTAGACTTACCTCAGAGCTTTGTAGAGTTGGAATCATTTGTCAAAAATTATCATAATGCCTTTCTAAAGAAGCCAAAATCTAGTCTGTGGCTGAAAATAAGAAAGGCTCCCTGTGACCGCGATTTCAGACCTTTCTGCCTTTAGATGTATTTAATTCCGTGCATGGCCGACCATAGACATTCTTGTGCTAAATTTCATCCTAGGCTTGAGAAATGATCCCAGTGTTTTTAGGACTGGGAATTTCTTAGAGAGTTAGTCCTGATTTGGGCAAACCATCCTGGAGGGTGGGGTTTGTTCCCAGGGCTCTTCTATCATGTGCAAGAAGCAGATGAGAAGGAAAGTTTCCAAGATGAATGATGTCATTGTTATTGGGATGAGCCCGCTGAGTAATGGTAAGGCTAATCTTCAGGCTCTTCAAGACCAAATGTCCCTACTACGAGAATCTGGAATCACAAATGTTCCACAATTGAATACTTCACCAGTCAGCACAGCACCCTAAGTGGAAGTTGAATGCCTGAAGCTTGATTTCAAGCATAAGATTATCCAAGTTTTGTCCAGATTTATACTCTGCTATGCGTATAAGGTATATATGAGATAACTGTATTTCTTCTTCAGACTCCAGTTTCATCCTTGAGACATTATGCATAAGTAAATATTCTAAAATCAGAAGCCATTTTTGGTTCTCAGCATTTCAGATAACGGACACACACATTTCTAGAACCACACATCAGTCCTGTGAACAAGGCTGCACCCATAGCACAATGATTGGAGACAGAGAGTTGAAGGCTGAATTTGAAACTTGTTGGTCCTGGGCCCTGCTCATAGACAGTTTGTTGTTGACCAGTAATGTTCCCTCAACTTTCTGTGGAGATGGAGGAATGGGTGAAAACAGCATGAACTTATGGAGAAGGCGTTAGAACCAGGAGTCCACACACCTGCCATCCACTTTCCTTCTCTCCAGACTCCCTTACTGTCCTTCCAAAGACTTACCTTTATATCCTTACACATACATTATCTTCAAAAACCAAAGAAGGTGTGTGTGGGGGGGAACCTGATTCACTCACCTGCAGCTTCTGGACTGGGAATGGCTGCTCACTTTTTGGAACTTAATGTGTGCTAGTTTTCAACTTTCTCAGATAGAGCCTGAAAACAGCCCTGTCTTAGCTGGCTTGAGAACAGCTCATTAGCAAGATGGGAACAGTTGCTGGTTGGGAGATGGCAAGAGGATTTGCTGCCCCTTTGAACTACCCAGTGGTAGGACTTTCAGTGTGTTGACAATGTCTTT
The DNA here is from genome assembly GCF_000151885.1 of Dipodomys ordii. NCBI lineage: Eukaryota > Metazoa > Chordata > Mammalia > Rodentia > Heteromyidae > Dipodomys > Dipodomys ordii. The sequence continues at coordinate 1,111,144 of NW_012267340.1, forward strand.
TAAATAGCAAGTTTGCCCTGAATACAGGCTTTCCTAGCATGTCAGTCAAGAAATGATGTTGCTTTACCTTATCAGGCTGTCTTCATTTGTGATACTTTGTCACATAGCTATTGCTAGAATTTAAAATCGACAAATCCAGTTCCGTTTGGCTGATAATACTTGTGTCCTCCCTCCCCAAATGGTTTGTATTCCAGTCTTGCTACATGAGCTCATGCTGCTCCATTCTCATTAAATTGTTCCTGCCTAAGCACCTCCTGATAAATTCTATTATTATTTGTCCTTATTCTTCCCTAGTATTGATGTTAACTGCCTGGTAATTTCCTGGATTTCCCCTTTGGCGTATCTTGGAGATGAGAATAGTTATTATTGTAATTATTTTCTTGACTCTTTTTGTAATCCATCGATCACTCTCTATTTTTTTAACTTGTTTATGACTTGAATAGCCATAATGTTTTATTGCAAGGATGATATTCTTAATATTTATTTGCAAAGAAATTGCTACGTCAGTGGGTATACTTAACATATACTAAAAAGCAGAAGTAGTGGCTAAAATGAAGCATTAATAGCTAACCGTGTCATTCATGGCTTCTCTTAAATGAAAACAGTGCAAAAATCACATTATTAGGCTTGAGTGCTTAGCATGTAAATGAAGCCCCTGATTTCAGTTATATCCAGAGCTCCTGTGATCCCACTTGTTGCGTAGGAAGATGAGGCTTAGGCCTGTGGAGAAGCAGAGGACAGACCTCAGCGTGGCCAGTCTCTGCGGAGATGGTTAGACGTCCCAGAAGGAAGACAAAGAAGGCTTGGAGTGGTGGCTCCCTGGGATGGCTAGACCAACAACCGAAATGTAGTGGGAGGATATGAAGAGTGAAAAACAAAAGGCAGAAAGGAAGGCTTTGTGGGGTCCAGAGCATGGGGTCCATGGCCGTGCTAGTCACTGGGGTCGGGAATGCAAGGCAGGAGCGAACGTTAGGGGGAGGATGAGTTTAATCTTAGACTCGGTCAGTTTGTTTTCCTGAAAGATGTCTCCCCGTAGAGCCAGCTCTGCCCTGGGTATGTGTTTGGAGGTGATGTCTGCAGCTATGGAAGGCAGAGGGTGAGAAATGGCAGATTGATTGTTGCAGCCATCGGAGGGAGGGTCTTCAGCAGAAAGAAGAGCTAGCACTTGATTCAAATGTAAGCCATGGAAATCTAGCGTCTCCTGTGCTCTTTGCATGTCTTATATCTCTAACCTTCACCACAGCTAGGGAAAGGCTCAGCTGGGTACCCACAACATTTCCAAAAGTGGCCTCTTGAAACCTGGGGGTGGGGTGGGGCAGGGATAGGACTTGGGTTGGCCCGCTGGCATAGATGTTTTGGAAAGAACCGGGAAGGAGCAAGTTTAGACTTTGTAGCCAAACTCCATCATTGTGGCAGTCACTGCACAAGTGAATAGCTTCGGCTGTGTTCCAATCAAACTCCATTTGTGGGCACTGACAGTGATGGATTGGGCTTTTCACATGTCATAAAATATTGTAGTAGTTGTTTTTTTTAAAAAAAATTTTAAACCACTTAAAATGTGAAAAAAATAAAAAAGACTCCAAAGCTTATCAGCCAGACAAAATCAGAGAGCGGGTGTGGCTTGCTTCTTGGTTCCAAGAGGGATGTGAGGTGACCAAGGCAAACAGGCCCGTCCTAAAAATATGGCCTGCATCTCGCAGAGCCCCCAGTGGATGGCCCGGGAAAGTGGCTGTGGTTGGAGAGGGGCTGGAGACCCCTGGAGCTGGTCGGGAGGCAAAGAGGAGTGTGAAGGAATGTAGACTTACGTTTTTAAGGGGAACAGAAGACAGAGGGGACAGTTTAAGGGGGAAGGAAAGGCTTCCCATTTTATCACGGCGGCTATTTGCTGTTAGTTGCTTGCAGTGTTCCTTTTCTTGGCAAGGAAGCCATGTGAGGAAGAGGAGGGAGGCGTCTGCTGGACCAGGTGCCGTGAAGGGGGGAGGGCAGAGGGGTCTGTGTTCAGGCAGATGATGCAGGGGCTTCCCGTCTCAGTCCCCTGGCTGAGGTTTGCACTGGAGCCACACTGTTCATTCTCGCCGTCCTGTGTGTGATCCACGATCCTAAGACAGCTGTCGATCAGAAATCCAACTGGATCCTTGAAACAGTCTGGCCTGACAGATGAATTGTAGGCAGAAACTTGAATTGCTTTGAGCCATATGATTGCCTCTAGGTGCTCACTATTTAGGTGCACTCCTGTGCCCCTGTATGGATGGTGTTACCTGTAAGACAGTTGCTTTAAAATGATCCTTTGTAGCCATTGGCTAATATGAAAAATGGAATATTTCCAAGGGTGCAAATTAAAAAAAAACAAAACACCCTTGCCTAAAATTTATACATTTCAAAGAGTAACAGTCAAATATGTTGTGCAAAGACAAGCTGGTTCTGTGAGTAGATTACTATACAGAATCGGGATCCTAGTCCAATTCATGTTTGATTTTGGGGGAGTTTTTCCCCTCCTGCCCCACATAACCATTCTCACACTGAACTCTACCCCCATGTTCAGAGTTACTCTAAGCCAATTGTGTGTGTGTGTGTGTGTGTGTGTGTGTGTGTAGGTGTAGGTGTGTGCGTATGTATGTATTAAGCATGCCCATGTAATTTTAATTATTATTTAATTATTTTTCCGTACTGACATTCTCTGGAGATCGATCTGCATTTTATATTTCATATTGTTTCTTCTCGTTCAGTGATTTGGGGACAAATCAAATTGTCTTCCTCAGCGGGAAGAACACCTAAGCCAAACATTAGAGCTCGAAGAAACAAAATGTTCTGGATTTTCTTTCCAATTTATGATGAGTGTTATAATTACAGATTAGAAAGCAAAGGAAATTATTGCAGAGCACAAAGTTTCCTGGAAAGGGATTATGCATTTAATTACTAAGAAGGTTCCTCATTATGAAATTCAGAATTTCTCAAACAAGCAAAATTCAGGTAATTTCAGAGCATTTTCCACCGTAAAGTATTGTCCTCATGCAGAAGAGCATGGAATAAACATATACTGTATTAAAAAACTACCAGGAAAATCACCACGTAACCGGCATTCAAGTGGAAAGAAACAGAGCGTCCCTAGGATCAGCCTTTCCGAGGTCTCTGCTTTCCAGGGCCCTGTGGCCCTCAGAGGTAGCCGGAGGCTGGCTTTTATGCCAGTGGTTTCTTGCCCCTCGGTGGACTTTCTCCTCACGTACCTCCTAGGCAGTCTGGGCTGGAAGCTCCTCACAGGCAGCGCTCTCCCGCTAAGGTATTTCCTCCACTTTGAGCCTTCACCCAACCTCCAGTGGCAATTTCCACATTATATACAAAGCTCATTTTCGTTATGACGGTGCATTTCACTGTGTGATTGTATCTACCGCCTGTGTACTGTCAGGATGAAATACAAGTATTGTCAGAAGGATCGCCCTGTGAGTACCTCCACTAATTCTCAAGTCTAAATTATTTTAGAGATGTCACTTCTATACTTAGTTTCGACATGCCTACGTTTTGCTCCAGAAGACAGGATCGTACCTTTTTTTTTTCTTTTTTGCCAGTCCTGGGACTTAAACTCAGACCTGGGTGCTGTCCCTGAGCTTCTTTTTCTCAGGCCCGATTCTCTATTGCTAGGACCACAGCTCTACTTCTGGCTTTTTTAGTGCTTCGTTGTAATGAACTTTTCTGCCCTGGCTGGATTTGAACCGTGGTCCTCAGAACTCAGCCTCCAGAGTAGCTGGGATTACAGGAGTGAGCACTGGTGTCCTCCAGAATTACCCCTCCCTTTTTTTTTTTTCAGAGAAAGAGCCTGTGTAATAAGAACAGAGCCTGCATAGTCAACTTGTAATTGCTCTGCAGCAATGACTCTGTTAGGGAAGACACTTGAATACTTTTGCTATTTTTGTGGGTGGTGCTCAGAGAACTCCAGCAAACACCCCAATTCCCATCTTAAGATCCAAGGGAGGAGAGGCTAGGCACGCTGGTGGGGTGCTTCTGCCACCCAGCCTCCTGCATGTGTTTCCTTCCCTGCTCTGGCCTGGTGTTTCTTTTGGAGATGGGTCTCTCCTCTGGGCGTCACCAAATCCTCTTGCTAGTTAACTTCCAGTTGAGTCTGGCCTAAGGGTGAGTGGAGCAGTTTCTGGGGTGGGCATTTGGCTAAGAGAATACCCAGGCAGGTGATCTGAGCAGGGAGTTGGGGGTCTTTCTTCATGACCCCTCCCCATTTTGGAAGAGGATTCCCACATCTCTATGGTTTTACTTTTCTCTGGGAGCCTCATTCTCCATGATCAAGTTCTTGCTGAGTTCCAGAACCACCATTTATCCTTCTTATCTCCTCAGTCTCTGTAGTCGTAAAAGCTTTTGGTTACCATTAGTTTCTGAACACTGTCAGTTGTTTTCTTTCCCTGCCCATGCTTTGGTAAGTCTTTAGGAAGTTTTGTTGATCCTTTGGAGGATGAATTATATATTTTTTTCCTGGTACTCTACCTCATATCTGGCTTTTGAGTTTCTGTGAAATAGAAGATGCAGGGATTTTCTTAAGTGTCTTGTCCGCTTAAGCAATGTTTTCAATAGCATTAGATTTGACTTTAGGCTTAAGTTCAATGACAACATCTTTGCAAATATAAACAGACATAAACGACTGGGCAGTGCAATTAAACACAGGGTGATAAGCAGGAGAGGGAGCTGGAATAGACGTTGTTTAAGGAACCCGGGTTGTGGCTTGGAGCCCCGCTGCCTTGTCTGAGTCTGGGTCTGATTATTCAGCACTTTCTAATTCCCAATACGAGAGGACTCTTCATTATCTCACTCTGGTGAGGGTGCTCCCCAGGCTCTTCTCCAGAGCCGGTGGAAGGGTTCCCCTGCATTCTGTCTGACTCCATCCTCTTCTATACCACACTCACAAGAGTGGTTACGCAGCCAAATGTGACAACTGCGCATCTGCACCAGGAGTGTCTACCTTCCCGCCGGCCATAGCATGGGATGAAGGAGAGGTCCCCACGACCTCCTGGGATTTCTGGGATGGTGGATTGCTGAGCAGTTGGAGGTGGTGCCAACCCCACCGTTCTCAACACACTGCAGAAGATGGCCTCACCTGTGGAGTGATTCCTGAGCTGATATTAATTTCAGAATGGATGAAACATTGATTATTGGTCACCTGGTTTTGTCCTTTATATTTTGGTTTTTAGCATTCCTCGTTGGAATTTACTGAAAAGCAGTTGTGGTTTTGATATTTTACATACAGACCGTAAAGACAGAACTCCCGCAGACTGTGCTGTGTCTAAGGCTGATACCAGGTACTGAGACACTTGTCACAGCCCTGAACAGCCTCTGAAAACGTGAGCAGACCTGAAGTACAGCTCGCCATTTTACCACTGCCCTCACCTGACAAGAAACACAAGGCTTCTTAAAGAGCAATGGTTTAAATGTAATTTGTATCACCACTTCCCAGAAACATTTGTACCTAGCGAAATATGGAAAAAAAAGACATGCTAAGCTTTAACCCATATTATAGAACAAACAGAGGATCCTATCTCGTTGACATTCTGATACCTTTTAAACGTTTGAGAACAAAACATTTTTCCTTTTCTATTTCTGGCTTTTAGTTGCTTAGAGTTTGTAAACTAGTGAAATTTCTGGAGATTTAGAATGACATTTAATATGTGTGCATGTGCATATGCATAACATATATACATATATATATGTATACACATATAATATATACTTTATATAATTATACTTATATATGAATGAATACATATATGCCTGTTATATTATGTATTATATTTATAACTTTCTGAAGGTTACGTAATCGCTTGCTATGGCTCCTGTGCTGCCTCTCTGTCCTCTGATTCCTGATAGTATTTAATAGAAGGTGTTCATCAATACTTGGAAAAATACAAGGTAGAAACCAGTTGACATCATGGAAAAACCCAGTACTAGGATGGCAGCAAGGCAAAGTGGGCCATCAGTAAGGCTGGCAGCAGAAAGAGCAGGGCGATCAGCACCCAATTAACGTTTCCAGACAAAGTTATTACATTTCTTGGGGGGGCTTTTGTGCTGTGTCTAGGGCCAACATCCAGCTACTAAGACACTGTCATAGCCCTGAGCGGCCTCTGAAACCAGGAGCAGATGAATGTACAGCCAGCCAGAATGCACAGGAAAGTGTTTTGCATGGAGTCTGGCACACAGAAAGCGTTACATGCATTCATTGTCTCCTGTCTCTCAGGATACAGCTCTCCCTTAGCTCTGTAAGATTATGTAATTCATACATTCTTTACAACTTGTGTGTTGTATACAACGTGTTTATTTTGCTTGTCACTGATACCGTGAACACATGAGCAAGGGGTTTCCTAGACTGTAGAGTTGAGGTGGAGGTCCCTGGCAGGGTGCAGAAGAGTAGATTGCAGGTGGAGGATGGGGAGAAGGGGGGGATGTGACATCATGAGGATGTGCAAAGCACCGCTCGGGTGAAATGCCGTGGGACACTCTGGGATAAACAGAAGTCATGTTGGGGATAGAAGCTAAGGAAGATGTCTGCAGCCAGGGCCTGAAGTCCTTCCCAGGGAGCTGACCATCACCCCTGAGCTACAAGGCTGTGCTTGATCAAGAAATTAGGTGGAAGCTGGGTGCCAGTGGCTTAAACTTGTAATCCTAGCTACTCTGGAGGCTGAGTTCTAGGGATCATGGTGCAAAATAAGCCAGGGACGCTTGTCTCCATTTAACCACAAAATGCCAAAAGTGGAGCTGTGGCTCCACTAGACTTGAGTGAAAAATCTCAGAGCAGGTGGCCAGCCTTGGTATCAGCACACACAGGCACAGACACACACACAGACACACACACACACACATGCACACAAGTCACGAGGTGGTACAGCTGTGTGGGTACTTTTGTGTCTTTATGGTTTGAACGGAGCTTGGCCTTTTGACCACAAGTAGAGCAAGGAGCACTGTTCCATGATCTCTAAGCGCCGGGAGTTACTTTCATCTCCAAAGCCCCAGAAATTCTCCCGTGCTGGTTCTGTTGATGGAATCCACAGTTACCCCAGGAGCCTCGATCCACTTCTACCATCAACAGAAAAAGCCATGCTTCCTGGGACATTTGAGGGTCTGACAAGAGTACTGCTAAGTGTTTCACAAAGTCAGCTGGGACCAGTCAATAATTTCCAGGTCATGGAAGACATTGTGCGTGTGTGTGTGTGTGTGTGTGTGTGCGTGTGTGCGTGTGTGCGCGTGTGTGTGTGCATGTGTGTGTGTGCATGTGTGTGTGCGCGTGCGTGTGCGTGTGTGTGCGTGGGTGGGTGGCCCTGTGGTTTGCACTCAGGGTCTTGCTTGTTTTCTCATGCTGAACCACTTGAGCCATCCCACCAGTTCAGCTCAAGGACTTTTCTACCTAGGCTATCTTTAAGCTTTGCTCCTATGGAGTTCAGCCTCCTGAGTAGATAGATGATAGGCCTCAGCCACAGCAACTGGTATAATATCAGATTTCTAAAAGCAGATCCACAGAACAAAATGATAGAGGAGAGCAAGTTCAGTTCTTTTCCTGACAAAGAACAGAGATGATAGATGAGAGCAAGCTCAGTTCTTTTCCTGACAAAGAACAGAGATGATTTTTGTCTGTGGAAGTGAGAATATTTGCAGAAATCTGGAATATAGACATTTCTCTTTGAAACTTTGAAGAATGGCTCAATAAGTTCAATTTTTTTCCTCCAGCATCTATTAGAACGTTTTGAAAACAAATGGACCTCATCTTAACGCCTTCTCGCAGCAATCAAGCGTAGCCATCATTAATCAATATTTTCTGGTTACACTGATCAAATTAGAGAAAAGTATAGTGACAAATTCAATTAAGAAAAGCCTAGTAGGTATTGTTGTGCCTGCTATTCTGGAGGTAATTAATTTCCAAGCAAAAAAATCCATTATGCACTTCCCATGTTAAAATGATACCTTTCTGTTCTGATGTGTTTGTGGTGTTAGATGTAGTCTCAGGATTTGTCCAAAGAGAAGAGGTCAGGCTAAAATATTTTCAGTGGCTTTGATACTGATTGTATCCAATCTGGATAACTTGGCAACCTCCGAATTATCCAGAGGGAAGGGCTGTGGGGCTTCCTAATCATTCACAGAGAAGAGCACAGAGGTGAGGGGTTGATAATGGTGGATAGTACACCCAGCCTCGGGGTTTCACTGGCCTGATCGAGCCCGGCTCCGGACGGGCATTGCCAGCATTGTAGCACTGAGATGTCCCTAGTGGAGGTTCAGCAACAGGCCAGGACTGCATTTGCTAATGATGTTTGTTTTTGTTTGTGTCTTTCTCTCCTGCCTCAGATGGCCTAGTCTTGCTGTAGTACCCCAAGAATATGCACTCCCGTTCTCTCAGCCTGGAAAAGCCTCTCTATGTCGTCTTTCTTGACTGTTGTCTGGGTCTGGTGTAAACTTCTTGTTTTTCATGGGGCCTTGGTTAAAGCAGCTGGCTGACCTCAAGACTCCATGAAAGAATCATCGCCATGGCCGTATTCTCGGCCATGGGATGGCCATTCCCCAAACCCAAGGAGGACCCCCAAGGCTTGTGCTTGCCCCCTTTTCTTTCCTTTCTTTGGCTGCAGGGAGTTTTCTGGAGGACGACTCTAATGTGGGACCTGTCCCCCTAACTTCTGCCTTCCGGGAGACCTTTATCCCACTGCAGAATAAGTAGAGGTGCGGGGGCAGAGTCACTGACGGCCAGCTAGTCGATTGCCAACTGCAGTTCACCAGGAGAGAATTTTCTCAACATTTTCATTTCACCTGACATTTGACAGCGTGGCTTGTCATGCTCAGAGATGAGGTTTTTGAAGTCTGCTCGTACGAAGATCAATGCTGTCCTTATACTGTGTTCCTTCTGTAGAGCTCTGCTGATTTAACCCCTCTGCTAAAATGAAAAGTATTTACTCGCCTAATTTAGGGATCTCTAATGAACACCACCACATACAATCACTTTCTAGGAATTAGAATAACATGCAAAATACATGTGACTCCTGAAATTGAGTAAAGAAGAGGCAAACTCTTGTGTTGACAAGTTAATATTCTACAATCAGGAAAGAATACCCTGTGGAAATGCAAACTAAAATTTCTTGGTAGATTAAGGGCAGGCCTACCCAACATTATTCGTATCTCTTTGGGTTCCCAAGAGATTGTATTTCCAGGAGAATATCTAGAGAAATCTATAGGAGGTAATCTTCATTTGACTCAAACAATGCATCCGGGATTTCTTTCAAATCAAAGCCTAAATAGATTAAATGTACCTTTATTTACAGTCTCTTAAAATAACTTTCCTTAAAGTCATTGATGGTTTAAATAAAGACTCTTCTTTGTTGACTTTTGTTTTGTTTTGTTTTATGACACAAGTTCTTGTGATAGTCTCAGCTTGCAGACAACTCACACTCTTCCTGCCTCTGACTCCCGAGTGCTGGAAGGCATTTGTCCTCATACCTCATTCTTGACGTATCCCAGGTTCTCTCTTCCATGAAAGCCACGTAACAGGCTTCCACATTTACAAGGCTTTCCTAGTGTTACCATCATAGTGTAAAAGGGATGTGTGATTTGTTGTAATGTTCCTTTTCTTTGGTGTCCACAATTGATTTCATTTCTCATTAGTATTTAGTAAACACAAACACACTTGTATCCATAAAAATCTTTTTCTGTTACAGGGATATTAGAAAGAGCTTACCATGTTCCCATCCTTAAATTACATATACTTTAAAAAAAATCATGGGTTGAACCACATAGCTCATACCTATAATCCTTCATATGCACGAGTCCAAGATTGGGAATATCATGGATCCAAGCATGCCCTGGCAAAAAGCAAGCCCCTAGTTTACAAAAATACAGAGCACAGGGCTGGAGGCATCGCTCCAGTGACAGAGTACTTGACTATCAAGTTCAGAGTCCTGAGTTGACACCCTAGTACTGCAATCACCCCCAATAACAAAATGGTTAAACTAGAACCACTAGAAAATGTGATGCAGTTCTCAGGAAATGTTCCTGATCTTTCTCTCTTACAGAACCATTTATTTTTCCACTTCTCATTTTGCTCACTTGTCCCCAGGCATGTTGAGCAAGGCCTTCCTGATACCTGCAAAGGCCAGCTCCCGGTCTGCCTCTGCCTGGCGTGCTGGCTCATAGCTTTCCTCCAGACTCAGCTCTGCCCTCTGGGGACCGCGTAGCTGGTGAGGGTGGCCTGGCCCAGACTTCTGTCCTGAGAGGGGGGGGGAGGGGTGGAGAGAGAGAACATTCTGAATTCAGTGCATGTTGTTCAATGAAATTTAGCGTTTATGAATCTTTTGAAGTCAAGGAGCTATGAGTCATCACAGGGTAGAGACATCTGGAATGTAAATATGATTTTAAAATGTGATAAATGACCCACCACGAAGGACTCCAAAGCTAAGGAAATGTCCAGTAGCTTCTGTGGGGTTTGTTCTGTTCCTTAGAGAATTATTCTCTGTGAAAACTTGTAAGCTATGAACCCTTGTCTGTTTTTCCCTAAGCTATGTTTATGAGCTGCTGTGTTTAACAGAGATATTTTTCTCCATTAGATGCATTCCATGCAAGTTCATCCATTTACATACAAAACACTTGACCCTCATTTCATTTCAGTCTTCTTCTAATCAATTTAAATGTATGACCAGCACACATCTCCCATGTTTATTCATTCCACCCCTTCTCCTAAAATAACCCTCAGAGAAAGAGCAATTATTTTGAGAAAATAAAATCAAGTAAATAAGCACTATTAAAAGCGAAGCTCAGTAGCCAGCCATATTAAAGATAGCTAGGGTTTGTGTGTCTGGGTGAAACAACAATAAATATTTATTGTGATACCTCTTTTATGAGCATTTCAGGGCCCATCTGTGGTATTAATGCTTCACAAGCAAACCTATGCGGTACGAGGAACTGTTTTCATTTAGATAAATGAGAACAGAGGCAAAGGGAAAGCATGCGAGGTTCACCTTGTAAAAGTCACAAATTGGATGCAAAGCACTGCCACGGGCAAATCTGAATTCAATAGAATAAAGTTGGCAGCATGAACATAAGGTAATGGCCTTATCAAATGAGATTTTGCATTTTTTTATAATGTATGTTTTATGGGGACTGATGTAAAATGAGTCGGTAGAATAAAGTATAATGGGAAAAGACAAATTCAACAAGAGGTTCTTTTTCTAAATTGCAAAACAACCTGTCTAAAATTTCCCCCAAATGGCAGGCTCAGACGGTCCTTCCTTCCTAATACTCTGTGAACCCGTTGTGGCATTTCATATCTTCTCCTGCTTGCCGCCTGCAGCTGGGTTTCAAGAGAAGCTCAGGCCTGTGAGAAACCTGAGCCAGCACTAACGATATCAGACCACACATGGTTTTTAAATAGTTGATCTTACTTGGTCACAGGCATTGTTCTTTTGAATATTCACAGTATGCCAGGCTCTATTGTTAGTGCCAGCTCCGGGGCTTGAACTCAGAACCTGGGCACTATCCCTTAGCTTTTTCACTCATCTGGTACTCTACTCCTTGAGTCACGGCTCCACACTGGCTTTTTGATGGTTAATTGGAGTTAAGAGTCTCATGGGCTGGCTTTGAACCAGGACCCTCAGATCTCAGCCTTCCAAGGAGGTAGGCTCACAGGTGAGTTAATGGTGCCTCTGCATTATCTCATTTTATCTTCACAAATTTCCAGAAAAAGAAAAAAATCAACCTTGCCTTTTAAGATAAAATCAACTTATAGGGATGTATGAATGGCATGTGCCATAAAGATCTAAAATTAAGCTACGTCCTTAATCTAGAGTCACAGGCCTTCTCCGAGTGGAGATCTGTGTGTCCCTCGAATGCCTGCTGATATTGGTGAGGCTATAGGTGTGTGTGTGTGTGGTTTGCTTATTGGAGCTACAGGCCTGCATAGCAGTTATTCACCAGTAAGCAGCAGATGCCCGATTCCTTTCCTGAACACGTCCGGCCCCCCCTTCCAGTCCTTAATCCCTCACGGATCAAATTAGGTTAAAATAAACAAACATCTAATGAGCTCTAGGAACCTGACATTCCTTCTGAAAGCCATCTCTTACATACCACCGCTTTACTAAGAACAGCTTTAACAGGAAGGAACGTGACAAATGTGCATGCTCGGAGGTTGACATATTTATAAACAAAGAATGGTAAACAACATACTTGGTGTGCAAGACCAGAATTATCAGCCAACTACAGAAGTCCATGGTAGGAATGGAAACTACCAGCAAAGTTGTGCTGCAGGAAAGCTTGTGTTCCAGGTTTGTAAGGATACAAAAGAACTAGTAATGGAAAAAGAGCCAGAGTGGAGAGAGAGAGAGAGAGAGAGAGAGAGAGGAAAGAGAGAGAGAAAGAGAGAGAGAAGAGAGAGAAAGAGAGAGAGGGGAAAGAGAGAGAGAAAGAGAGAGAGAGAGAGAGGGAGGGAGGGAGGGACGGACAGACAGACAGACAGACACAGACTGTATCTTGAAAGCAGAGGGTGGACCTGTTTGGATACATGGTGGCAGATGTCAGACTGTGGCTGTTTTCTTCTTTTATTGCTGGAGCAGGAACTACAGGGGGAGGAGGAGGAGGAGCAGAGTGTTTGTCAGTGCCGTGCTTGCTGGTGCCATAACTGAATCTCCTCAATTCTGTCGCGGTCACACGTGCTCATCTCTTGCGCCTGTAAGGCTTCCTTGAGCCATCCTGATGGATGCGTACCTTTCTTCTATGCCCATGGAGCGATCTGAGGGTCCAGACCCCTTCGCTGTTGTCATTCTGCCCACCCCTAGACCATGTCTCTGTTATCCTGCTGGAAGAGAAGAGGAAGGATGAGGAGGAGGTGTTTCTAGGTCTTAAAATATCCTAATACTTCATGGGCAGGAGCCAACGAATTGAGCCCCCCCCAGATGCAGGCAGAACTAGGAAATGCACACTCAGACTGGCAGCTGGCCCTCAGCACTGAGTTATACCATGGAGATGGGGTGCACGAAGTTGGGGGGACAGCTGTCTGTCTTAGCTATGAGGAACTACTCAGCCATCTGGCCATGCCGACTTCCTGCTGATCAGCACAATTCAAAGATGAAGCTGGAGCAGAGGAAGCGTACCCACATTGGCTGACTGAGGGGGCACGGATCGCAGAGGTGTAGTTTTCCTTCCCGCCCACCCTGGAGCCCTTGATTTTTATGGCGTGAGTACAGATGCACTGAAAGAGCCGTGAATCCGGGAGGTATACAGATGTGGCCTCTGGGAGAGGGGAGATTTAGCTACCATGCAAATGTTTACAATTTCAAATTATGTGAAAGCTTACATTTATGTAACACATCGAGCGTCTCATTTACTTAACCACATGCTCGTGCCTTTGCTATGTATAGATCGGGTGTGGTGCTTGAAGAGGAAGAAGGCGGAAAGCGTCCCCCTGTTGGCTTCTTACTTTTCTGAAGGGTTACCGCGGCGGCTCCCCCCCCCCCAGTGACCCTGCCTGGGGTGCTCTCACACCCACGGGGCCCGCGTGGCATCTCCAGCCGCAAGCACCCTGACAAAGTGCGGTAGGTGACCGTGAGAGGACACACGTGGGCAGGCATGTCCCTACTCTGCATTGCACCGGTCACTGTTGGTTATCAGGCTGGGCTAGGACCTTCCTAGGGCTGAACAGGCCTTCCTTAGCAGGGTAAATACGCCAGAGAGTTAAGGCCTCAGGGAAGCACAGGAAGGAGGGCAGGCAACAGGAAGTGCTCACAGTTTTGACAGACACAGTTCCTATTAATGAACTGTTTTAAGCCTGTTACGTGCACACTGGAGCTCAACCACCTAAAGGAGTAACAATGGCCTGATTCCTGAAGAGGGTGCTTGGAAGGGGGTTATCTATGGGGCTGTTTCTGCACTGGAAACAAAGGGGAAGATACACGGTTTGCAAAGCCAGATAAGAAGCAATAAGGGGAGAGTTTTAGAACTCAGTGTTCTTCTGTAGTTTAAAGGTGCCAGGATCGAAGGGAAAAAGTTCGGCCAGGATGGCTGCTGCAAGTGCTTCTGCTCACGTACTTGAAAAATAGATATTATGAAATCACTAACAACCATTTGCCCCCAAATCAAGTATTTGTTTTGCTTATGCTCTGCTCTACAAAACAGCACATTATTTAGATGAATTAATACCACAACAACTTCTAAGTTGCTAGGAAACAGAGGCCCTGTCTTGCATTTCTGTAGAAGGAACAATGTGATGCTATTGTAGATAGATATCAATTGCCAACTTCTAGAATAGCTTTTATCTTATTTTATATATATATATTTTACCTTCTATCACTTTGAGGTCAGCTTCTTACTATGAATGAAAAGCTGCCTTTGCCCTTCAAGAAAATGAAATAAAACCAGAATCATCATCTTTCGTTCACTGCCTACCTTCCCAGCCTGGTACTTTCAGCACTGGAAGAGTTTATTTTTGGATGTCATTAAATATAGCTAGTGATCCTTTAAATGAAACAGATTAAATGCCAAATGGCTTACCCTCTTTTACCCTCCAGTCTAGTCAGCTGAAAAAATTCCCAATATGATTCACAATTCAAAATATGATTTACGAAGTAATCCTAGCTCATCTCTATTTCTCTCTCTTTTGGGGGGGGTGGTAGAGGAGAGTCTCCTGGGTGACAATGCCATGGCATATGCTCTGCTAGTTTCTTTATTAGCTTCTTCTTGTGGTAGAGGTAATTTCTATCTGTCCTATTTCTAGTGTGGAAGTGCCAGGTTTTACTGGAGGAAGGAAATGTATAGGCACCCATTCACAGATGTTTGATGTTTATACCACTTATTTGTTAATTCTTGACATTTCTTTAAAATACCCCCAGCCTCAAAGGCTGAAAATATACTATAAATTTGGTTATGTTCTAAGTTACATATAAGTTATATATATATATATATATATATATATATATATATATATATACTGTGTATAGATATAGAGAATGTACAACTTGTATAGAAGATGCATATATATTATATATAGAAATATAGTATATAGTGTATACATATATGATATATAGTATATACTATTCTCTGTGTGGTATATAGTATATATATGATGATATATATTGTTTATATATGTACAAGATACAAATATGCATGCATACTTACATATATACACATGCACACATACATATATATGATGGAATTATTTGAACACAACAATTATTGCTTGTAAGATTTTTTTTTGTTGGTCATGGGGCTTGAACTCCGGGCAGGAAAGTCTGTGAGACTCTTATCCCCAGTGAACCACCAGAAAATCACAAGTGATGCTGTGGCTCAAGTGGTAGAGCACTCGCCTTGAGCTGAGAGCTGAGGGACAGCACCTAGGCCCAGAGTTCAAGCCCCACGACCAGAAAAACAAAAACAAAACCAGCAAGTAATAATCACCTGAAGCATTTCTTTTGTCTTGATATTTCAGAGCTGAAGTCTTTTTGTGTATAGTAAGACTCTGAATAGAAATATAGACCTAACTTTTATGGAAGACAGATTTAGATACAGTAACAGATTTTTAAAAAACTTTTTCTGTTATTTGTTTGAGAGTATCCTATAGTTTGTATATAAAAAATAAGATCCAATCTGTGGCCCTCACCTTTGTCTCCCACGGTCCGAATGATGTGGAGGGGCCAGTCTACCACCAAGAACGTAAAACGTGACAGACAAGGTCTTAGGTCACCTGGAGATTTCACCACGTGATTTGAGCTCAGGGCTTAAAAAAAGGCAAAATACTCCTCCTCCGTGAATTTTCCTCTGCT
Source organism: Dipodomys ordii (assembly GCF_000151885.1). Classification (NCBI taxonomy): domain Eukaryota; kingdom Metazoa; phylum Chordata; class Mammalia; order Rodentia; family Heteromyidae; genus Dipodomys; species Dipodomys ordii. The sequence continues at coordinate 1,126,914 of NW_012267340.1, forward strand.
ACTGCGGAAGGTAGATAGGGACAGCAGTGCAGCCAGGAAGTCTGCAGAGCTATGTCTTTTCTGTATTATTACCAACTAGGCAACTAGATGGAAAACCCCACAGCTAATGGTGATTTAGAAAGTATCATCTAGTGACTTTTACAACAGGACCTCTAGCCTGTCTCACCTGCTGGCAAGTGTCTCTTTTCTAGATGGGGGCTGGGAAGACCAGCTCTGGTGTGGATGATAGAGATGAGGGGGATTGAATTCTGCAGACATCTGCTCACGAATATATATATATCTATATCTATATATATACACACACACATATATATACGTATATGTATTTATATATATTATATACTATGCTATATATGTGCATGAATTGTTATCTTGAGTGGTAGTCTCATGATATGAATCCAAAAGACTCAAAAAAAAACATACACTATCACCCAGAAAGTTTCACTCACAGAACTTATCTTCAGGAAAATAAAAATCAGAAGGATGTAGCAAGCCAGAGTTATAAACATGATTGGTTCATTATAAGACGTTTGTAATAGTGATCGATCCTCCCACTCAGGGATTGGTTCATTGGGAAAGGAGAAGTCAGATGACAGGTAAGAGGCTGGGCGTCTACAGCTGTTGGTTTGCAAACGGGCCGGGTAAGCAGTGCGGGGCACTCTAGTGGCCGCAACGGGGAACATTGATTGGACTAGAGCTGGCAGAGATTTTGATGCATCCAAGTAAGCTGGAAACCCATATGTTTGTGGGATCGTTTCTAAGTTTAAAAATGTTGTGCAAATTAGGGTATACCCTTAGGTTTGGAGACGTGGGCTGCCAAAAAACTAGAATCTATAAAATAAATCACAGCCACTCACTGCTGGCTTGATGGAGTTTCAGCCGACAGTCAGCGCGTGACAGTGACATCGTGAGAGATTATAATAGAGCCGGACAGTCTCCAGACCTTTGGCCTTGGGGCCAGTATCGTGTGACTGGGTGACACTGGTGACCGTGAGCCCACGGCACTCGGCTGTGTCAGTGCGGAGTACCTGCAATCCTGTGTAGTGTGCGCTGCCTGCAGGGATAAGCAACCACGACGGATTTCCACACGTTCTGTGACGTGAGGCACTTGCTGTTGTAGAGCACATGCCTTCTGCTCATGCTGCATTTTCCGTACCATCATACCCCTGTTGGTCTGCAGCCACCTGATGCTTCCTTGCCGTGCCCTGCCCCTGATGCTAACACTGCTACAAGGCTCAAAGAAGAAGTACTTTTCTTCAAGACCAAGATTTGCAGCTATAAACATCTTGGCTCCAGGGACCTAGGCATTTTTCCCCTGCAAAGGCCCTATGATTCATCACACAAAACCAGAAATTTGCCAAAATAAATGGTGCAAAGATTCCCCTGGGAAGAGAGCTACATGAGTGTGCATTTGATTTTCTGGTCAGTGTTCTTCCTTACAAGTTAATTGTTTCCTTCCTTCCCCAGGCCTCACTCCAAATAAAGCCAAACCCAAACCCCAAATAAAGCAACTGTCCACCCTTATCATTCAGGGCCTGCTGCTCCTGATAGGTTTATGTCTTTAATAAAAATTCACACTCATTCACATGAATGCTCTACTGACGGTGCACCAGAAGCCTAGGAAATTGTGTCTCTAGGTGAATACTCATTTGTGTTTGAACCCCAGGTCAGTTAGAATGATAAATACAAGGGTGAGCATGGATCCACTTCGTGAGTCACCCATTTCATACGAGATTTCCCAGATCAGGCTCTAGGCATTGTGTAATTACGAGCTGGATGCGAAGTCCAGATTTACTCTCAACTAAGGAAGACTAAAGAATGGAAGGAATTTGCAAGCTAGTTAAATGCTTGTCACTCCTGACTTAATCTCCCTGTTATTATTTCCATTTTATTTTCAATATGAAAGTGTGTTCATCATGCCGATAGCCAGCATGATTTCCATTCATCATCAGCCGCTATTCTTAGAGCTCTTAAGTGGCAGGTAGGACCTCTGGTGAAGTTTTCTTTCTGTTTCTTCTTTTTATCATCAACACATGAAATGCATATACTTTGTCCCTGAGTTGTCACCCTTTTCTCACAGACCGCCTATTCTATTTGCTTAGACTTGTGAAATGACAACTATTATATTTAAAAGAAATGAAGGCAGGAAACTTGAGTGAAGACCTGTGGTTCTTTATGGCACGGGGGTCTGAAAATCTTCATGTCGGCTATACACTCTGAATGGGTTAAAAATGAGCGAACAACAAGCTAGATGTTCTCTTGGAAATTGAACAAGAAGAAAAATGTGATTATTGTGATTGGGGGTAGGAGCTCTAGTTAGTTTGTGTTTTTATTTTAAATTAAAATTTCTGAAAGGTTTGTTTGCGAGAAGCCTCAGCAAAGCAGTCTGAAGTTGCATGGGTGTGCCTCTGGCTTCGATGGGGGGTGGGCTGGGAGGGGCATATTGCCCTGAAAGATGGGCATGCAGGAACTAGCTAGACTTTGGCTCTGGTCTGAGCACCCGTGGTAAGTCAAGGAAGTGACATGGAAAGGTGAGGTGCAGAGCCCACCCAGCTTCCGTCTGGTCTGATCACACTACTTTAGTTCCAGGATAACACCACTACACTCTGACACAAGCTGTCTCCTGTAGGCAGACTGTTGGGACAATATCCAACAGCCAAGAGACAGGCTACTCACTTATGTGGCAGGACCTGGATTTTTGTTAAACTCCTCTCTCTGTGCAAAATTCAAGCAGTTCATACTCTGCAAAAGTCCCACTAGCTAGACGTGTGTATTCCTCAGGGGTACCATGCTCTCTGGACCTAGAATGAGTTTGAACCATTGGCACAATAGTGTAAAATATATATTGATTGGAGTTGAATTATATGAAAATTTCTTCCATCGGCTACCTATCCATGAATCAATAGATCTACCTACTTACCTATCCATGAATCAATAGATCTACCTACTTACCTATCCATGAATCAATAGATCTACCTACTTATCTATCAGCCATCTATCTGCCACCATCCTCTATCATTATCTTCAACATCAGTTATCTATCATTGAATCTGTCTGTCTGTCTGATAATCCCTGTTCTCTGTTTATCCATCCATCATCTATCTATATAACTATTGTTCAAAAATCTCACAACTAATTAAAAAAAACCCTCCTGATTCGGAATGTACTAGACCTTACTACATCATGTCTTAATCTTTTTGAATGCTATTTAAAGCAAAATGGTTCATGACTTGGTAAGCTCCTATAATTATAAATACTGTTTTTGTGTTTACTTTCTAGCAATACTATAACATACAACTGTGGCTTGACACCCACCATGTTGAGCCGGCTCATAGTGCTTAGTTTCTAATAGATGCCTTAATTCTCCTTTTGCTTCCTCAAGCAAAAACAACAACTTACACTCATCGACATTAAATGACAGAAATCAGAGTTAATGATTCCGGTTGAAGTCTTTTCTTAATACCTCATATTTATTTTAAAAAATTCCTGTTCTATATTGTAATGTATACTGCAATTGAAAAACACAAATGGTAGCAGAGAGCGTACGGTTTTTTAATTTCCTTAAAAATAAAAAGCTAGGGAATTAAATGTCTGCTAATGAAGTGTTACATTTCTTAGTTTTCTGCAACTCATTTTAATTGAAAAAAATCCCTTAAAGTATCTCTCATTTCCTATTCTCACAAGAGAAATCAGAATGATCTATAAAAGAACATGCAGTTCAGTGACTACAAAACAGAAACAAAAGAGAACATTCTTCAAAAAAAAAATCCCGCATTCATTTTGTGTAAGTGAGTAGAGGCTCGGAGTTCCGGTGTTCAGAGAGTCACTTTTAACAGCCTGTTTTGTCACCCACACATGCAAGCCAGATATTCCAGTCATATAATCTCAGTAGTTTATGGGACTGACAAATTAACATTCTAGGCTTACCTGACCTGGCAACTTGGAAATAAATTACCTTCCCTCCAAACAGAGCCCTCTATGCGCCTCTCTCTCTCTCTCTCTCTCTCTGTTCCTTGCAATGCTGGATTAAAACAGCAAGAGAGGGATGGATGATAAATATGCCGTGCTATCACAGGGTTAAAGAAGCAATGGAAATGTGTGAAATCCCACCGAGGCTCTGGGACCAGGAACAGCTTGGATCCAAAGACAGGAGAGGACTCCGGAGGCCCGGAGCCTGCCTGGGGAGGCAGGTGCTGTAGGCAGGCTGTGGGAAGCTGGGGTTGCAAAGGCAGGTGATGGGCCGGGACCACCCTACCCTACCCTGTGGGACCCAGGCTCCTTTCTTCTGTTTGTTCTGCTTTGCCTCCAGGCAACCAGGGTGTGTTGGGGAAGGGTTTGTTGACAGAGGGAAGTCCAGGTCTTTTCCTCTAACCTCTAACCTCAGAAAGCACTTTCACTGAAGAGAAAGGCACCTGGTCCAAGAGAGCAACTTGGGTTTCACTTCTGTTGCAAGCAGCCTTGCTCCTGAACCGTAGGTGAGGCATGGGTAGATTTCAGCACCTAGAAAGGAAACCTATTGTCCTGACAGCTTTGTCAGTTATCAGAACTCACCCGGCAGAGCTTCGTGGATGGCTTTGGCACCCTGACAAGCTCTTGGTCCTTGTACCCTAATCATAAACCGATGGACTGTGGGAGCACTTGGATGTCAGCTGGTGAGACGGATTCCCGGGAACAATGAAGGAACGCTGCGCCAGCTCTTTATAGAGATTGCGGAACCCGGGAACAGCACGGTCATACGCAAGGGGAGCCCCTACAGATGCTCAGTACGGAATTCCGGAAGTTTTGATTCTTGTTGTAGCTCAGAGCCAGTGGAAGATGGGTGGGTTTTTTTTTTCTTTTTAATTTCATTCTTTTGGAGACCTGGAAAAGCCCTGTTTGGGGGTAAGATCGATGGAAGATGTTGCCTTCCTTGAAGTGTCAGAGTGTTTTGGACAGCAGCACGGGTGCACAGTCGTTTTGCATGATATTCATGGTGGAGTGAACTCCTGGTTTTGACCTCAGAAACTGTGGTGACTTTAGGGGCCTGGAATTTCAGGTTGTGTTGTTGCCCGGGGGTTGGGGTGGAGTTTGACCGCCACAGGGAGATGTGGGTTCTCAGTTCATTTTAAACCACGGGCTGGGTCCGGGGACTTTGAAGCGTGCCTGTGCCACCTGGGCTGGCTGCCAGACCATGCCAACTGCTCACCTGGCCCTGCCATCATGTGATGGCCTGTGCCATCTTCCCAGCGAGTCCATCTCTAGCATGTTTATTCACTGCAGTGTTCTACTTGACCAGAGGTCAGACTCCCAGCACCCTCTGTTCCCTGGAATGCAAACTCAGAAATAAGAAAAAAAAATCCCTTTGAGAATCCAGAATAGTTTCCCTGTCCCCAGACTGTGGCATGGACTTTTCTTCTGGCGGGCTTGCGGGCTTTCACTTAGAGGTTGTTTATTCTTCCTTAACCAAGGTCATAATAGTTGTGGCTTTTCTGGTTTCCTGGCGCGAAGTAGCTTCACAGTCAGCAATTAGAAGGGAGGAGAGAGAGCTAGAAGCAAGCACACTGGCAGTTGCTCAGTAATGAAGGAAGGGAGAGAAATTAACAGACTCAGAGCTTTTTTTCTTACGGAGTAACGCGGCAACGGCCATCCTTAATGACAGTGCAGCCATCCTAAAGGGCTAGAATACGTTCTGTCGCTGCTCTCTTAAAAATGCAGGGGAGGACTTAATACAATTTGCAAAGTTTTATATGCAACGACATAAACGTACGTCTAAGCAGCCAACAAGTGAATTTGAATGAACCAGATGAAATTCACGGCCTGCCTCTTTCCCGAAGATGATTGCTGCATTTGAATTCTCCGAGCACTTCATCTCTTCCTTTCTAATGGCCCTGGCTTTTTCCATCCTTGTGTTCTGATCATTGTGGTTCAAACTAAATGGCATTTAGCTCCATCTCAGTTTCTTTCCTGCCATGAAGTGTGCGATGTGGGTGAGTCAGTCGGTCTTGGCTGAAGACTTGTGATTCCCAAAACATTTGGAACAAGCAACTCAAAAGTTTCCCAGTTTATCACCTTCATACCTGGATGTAGTAAGTGATTAAAAAAAAGTTATAGCAAAGTGTATTATATAAGGTATAATGGAACTTGACTTAAAATATTGAAGACATCTGTAGTTATACCACACATAATTGCATGAGCTGATAGAGCTGGATAAATGCTCATTCCTTGCAGTAAACATAAAGGATATCATCATCATCATCATCATCATCATCATCATCATCATCATCATCATTGCAAGGACATGGTAGGCATCAGTTGTTCTTACTGGCCCATTGTCCAGTATCCTTTTGGAAAAATTGTGTTTGTTGTTATTTAGTCCCTAGTAAAGAGTTCTGTAAAAGGACTTTTACCTGTTGGCTCTTGAGGGAGTCAGAAGACCCAGGCCTAGCCAATCAGCATATGCCACGCCTCCTCGTGGAATGATTGACGTGGCACCCAAGCTGGTCCAATGAGAGTAAACCCCAGGACTGCTGAAGCTAAGTTGTGCCTACTCAGTGCTTTTCCTTCCCCCTACGGAAGACTGAATGAATAATAAGCAAAATTTCTCCTTTCTGTCCTTGGTTTCATGCAGCCTTTAGAGTATATTCCTGACCTCGTGTCCTTGGCCACTGGTCTCCTGGGAAATTACAGAACAAGCACCGGGAAAGCCCTCTGGGGAGAAGGGAAGGTGAAGGGAGAGGATTAGGATGAGGTGTCTGGGGTGCTGGAGACCTTCTCTGAGCGCTGGGAGGAGTGAATGGGGTTTGTAAGGGTGTCTTCATGGCCTGACTGCAGGAACAGATCAGCACTTGCAAGGTGGATTGAAGGAAAGCAAATGGCCATCTAGGATCAGGCACGTTTCTTGTTCTCCTAGAACCATGGAAAGGTCCAGAACCCATGCATAGTCTTGAAAACTTCCGTAATGACCAGAACTGAGTCAGACCCTGCCGTGCTGCTGCTTCTTCCGTCCTGTCTCCTTCTTTACATCTCTTTATCCCCACTACTCTCCCTATGGTGTTCTGCCCATTTCCTGCTCACAGTGGTCTAGAAATCCAAGGTATCAGTAACTGAGCAAGGATTGACACAAAAGAACGTCAAAAGGGAACCATTTTCTATCCATTTTATCTTTTCGAGGCATGCCAAGGTAGATCCTAATATAATCCATTTCTGCTTTAGTTGCTTGTATATGTTCCTGGAAGGAAACTACTAGGGAAATTTCCCAGCACTGTAGAGGAAATGAATACTGTGTAAGTCCCCTAGGCACTCTTTAGTTCTCCAGTGCCACGGTTATTATCCTCCCTCCCATGTGTTAGCAAGTCTGGCATTTAACAAGTTGTATTAAGATGACCACAGCTTCCAGTGGCTTGTTTCATCTTTGAAAGTTTATTTTGGCCTCAGTGTTTTTCATGCATCTGATTATAACCGCCTGTGTGTATATAAACAGTGTTTGGGAAAGCCACAATAGTTTGCCATTTAATGGCTGCTTCTTCGTTCTTGTTACGACCTGGGTGTTTTGTTCCCTGACTTTTCCAATGAATGATTTTTTGGGGCGAGGGTCCGGTCGTGGGGCCTGAACTCTGGGCCTGGGCGCTGTCCCTCAGCTCTTCAGCACCACTTCTGGCTTTTTTCTTTTTGCTTATGTGGTGCTGAGGAATCAAACTCAGGGTCTCAGGCATGCAAGGCAAGTGCTCTACCACTGAGCCACCTTCCCAGCCCCCCAATGAATGATTTTTGATGGCTATTATTTTCATTCTTTGACTGATAAAAACAACAGGTTTGAGGAAGCTGCCTAAGGACACACATACACGCGCACACACACACACGCGCGCGTGCACACACACACACGCGCGCGCGCGCGCACATGCACACATATGCGCTAGCATCTGATCTTAGTCTTTCCACTATTCTGCTCTGAGGTCTAATTAATGTAAGGAATGGTATGTGGGAGACCCTGGGATTAGGGTATCAGGAGAGAGCAGCGTGGGCCTGCGTTCTCACATCTCCACGGCCACCTCACGCTCCTCTCCAGGACTCCTACTTCTTCCAGAATGGCCCCTTGTAGCCCAGCAGCACTGTACCTTTCACGGGTGCCCTGGCTGCCTACATCCTGCTCGAGATGTCCTCATCAAACAGGTCAGATGAGCCAACGTGTGAGGAAAGAGAGACATAGAAGGGGTAGTGAGAAATGTGCACTGAACCCCAGGCTTCCCAGTAACCCCCAAAGGTGAACACATCTAAGGCAAGAAATAGGCTTAAAATAGTAGGAAAATATTTCTCAATGGTAAGTACCAGATGAGCGTTTTATGCTATGGTAAACTATACCTTATCCTTATGATAAGTTGTGATAAAATACAGTTTTGTAAATACAATAGCAGTAATAAAATACAGTTGTAGAAATGCCCTCAAATCAGGTTCATGGTAGATTCAACAGTTTAGCAATTTCACAGTTCCTCAAGCTCACTCCACCCAAAACCTTCTATGGGAATGAAAGAAACTTATTATTAGATTTTAGTAGAGCATAAAGAGTTGTGAGAAATCAACCCCGAGAAGTGAAAGTTGGGCCCTGGTTCACAGCAAGTGGAGCTTGATTTCTACATTGTATATATTCCAAGAAATGTAAATAAAAGCGAGCCCAAACCCAAAGCCTTAAGTGCCCACAGGGACACAAAGTGAAACAGCATGTGAAGCATTTCCTCCCCCTACCCCGGATGTTCTGTGCGGTAAGTCAGCTTAAAGGAACTCGAACTCCACTCTGATTTGTTTACCCGTTAGATGGCCAGGGGTGCCTCGTGTGACTTAGCACCAAAACTGGGAAAGCAGAGAATTGGAGAGTGCCCCCGTTTCCCACAATGGCTGTATCACAACCATCCGTGCAGTTCCAGTCTCTTCACGGCCTCACCGGCAGCACGTGCCTTTCTTTTCAGCCCACCTTTTTGCAAGCCATCCTGTCAGGTATGAGGTAATACCTCGTAGATGGATAGGCTTTTACCTGACGATTGACAATGTGGAGCACATCTTCAATGAATGGCCTGGTTTGGTCCTTTGTTTATACTCAAGTATGTTTACTTAGATGCTTTGCCCACTTAAAAAACCTAGTTATGGGGGAAAGTGGCTCAGTGGTAGAGCGCTTGCCTCGCATGCATGAGGCCCTGGGTTCAATTCCTCAGCACCACATAAGCAGAAAAAAGCCGGAAGTGGTGCTGTGGCTCCAGTGGTAGAGCGCTAGCCTTGAGATGAAGAGCTGAGGGACAGCACCCAGGCCCAGGGTTCAGACCCCACGACCGACCAAAAAAAGAGAAAACCAAAAGCTAAAAAGCCCTAGTTATTTGTATTTTTGTTCTTCCTATTGCATACTATGAGTTCTCCATTATTGAATGTTAACCCTTTATTAGCTACATGACATTTCAATATCATTCCCAATCTATTGGTTTGCTTTTCCTTCTACAAACACTGATGTATCCATGTAAAAGAGAGCTATGCCACGCTAAGAGCTGGCAGCACAAAAGCAAGCCTCTCAATTTGGAAGGATAGTAATGACCTCATGAAGCAAGAAGAAATATAATTTTCACTTTTTACCAAACTACTCTGTAAAATAATAAGTACTTTTTCTACGTAATTGCATTATGGGTAATTTGTAGCATTTTTTTCCTTATGTTAGAGAATGAATCTGTACACATGCATTATACGTGTGCGATATAGTATGCACCTCACATATTATAAAATGCTTTGCACTGTGTACCTGGCATGGAGAATTACAAAGAAAGTAACTGCAGCTCCACATGGGGCCAGGAGAGAGCCACAGAAGGAGGATTACTGCAGGCCGGGTGCAGGAAGCTCACACCTGGAACCCCAGCTACTCTGGAGGCTGAGATCTGAGGATGGTGGTTGGAAGGCAGCCCAGGCAGGAAAGTCCATGAGATTCTTATCTCCAGTCAACCAGCAAAAAGCTGGAAGTGGAGGTATGGCTCAAGTGGTAGAGTGTTAGCCTCGAGCAAAAAAGCTAAGGGACAGCGCCTGCGTTTAAGCCCAATACTGGCACAAAAAGGAAAGGAAAGGGAATAAAAGAAAATATAAAATAATAAAATATAAAATAATATAAATATATAAAATAATAAAATAAAATATAAAATAATAAAAATAAAAGATGCTAACACATCTCGGGCATCCCTGCAGACGCGATGGTCACAGCACAGAACAGACGCCGAGGGTCTGTTGTCCTCAGGCCGCACACCGTGTCCCATTCACGCTACTCAATCAAAGACGGAAGAAAGCAGACAGAGCAGCTTCGGGCCAGGGATGGTTCTGAATCTAGTAGGGGTTCCGCAGAAAGGTCTCTGAGTCCTCACTTACACGAAAGCATCTTTCACGTCCAAACGACCTACACTCATATGTGGATGCATAAGAGATCTCGAGCGTGCGTGGTGCCTGTACCTGAGATTTTGGAGGCATCTTTCTGTTTGTTCAGGTCCTACCCGGAACTGTCCCTCAGAAGTCTGCTGTCCATCTGGTTCTCATTTCCTGGTTGGTGTCCCATTTTCAGAATGTTCCTCCCCATCCATTGAAGTCCCACATCTAGACATCTGAATGTGAACCATTGCAGACATTTCCTAGATGTCTTTAGGAAGATCGCCCCCCAGCCCACACCTTCTCTGGGATTTGAATTCAGAGCCTTGCTGTTCCCGGGGAAGGTGCATCATTGCTTGAGCCCACACCCAGTCCTTTGTGCTTTAGTTAATTTTTCAATAGAGCCTCACATCTATGCAAGCCATCCCGGACCGTGACTCTCCTATGTAAGCCTCCTTCGTAAGCGGGAGGATGGGCATTCACTACCACCCAGCTCTTGATTGATTGATTGATTGACTGTGTGTGTGTGTGTGTGTGTGTTTGTGCAATCTCCTGAACATTTTCCCCAGGCTTGCCTCAGGCCATGCTCTCCCAATCTCTGCCTCCCTAGCAGGTTAAGATTACAGAAGTGAACCACCGTACTCGGCTCCACCCCAACTCTTATCACGGCATTCCCTGCCTCAGTTGCTTTGTCTTTTGAAATGCCGGGACTCTTGTCTTTCTTGCTTAGGTGTTGATGCACATTTTTCCTGTCAGGACCCCCGCCTTCCTGGAACCTGAAAGGTTTCTTATTAGTTCCTTATCTTCTTGAGCCGCGTCTTGAGCCCTTGAGTGTCTACCTTGAGATTCCCATTGCCTTTATCATTGCCATTTCCCCCCCATTTCCATTATGATGTTTTCTCAACCATATCTTCCGTATCACCAACTTAGACTTTGGCAGTGTTCGTCTGTGACTCACCCTGCTAGAAATTTTTATTTAGTAATAGCCTCCCGAGCTGCTTTCCAAGCGCGTTCTCCTTGGCTCTGGCTGCTTCTCTTCCACTGCTGCCTAGCCCAGTTTGATGGAGGCAGGTGTTGTCTATTTTCTCTGCAGTGGATTTGGAATGATGCGAAATGTCTCTTCCTCGGTGTTTTCTGCAGGCTGGGGTTCTCTCACACAGCATTCCCAGTGCTCTCCGAGTCTAGGTTGGCCTCCCCCCCCCCCCCGTTCACTATAGAAGAACACAGATTGATAACTCGGGACGGCTGGCACTCCCCTGTGGCTCCCTATGCAGCCAGTCTGCACACCCCCCACCCCCCCGGGCTGGAGGAGGCCGATAACTTCCTTTTGGAGCTTGTGGGAGAGAACCAGACAGGTGAGCTCAGCCCCCATGACTGATGGAGTGAAGAATCTCGGGTTATGTTAGGCCTCGCTCTGTTTATCTCTGGCCCCAACACCCAGGCAGGCTGGCTGGCCTGGAAGGCCTTTTGCTTTATTTAGACATATCTGTGCTGGGCCCAAGCCCGCGCGCTTGCCATCATTCCTCGCGCCTGCCCTGCTCTGTGTCACGGGAAGGTTGACTCCAGTCCGCTGTTTCTGGGTCTCGTCACCCAGGGTGGCTCTGGCTGGGTTTGGCCAGTGGGGACTAAGGCTGCAGACAAGGAGGCGGGCAGGATGGCGTGGAGACCACTTTCCCGCGGTAGGCCTCGGGTAGGTCCCCAGAGGCAACTTCAGCTGGTCCTCAGCCTGCACAGCCTGGGAGCACAGTGCACTGGCTTCCAACCAAGGGGACTGTGGAACGAGACACAAGTTCCTTGTATATATTTCTGCCTCCATTCCTTCTTCTGTACAATGGGAGCCGCAGAAGATCTGCACCAGTGATGTGGGCGTTCTTTGTGTCTTGGCTGTCAGAATGATCATTTTTTAATGTCAATCATGTCAGGATGGGAGGGAGAGAGATTGGTACCTGGGCTCAGTGCACAGCCTTTCTTATCTGGTCAGGCCTGTGGAAGGGTTTGCTCACTTTTGTCCCTTTGCCCCGGCCACATTTCCATTAAAGACAACTTTTCTCTGGAAGGATAAAGCAGGTAGTGATTTCCTTCTCTAAAGACAGCTTTAAGTGCCTGGAGCTGTAATTCATTTCGGCACTACTTTTTCTTTATAACGATCTCTGTAATGCTCCAGAATAAATCTTTTCAACACGAGATGAGTGATGTAAAACAGAATGTTCCATCTTCCGTGAGCCCTGCGAAGTTATTTTCTTATGTTTGTGGGGAGCAGCAGTGCAAAACCCAACAATAACATTGGGTTGTGCCAACTCCAGTCCTTTGGGGTTTGTGTCATTCTAACCAATAATTTCACTTTCAGCGTGATTCTAACTAAATTGCCAGATTTGAGAGCAATTCCAAGTTTCCTGGAAGATATCTGATCATCAAGCTGTGTTTACTGCGCATCTTTCTAGAAACCCTTCCTTCACCCTCAAATGCCTTAAAATCTTGTCTGATTCAGAGAATTGAGGGCAATCTTTCCTTCTCTCCTCCTCCCCTCCCCCTGTGATTTCTCTTCATCTTTTTCTTAATGACAACTATCTTGGGGAAGAAAATGATAGACTTAGGTGGTACTTGGGTTTGGTTATTGTTTTATTTTTGGCACTACTAGGATTCAAACTTCAGATTTCACTTTGGCTAGGCACACCTTTAGTCCTTTCGGTTCTGATTTATTTATTTATTTTTGGAGAGTATTGCTGTTTGCCTTGGGCCAAGATGAACTGTGATCCTCCTACTTACACTTCCCCTGTAGGTTAGATGGCAGGTACATGCCCTCGTGCCCAAGTCCAGATGGAGTCCTGTGAACACTTTCCTGGAGCCTGGGGGGGCTGGCCTGCCCCGGGACCTTGGTGACTTTGATGCCAGCCTTCCATGTAGCTGGGATGACGAATGAGTGCTATACTCCCAACTGTTGGTTGCAATTGTGGTTTATGAATTTTTGCCCAGGGTTGGCCTTGAACCATGAGCCTCCTGATGGCTAAACTTGCGAGTAACTATGATTACAGGCATGTCTCACTAAGCGCCTTACAGATAATTTTACTGTCTTTATGACTCTGGCTTTATTACGAAATTTAGCTTTTATATAAAAACAAGTGTGTTCTTACTTGATAGTTTTTTCCTTCAACTATTACAAAGTGATATATCTTTCTTCCTTAGGGCAGCTGTGAGTTTGAAGTTGCAGAACTGGGTCTCCCATGCAAAAGCAGATCATGCCGGGGGCATAGTGAAAGGCTAACATGCAAAATAAATACAGAATTCATGGTACCTGGTATCAAAAGGGCCTCTTAAAGAAATGTGTTCTCTAGTAGAGACTATAACAAAAGTGACAGTTTCACACACTTTAAAATGCTTAATTTAAAGAGCTCTGTTTTAGAAATGGGGAAGTATCTGCATATTTGGGCTTCTGCCCTGTGCTAGCTATACCTTGACTGAAGAAAATGTAAACAGGGTGAAAACACTTCACAGGATTAACACCTCCTTCGTTGTTATTGCTGAATGTGGCTCAAAAAATACAGCCACAAGAGGCGAATAAAAAAGACCTAGATCCAGAGCATTCCAACTGCAAGATGCAGAACACAGACAGCACAGCAAAACACATGTATTATCCTGAAGAAGTGCTTTTCAAGATGTCTTTGTGCCAAATAACCCACTCCTTAAACATGGGAATAAACTTGACCAACATTTATTTTTTTTTTCTCTGAAAGGTTTGGTCCTTGCCAGAATGTACATCTGTTTAATTTAGAGTAGTTTCTGATCTGTTTCTCAGGCCTTCCAGAATTCCTTCTGGGTTTGTGTACATGTGACAAAACTGTCTGAGTGAAAAGTGAAGTTATTCTCAGACCCCCAACCTACTGAGAAGATGTCTATTGACATAGTAACTGGTGTTCAAAATCCATAACACTTTTAGCTCCAGGTGAAGGGAGGAAAAAGAACACAGTGTCCCTAAGAAGATATCTGGGATGTGTTTCAGGTTTAGTGACCCACTGGAAACATGGCCAGCGCAGAAGGTACCCGGGGATGTGATATCATCCACTGACCAAGGGTGACGTGCAGGACCTTGAACTCCACATGCGTCTTTAATGGTTCTTGGTGCTGTCAAAGACAGGTGTGCAATGGTGCATGGAACACAAATCATATGACTTAGGGAAAAGAGAGGCAGGGGGAGAGAGGGATAAAGAAAGACGGAGGGAGGATAATCTAGTGATCCATTATGGCTATGTCTGCGGCTGGCATATAGAATTCCAGTGGAGGCAGGGAAAGAGAATAAAGAACTTAGAGAATGCTAAAGCTAGACCGTGGGGGGTGAGGGGGGGCACGAGAAGGGGGCAGGAAGGCTAGTGGAGACAGCGTACAAGGAGAAATATAAATAACATAAATGAAATAAATTATCCTAGGCACGTCACGTTGATCTGCATACACAGTACGTGTTACAGGAAGTTAACAAATAACAAGATTTGCCCTCATGAATTTTGCAGAGGGAAATAAAAAATAACGACAGCAAAATATAGCATTTAGTCATTAATTCCAGCTTAACAAGACTAATGAAGTTTTAACAAAGGCTCTCCTATGCCCGCACACAATGTACCAATTACCCCTATTTTGCCTCAAAGAACAGAATCCTCAGATACGTTGACTTCAATCAAATGAGTTTGCTAAGCCAAGCTTCTAAACAGAAGCTGTGGGAGTGGATGAGCAGCACAGGCAATGACAAAGGACACAAGGACACAAGGACACGGCGTCCAGGAGGCGTGCTTTAGAGGAAGTGACTATCAAAGGTCAGAGTAGAAAGCTCTGTGTGTGTGTGCGCGCATGCATGCACGCACGCGCGCACACACACACACACACACACACACAGTCTTAAGAACAGGATCATCAGAGTACATAAGCATGCTGCTGGCCCCTGCACCCAAACGTGTGTGTGTGTGTGTGTGTGTGTGTGTGTGCGTGTGTGTGTGATTGTCCAAGCCATGCCATCTCGATCACACACCACAAACTGACCACAGAGACACAATGGTTTTAGCAAGGTTCTCATTAGAGATGGCTCCTCCACAAATATTCTGAACCGGGGAACACTCTGTGTGTGTGTGTGCTTTTCGTTTGGTATTTTTATTGCTATTAAAAAGGTGGTGCGCAAAAGGGTGACAAGTACCTAAGTCAGGTAGAGAGTGCTCTGTGTGTTTTAAAGACCAGTCCCTAAATGGGAGATTCCCTTCCCTAAACAGAATTGAATGATGAAAGGAAAAGAGAAAAGTAGCACTTTTCTCATTATTGTTATTTTTTAATGTGATGTTGGCTGGGTAGAATGCTCCATGCTGCCACCTTGCAGGCCACCCCTAGCTGCACCCCAGCTTTGGGGGGTTCAGGTGTCATCAGTGACTTGCTTTTTCCATCTCTGCCCCCACCCTCAGTGGGAGACAGGAGAAGAGTGGGTGCTCCTTAATGCATGCTTTTCTACTTCTTCAGTGGGGAGGAGGCATGAATAATGAGAGTGGGGTAGCTAACCCCTAGATGGGAAAATAGTTTATTAAACAACTGGCCATGCTGGCGAAAAGTGGTAACCACACCCAAGACGTGGCATCAGTGATAGAACAACTCCTCCCTCCCTCCCTCTTCTCCTCCTTCCCTCCTTCCCCCTCCCTCCCTCTTCTCCTCCTTCCCTCCTTCCCCCCTTCTTCCCCTCCCTCCCTCTTCTCCTCCTTCCCTCCTTCC
>NW_012267340.1:1143270-1240711 GCF_000151885.1 Dipodomys ordii
TTCCTTTTTTTCTTCTCCATCTCCTTCTCCTCCTCCTCTTCTTTCTCTTCCTCCTCCTTCTCCTCCTCTCCTTTCCCCTCTCCAAATCATGTCCCAGAACTGAAACACAAACATGAATTTAGGATTGGAAGCTAATAAACGGGACGTTTTTCTCAGGGTGAAGGGTAGCGGGTTAATGAATTACAGATGAGATTGTTTGTGTGAGTGGTCAGTGCTGTTTGCTTTCTTTCTCATCTGATCCTTTCCAGCAAGAGGAAGTTCTCTGGCCATGGAGTGGGGAGGGGAAACAGCACAGCTCCCCGCCATCCAGGTTCTTTTAGAGTCCTCCTTCGGGAAGATTTGCTTGGCTAGGTTAATTCCTGGGTGGGGAGTGATGTAGGTGACCCCGCTTCTTATACCTGAGAGATCTTTAGGCATCATAGTCCTCCGGGACAGGAATGTAGAACCGTGGTGAGGACGTCTGGGCAGCGGAAGCTCAGGAGGCTCCTGAGCCTGCTGCTCATTCTAGAAGGGCAGATGGCCCCACACATGGATGTGCCTGATTCATGCACTGTGGGCAACAGATGGACAGACTGACCTTGAATTTGCCATGAGCACACTCGGTAACGGAGGCGGAAGGACCAGGTGTGGGAGTGGACTTCTTGTCTTTATTTCCAGGCAGTCCTTGGGTCTTGGATTCAGAGCCTGATGCTTGCTGAACAGGTGTTCTACCTCTTGAGCCATGGCTCCAACCGCTTTTGCTTGATTTTTTTTTCAGATGGGATTCCTCACTTGCTTTCTGGGGCCATCCTTCAACCATGATCATCCTACCCGTGTCTCCCAGGTAGCTGGGGTTACAGGCATGAGCTGCTCTCCAGAGGGCAGTCAACAGAGTAAAAATATTGGTGATCTACCTGGATCTCTAGTCAGGGAAGAAAAATATTTTATTTTTCAGGGGAGGAGGTGAAATGTGGGACTCATTTTAATTGGTGAAGATGCAAACACTCACGGTCTGCACCATCATAATGCCTGAGAAAGGTCAGTTTCAGTGCTGGCTGGGTAACATTGCCAGCTAGGCCTCTCTCATCCCTAGGAGATGCAGGTGATATTTGTTTCTGCCCAGCACAACCAGTGTACAAAGTCCAGGAAGTCTGGGAACCTCGGCCTGGGGCTGGGGTTGTGGCTGGCTGCTCTCTGGCTTTTCTTAATGGCCCATGGGCAGAATGTTTACTTCCTTCTCCCATAACTGTGGGCCTGTGGGCTTTCAGGTTCTGGACAGCCTTGCTTCTACTGGGAAATGCAGTTGTGGTCTGGACTATCTGGATGCCGAGTCCAACCCCAATATTCTGCTTCCCCTCCCGCCCCCCCACCTCGGGCTTGTGACTGGGTTTGGGGCACAAAGCACAGCAGAGAGAGGCTTGTGGGAAGGAGACACGCCAGGCCAGCCCTCACGCCACCAGCAGAGCTAGGGACCCGGCGGCCTTTGCCTCTCCTCTTACACTTTTATAAGATTTTAATTGACCGGTGCTCAGGTAGAGTCTGGGCAGGTCTGGGGCTGTAAACTCAGGTGAAGTCCTGAAGTCCTGGGCTGTTGGGCGTCAAACAGGCCGCAGAGGTGTTTTGTGAGGTGTGGGTGTGGGTAGGACATGAGTTCCTGGGCTCAAGAGAAGACTGTTCTCCACAGGTGCCTCTTGCCTGGTGGAACAGGTATGCGCTCTTAACAGAAAACACAAATATTCCCAAGAGAAACTAAAGAAATCATTATGTATTTGTTTGTGTCTGCAAGAAAATGCGCGAATTTTAAAACACAGGCTAGTGTTTGGGTTTTTAAAAGACACGACAACTGTATTCCCATGTGCTCACACACGGGAAAAGTAGTGTCAGTCTTATTCTGAACCGGCTGAGTTGTGCAGGCATGTTGTGGCAAAGTAGCAACACACACACATACATGCACACACACATTTTTTTTTTTGGCAAACTCCAACTGATTCTTACTTAGGCTTATCAAGAATTACCAATCACATTCTTATGGAAAGATCATTCTTTTTTTTTAGCAGAACACCTAAAGTTGTGATTGTTTATCTCCTCCTCCTTCTACTTCTTTTTAACATATGAAAAAGACATTTTGAAAAATAAGATTTTTCATTTACATGTCTCTTCCTTCTGCCACAAATCAATGAAGCCCAAGTTCGTGCAGTAAAAATGTTTAATATGCAGTAAATATTGTATGAGTTTATGTAGTATGAATATTTAATACGGAGTGAAGATTAAATAAAATTTATTCATTCAATAAATATTTGTAGTGTGACTCCTTTGTATACATTTTCTAAGTACTTGAATATGTAAAAGAATATGTGTGTATGTGGATGCATATATATAAAATGTATTTCCATAAATAAAATAAACTCTTCTTGTCTACAAATGTCGCCTTTTGTGCACGGACATATGGCGCTGTGACTGTCTATATTTGGAGGTTTTCCTTTGAAGACTTCTGCAGGTCTGTCCATTGCAGAAGTATGCTTAGGTTTTCTTGCTACCCACATGGGGCAGCCTTTGTTAGAGCTCAGAATTCCTGCCTGAGTCAGGCAGAGCTAAGTCCTCCTGCCCAAGAGGCAGGCAGGTGCTTGCCTGGCGCTCCTCAGGTCTCCCTTGCCTGCCCCCATGGACGCTTGCCCTGCCCTGTGCCGTACTGCTCGGCTTTCTACGAAGACTCAGGGCCTCCCTCCTTCCCCTCCCAGCTTCCTGTCTGCCTGACTTCTCAACCAGAACGATGGCTGCTCTTTGCTTGGGAACTCCTCCTTGCCCCAGGCATAAAAATGCCTGGCCAGGAGACCAGAGCTCACCCAATTTGTCTCTCTTTTCTGGTGTCAAATGTCACCTATTTTGTGTAGTTTTATTTCTGTAAGCAGATCTAGAGTGAACCAGTCTCTGACAGAGTGAGGCTGAAGTCTGATTTGCCTCCCTCTCCACCATCGCCAGCACTTGTGTCCTTAAGGTCTGTTTTGCATTGGTGATGTCAAGCAGTAATAAACACATCTTAAAATAACACCACGCTGTCCAACACACAAGTTACCTCACATACCGTCTGCACACACTTCAGTAAGTCTGGCAGGAACGCTCATTCCGTGATAGGTTGAAAGGCAGCCATTTCTGAGGAAGCGGGGAAAAGCCCAGTGACTCTGCTTCTGCAGAAGGAACTCATCTTCTCTGCCAGCTGTGTGTAACTCCTGTATGGGGATGTGGTCTGGGACTTTGTCAGGCCCAAATCCCTGAAACTCCTCCAGAAAAGAACAGCACAGCACACTGGAGCATGCTGCCGAAGCAGGGACTTGTGAACGGAACTTCAGTAGCTCAGCAGATACGAGCAAGGCTTGGCAAGGGGGACATCATTACTTTACAGCACAGCCAGGGCAGTGCTCGGTAGAACCAAGAAAACCTTTGCCACCCAAACATCTGCTGAGAGATCAGAAGCCAGAACATAAAGGGAGCTTAGAAATCCAAACCACCAAGAAACAGCAACCCGACTGCCAAATGGCCAGATAAGTGAAACAGACGATTCTTGAAAGAAAAAGCACAAATAAATATATGGAGAACCCCAAAACATCCGTTGGCCATAAAGGATATTGAGAGTTGTGAGGACCAGTCTGCAAAGCACTGTGTATGCCTGTGTACAAGAGACCACGGAGAAACCTTTCTGAACAATGAACGAGCAGTTAAAAATGGAGTGCAGAACAGAGGGAATTTGAGGTCTATTGTTATTTTACTGTGACAATCCTTTCTTTCCTTTAGTAAAGATGGATAGACATAAAGATAGTGTCATATATACAAACTTACAGACTTCCTCTTTCCTTTCTCCCTCCCTCCCTCCCTCCTTCCCTCCCTCCCTCCCTATCTTTATCTTCCTATCATATATCTACAATCTATCTTGATAAAAATGTTACGCCAAACTTACATTTTTTGTCATTTTCACTATTTCAACTTTTTTAAAAAATATAAGTCCTTTAACCAACAGAGGAAATTGACAGTCACTGAGGAAATCTAACCTTGCATTTTCTTTCTTTCCCCCCTCTAATTCTAATCCTCTATCTCAGCATCACATTACCATAGATTTTTGCATTTAATATGCAATAAAGTGAGTTGGTAAGCATTAAATTGTAACAGTGCTAAGCTTTTAATGTAGTTAAATATGGCAAAACAGATCAGTACTTGGTTTGTAATTGATTTTGATTCTATTGTGTAGACAATCTCATTGGATTATGTATTCTTTATGGAAAAGAAAGCAGAAGCAAAGCAGGCAGGCTGGCCTTCTTGTGTTCATCCTCATCTCCTCCCTTGTGAACAGTAAACAGAATGAACGATAAGCTCCCCACACTACTGTAAGTCATTTCCTTACGAAGCTGCTTACTTATCCTGAAATGTAGAAATAATTTGAGAAAAGAATCTAATTACAAAAGGAGATGCCCTGGGAAACATTTTGTGATCATTTCCACGGTGAGTAGTTTACTATACAGCGCCTCCTGTGTGTATTATTTGTGTAGGCTTCTAGCAGCAATGGAGATTTTAAGGTCTTATATTGAAATTATTGAAGTAACCTTTTTTTCAAGGTATGATGGAGGGATTAGTGTTAGGGTTAGCCTGAGGGTTAGGGTTAGGATTTGGGTTCAGTTTAGGGTTAGTGTGTGGGTTGGGGCTAGTGTTTTGGTTAGGGTTTGGGTTACGATTTGAGTTGGGATTTGTGCCAGGATTTGGGTTAAGGTTATAGCTGTGGTCAGGCTTTGGGTCTGGTTAGATGCGAGGCTGCCAGGTTAGGGTTAGGTAAGATACTGTCTCACTAGAGCAAATGTAAAATTGTGAAAATATTAATTAAACTCATAATCTGTCTCGTTGAAATGAATCTTATTTGTACAAGCACTTAAAACCAATAGAAAAGTTTTGTAATTGAAAAAAAAATTCACCTGGGCCATTTTGCAAGTTGTGGCATTAGAATACTGGTGGGTTGTTGCTGATTTAGTTTCCCCCCAGAAGAGCCTCAATTGCTGATATCTGTACAGATGATTTAAAACTTTTTTTCTCACATTGTGTACTCTCAGAAGACAATCGCAAGTTAGTGTAGAGGACACAAGGAAAGAGAGAAAAGGCTCAGGGAGGATGTGATGTTAGCAACCTATATTCGGCTGGACCTCCTGTGAGCTCAGGAGTGAGGGACTAGTGGGTCGTGTTCTCACAGGGATGACTTGAGCTGAATCCCGAGCCACTCAGCTGTTGACTGAGGCCCTCTGTACCTCCGTCCTTCACCCTGCACCTGGTAGGGGTTGTGTGACCCCTCTGAAAGACACGTCCCCCTTTGGGAGTGATTGATCCTCAGTACCCCAACTCAGGGCAGCCAGAAAAGATGTCTGCTGGCAGGTAGCTGGGGCTGATGAGGAGGTTAATGGTTTTACTGTAATTTTAAGGTTGACCCACATGTTTAGTCAAATAAATTTTATTCTGTATTACCAATCCCCATTTAGAGTCTCTATTTCCCATATCCCATAGTTCCTCCCAATATTTTAGACTTCTCTATTTCCATACTACTTGAGATCTTGTCTTACTATGTTTATCAGTGTTTCATACCAGTTCTAAGCCCTTTTAAGAGATGGCTAACTTTTGTGATAAGTCCCTTATATGTCCGGGTGTTCAGTTCAGCACAGAATATACTTGTTGATTCATTGAGCGCCTATCACAGCCTAATGAGATGTAAATTTAAACTTTATCAAAGACATTAATTCACCAGAGACATACGTTTTGAGAATTGTCATTTGTTTTTGGAAATTTTTTTCTTCATCTCACTCTATCTGAGGCCACAGGATCACTTAGAAAAGGAAGTTGGAATAAATGTAGAACTGATCTTTTTCACAGTGGGCTGTGTTTACTGGGAAAACTAGCATACTCTGTAGCTTATCTTCTTTAGTATCTTTAAATAGCAAATAAATCATATAAAAGTACTGTGAACTCATAGCCACATTGAATTTTTATGAAAACAAATATTCTATTTTTTGTTGAAGTCTTTGTTTGTCTTTCCCTGTTGCACTTCATGTTCTTTCTTGAAAATTTAGCAAAAGCAGCCTATTCCTTAACGATCAGGGAAAGTCAGCAAAAATGACCTTTTCTTGGACAGATTTATTGGTTAATTTCCTGTCTCTGGAGGTATTTGGAAACCCTGAAAATAGGGAAGTGTAACTATATCCTCTGTACTGAACTGAAAGGTGGAGGAGTCACACATTGGCCTGATGACTTCCAAATCCACAATATCAAATATCCACTGGGACTTTTTCTGAGCAAAGTTTTGGATAAAGTTATGTACACATCCGTTACCTGCGAGTAGTCATGTTTTCTTCACCCTTTCCTTCTCAAATTCTTCAGATGGAAATCCTGTAGATGTAAATAGGGGAAATAATTTCTTAAAAAAAAGTATAAGCCTGGTGTGTTGGCACACGCTTGTAATCCTAGCTACACAGGAAGCTGAGATCTGCTGATCAAGATTAAAAGCCAGACCTGTGGTGAGACTCTTATCTCCAATTAAGCACACACATACACACACACAAAGCTAAAAGTGGAGTTGTGGCTCAACTGATACAGTGCTAGCTTTGAGCCAAAAGCTAAAGGACAGCACCCAAGATCTGAGTTCAATCCCAGGAACGGCACACAAAACATTGTCTTAGAATCATCTTTAATTGTATGAAGAGGTTTCATTTCAGCAAGTCAGTTTGTAAGTACAATGATTCTTGATCAACGTTATCCTTTTTAAATCATTATCATTGCCTCCATCTCTCCTAACCCTACCCATCTCCATGTGTGTGTGTGTGTGTGTGTGTGTGTGTGTGTGTGTGTGTGTAAATTACTGTATTTGTCTGCCCTTCCATCGGCACAAGTACCTTACGTAGCACTGACGACACATCAAAGAAAGTGATGTCAACAATGTAGATTATAGATAGTAGTTCTTTCCAAAAGGAAATTTTCATTGCATTTGCATAGGAGACTGGTAATTTTTGTAATCCCACCAACCAAAGAAATTCAAAATACAGCTTCCTGATTTAATGTTGTCCTCTTGATGCTAACACCTACTTTTGCTGACCAATTCCTGACATTCTAGAATTTCTGTACTTTATTCATAGCTAGAAGAAGAAACAACTAAGAAGTTAATTCCTAGTCAAAACATCTCAACGTGCTTTTATCAAATATGTGTGGCAGCTAGCATTATCAAAGAACCAAGAGCATTTTCTGAATCTTTAGGCATTTTGCTGAAGTAGCTGAAGTCTGAGAACCCAGGCTTGTTTTAGTATCCAATGGTTGGCCTAGCAGTGGTTTCTAAGACAATATTTGTTTTATTGAAATTAACATAAGTTGTTCTTCGGCATTTTAACCTTTTTATATAATAGCTTTTTAATGAGTTTAGCTATCACAGTAATGACCCATTTGAATGATAAACGTTCAAAGACACCAGACCTTTTGATTTTAAAATGATTTGTGACTCTGATTATGTTAAGTGGTGACATCAGAGTTTGGCTTGGATATTATAACTATGTAATTGTTGATTTAGATAAAAATTGTAGAATTTCCCCCAGTAAGGCAGGGGTGACAGCTGACAGAAGAATCGGACTGGAGTAGGTCTCAGCGCCGGCCCACGGCCGAGTCTTCACCGCCGTTGGTGGGGTGTTATTCCTGCCTGACCCTCTGCTCTTCTTTTAGCAAGGCTGGGTCGCGTGTGTTTGTCATAGGCATTTTAAAGTTAGAGTAGTGATTGCGGTACAGATTGGGCTTCAAGTTCAAATCGGTTGATTTTTCTGTGTTCACAGCACAGGGGTCACACTAGGGCAAATCACAGAGATCCCTTGAGCATCATCTGAAAGTGATGACTGATATCAATGGAAACGTGGGACCGGGGCCGGCCTACTGCACCGGGTGCACAGGTCCAGGACCTTGCTCCACGGCTGGTACAGAGCCCAGGAAATGCACTCTGGGAAGGGCTACTGGGAGGTAGATACAAGACCCAATCAGTTTAGAAGTGGTGGTCATTGAAGTAAGCTTTGTCAACAGAGAAAGGGCATCTGATTCTCCACAAGGCCGTCAGCACACCTCAGTGCAATGAGGCAACTATCTGAAGTCCATGATATTACACATGGAGTGCATGAACGATTTTAATTGGACAGGAAATCATTTTCAGTGCTATGGGTTTTTCTTTTGTAGGGAGGAAAGGTATCTGAAAAACAGGCAGAAGTCTTCTAAATTGTAGTAGGGAGAGGAAAACGACCAGATAACCACCACGTTCTTACTGCTTCACGAATTACACCCAGTTATGATCACGTCCAATTTCCTCACTTGCACAGTTAAGGAGATCCAAGTGAGCATTGATGGTATCAAGCGCCATGAACTGGAGAATC
Organism: Dipodomys ordii; assembly: GCF_000151885.1. Lineage (NCBI taxonomy): Eukaryota > Metazoa > Chordata > Mammalia > Rodentia > Heteromyidae > Dipodomys > Dipodomys ordii. The sequence goes on from NW_012267340.1 coordinate 1,151,670, forward strand.
ACCAGTCAGACTAGACTGTCATGGAGAGCCAGGCATGCGCTTGCCGAGGCTCTGCCAGGAGGAAAAGCATTTCTGTGAGGTCTGTGTGTGTATGGGAATGCAACGCAACGACAACAGAGCTTGGTGAGACGCAGAGCGCAGTTGCTCAGGAGACGGGGGGCGGGGGGCCTTCCCGCGCTCCGCCTTCGTTCTGGGAGGGTTCTGGGATCGGGCAGTGGCCGGCAAGAGGGATGTCCAGCATCCTTTCTTATCTCGAGATGAGGCTCCACGTAAACAAACTAAGGCCGGCATGCCACCTCAGACCCGTTTCTCACAGTCAGCAGGAAACACATTCTTCATAAGATTGCTATTTTTATTTATTTAAAAACATGTGGGGCTGTTTGTCGTATCATCATTAAAATAGTCACAGGATAAGGAAAAGTTGATGGATAACTTCCTCCAGTGAGTGAATGTCTTTTTTTTTTTAAGTCCCCTAAGAGTAGGGGTCAGTACATGCTTTGTTGCAGTTACATGGGCATTAGTGCTTCTGAGAAGAAAGTTGGACATATAACTCTTCTGTGCAAAGCAGAGAAGAGGAAGAGGGGCAAGAAAGACAGAGGAGCAAAGTGCTTTTACCCAGTGCTGAGGGATTGATATTTGCATCATTAATATCAGTAGAAATGTGCTTTACCCCTGATCTCTGAGCCAGGAGGAGCTTTCCCACACCGACGTCATCCCCAGGGCAGGACAGACCCAGCCTGGCGGTGGGGCTCTGTGTCTGTTGCTCTCACATGGTGTATCATCAGCAGTTTTCCTTTTCCTGCAACAAGTCCCATGAAAACATTTTTTCTTTCTGTTTTCTTTGCCCAATAAACTCCCTGCACAAAATGAGCATTCAATCTTTGTTGAATGCGTGCATAGTGACATGAAGTTTCCATTTCATTTTTTTTTCCTTTTACTTAGCATAAGGGGAAGATTCATAGCAAACAGTATAGACTTATATGGAAAATTGAACAAGAAGTGTGCAGAACTCTGCCTGTAATGGTGGCTGCAACCCACACACCCACACACGTACAATTTATGTTTTCTTAACTCTTCATGTGGAATAAATAGGAGAAATTGCACCAACTTTAGTAACACTTGTGAATTCCTATGGCTTATGGCAATGATGATCAAACTTCAGGTTTTAGAAATGGTTAAAATGTATGGAGGACCCCACACCACTGTATGGCTTTGTAAGTTATATCTGTGAGGTATTTACCATAATTGATGAAACGTTAACTATGTCTTTTTAAAAAATTCATTAAGAGATAACTTAGCATACTTTTGTTGGCAATACGGCTTTCTAAATTAATTAGCAGGGGGGGGGGGATAGCCTTTAGAATTTGGTTAAGTCTCTTTAGTGTTTTGGGTCTCCTAGTGTCTCAGATCTGGTGTAAAATCCCACATCATGTAGACTAGAAAGGAAACCCTGTACATTCAATGGAGGCAGTATGTTGAGAAAACAGATCTGGTGCCGTTTGTTCCATTTGTGTAACAGCGTGTCCCGTCCACCTCGCTGACGGAGATGAGAGTGGACCTTTTACATGGTTTCTCTCAAGGTCATTCAAAGCTACGACTGTCTCTCCAAGTGGAAGGGTAAATGTCCTTCTCCAGAGCAAAGCGTTTATGGAGAGAGGAACTCCACTGAGTCCTGGAGAGAGGACGTTTCTGGAATGACACGGGGCTCATTCAACATCGCTTTGAGTTTCTAGAAATCTGAAGTCACTGTGACTGGTGATGGCCCACGTGACCACTGGAATGAAGTGAGAGCAATCCCGCCATGTCTACTGGAACAAGCCTAAAAATGGCATCTCAGGGACTGCTTCACTGGTATCTTCCTATCCATGCAAAAGAACCCGGGGCAAGCTCGGTGAGGCTGCGCACCCTCTAGCTCTAAGCGTCTCCTGCCCGCAAAGCCAGGCTTTCCTTGCATGTCTCTTACTCAGGGGGTTTGGTTGTGATGATGGCAAGAGAGAGCACAGAGGAATAGCAATGCATAAGTACGGATACTAAAATACGATGGTTCGTTACCTGTCCGGCTTCCTTTCCAAAGACCAGAGACTTTGTGCTTTAAATGACATCAACCTGAAAGCTTTGTTGCTGTTTTGGGTCTTCATCCCTCTTGGGGATGCCTCTGTTTCTCTACAATGCGGGAGCGTATCTTGGATGACATTGGCACATAAGCTTTCAACCTACATTGATAGTCAAAGCTAAGTGATGATGTTGCAATACTTTGAAAATTCGTAAGGGCGACCGTAGTTGCCATGGCAACCCAGGACCGCCCCAACATCCCTGCCGGGGCTTCCCACACAGTATGGCACCATGCAAAATGATCCCCTGCAGGTTCTCAGTCCCCACTGGAGGGTTTGGGGAGGAAATTAGAATGGGAAAATGGCTGGTTGTGTTCTAAAGGGCCCTGGGAAGATTGGCAAGGAAAAAAATATAATAGATTTCTGACAGGATCCTTCAGTTAAGCTATTGAGTCCATGAACCTCTAGAGTGTGTATGTGTGTGGGGAGTATGTGTGTGGGGAGACACTGTTTTTACTGCACTGTGTAGAAAACCCAATTAGGATTCATTGGAATGACATTATTTTTTGGCAGGCCTTGGGGCCTGGGCACTGTCCCTGAGCTCCTTTTGCTCAAGGCTAGCGCTCTACCACTTGAGCCACAGCACTTCTGGATTTTTCTGTGTATGTGGTGCTGAGGAATTGAACTCAGGGCTTCCTGCATGCTAGGCCAGCACTCTACCACTGAGCCACCTTCCCTGCCCGGAATGACATTTAAAAAAAATAAGAATAACAAGAGCCCATGTTTCATTTTCGTCAAATATAAAAAAAAACTAGTTAGGCTGGCAACAATAATACAGATGTCAGTCTATGATTTTAAAAGATGGGGCTTCTCTCAGCAGCCACTGAGAGTGAACACTTCTGAGAAGCTAATGACTTAACTGGCCCAAAACTAATTAGTGGCGGAGCAAGTGCTGGACTCTGTTTGTCTGACTCATGTTCACAGTTGCTAATTCTGCTACTTTGTTAACACGTTCTGGTGGCATGCTCTCCCCAGCCAGCACCCCAATATTATAGAAAAATGTAGAAGCCGTAGTTCAATACTGTTTGTGAAAGGCCTTTAGATTAGGCTAATTAACGGGCATTCAGGGTCCTGTGTAGCAGTCTTCCTTTTCTCAGAGGCCAGAAAGAATCATGGTCTGAATATTCTCTCATAGCGTCCCTTGGAGGTGGGCTTCTGCTGGGCAGGTGCGTTCTGGATGCTGAGGGCTGGGTTGGGTCTGGAAGGTTCCTTTACTGCCCTTTCATCCCTGGTGGCAAATCCTTCCTGCTTCCTCCAATGAGAATGCTTTCTGTCACCTTCACATGAATCCTCATGAAGGCAAGAGAGAAAACACTATGACATATGCTAAAATACAGACACTGGAGGCGAAGGGGCTTGAGGCAAAGAAGGGAGGAGGCAGGGATAATGGCCAGGGTGAAGGGAAGGCTTTGCAGAAGGCAGGCATGGAAGCCAAGAACACACACTGGCCTGTCTGGAGGCTTCAGCCCCACCTGCCCTCCCGGGAGAAAGAAGCAGACCTTCTGTCCACAAACTATTTCCTGGTTTGCCTGCTGATGCCTGAAATTCCTTATCAGGGAGCAAATTATACATAATTACAAATAAAAGGGTCACAATGCAAATGCTGATTGAGTTGACTTGTGCAAGACTCATCAATAGTAAAGGGTAATTGGTTACCCAACTAAATTAGAGTTAATGATCATTTCTGAGATCTCACTGTTTTGGTGATAGCACTGATGAACACTTAGAGCAGGCCTACTGTGAGCCCGGCCCGGGCTCTTGTCTACTCCCTGTGCTTTGCTTTCCTGACAGAGCTGTAGTTCTGTACGACACTTTATTCCCATCTTCCAGGTTAAGTAGACTGAGATTTGAAGTGATGAAACTCACCCAGATCATTAAGAGAAGGCCAGTTCTGTGCTTTTGCTTTAGACCAAGCCTACTTGACTTTAAATGGCCATGGGGGAAATCGAAATTGGCCTCATTTGTTTTCTCATGGGAAGAAAGGCAGGAAGTTCTGTTTTCTGTGATTTATGGCTTTTATTTTTCTCTTTAAGATGCCTTTTTTCCCCCCTCTTATTTTTTTCCTTAAAAAGAGCTTATTTGACCCAGAGGATTCATAAATAAAACCACGCCATGACAAACAGCGTTTTACATCGGTTTACCATCCACCCGATTTTCCTACAAAGATTTTTCTCCTATGTGGTCTCGGTTCAGGGCTCCTTCCTGCTGGTATTAGGATACAGATCGAGGACCTGAGCACTGAGGTTATGGTCTCAGCCACTTGCGCTGCAGTGGAGGAGGATCCTAAATCCCAGCCTCAGGACATCGTGACTCCTCCAGAGGGACCGTGTGAGACATAGCCCTGGCCCACGGGGTCTCAGAGACGTCCCAGGCCACCCTTGGGAGGAAGCCACAGGAAAACAAACGTTCTAGCACTTGCCCCCCTTCACCCTGAGCACTCACACGTTGTACAAGACTGTTCGGTGTTGTAACCACCAGGGCCACCCCCCTCTCTTGTTTATCTGATACTTTTCAACAGTGCTATGCATGCTGTGGGCACTCAATGTGTGCTGATAAGCCACGCGTCCAAAATGCCAGCTTTCTGGGAGGCGAGCAGGCTACTGAGTACATCCTCCTCTTTGCCCATGGAAAGGAAACTGGTGACTTCGGTGGCAGACTGTGGAGGCATACCTGCCTCTGGGATCACGATAAGTGAAATTGCCCCAAAGTAAGACTCTGTCTAGGACCTGAGTCATACTGTCCAGCTCCAGGCAAGGAAAACAATCGTGAAGAGAAAGAATCCTGATTTATTTCTTCAATTTTCTCATGCAGACGGAGCATTGGCGGTCAGATGGGGCCTTAATCGAGTAACCACATCCTGATGTTAAGTCTGTACTCTTCTGACCTTTGCATATGACAGCAGATCATTGCAAACCTGCACTGGAAAATCTCCTAGGCTTGAAGAGACCTTGGGCCGCAGAATGCCCCGGCCTGTACACATGTATTACTCTATGAGTGTGCGTGAATGGTTCCATCCCATTCTCAGCTCTGTGGAAACTCTCCCATCTAGCTTTTCACCGCGTTTTGCAGCCCAGATGCACAGGCCCTGGAGAGCTGTTGGCTTCGACAGGTTGACGGGTGCAGGCTACAGGTTCTCCCAGCAATGAAAGGCAGAGGGAAACAGTCTGATGGCCTCCAGCTTTTCCAAAACACTCCGTTGCAAGGAGATTCATTTTTCCTGTCAATTGCTGTGAATCACAGTAAACAATGTGTGCTTCTGGATGTTCCTTTTGCCTCTGCATTAGTTTGTATACACTTGCTTTGATGGGGAATCAATAAGTAGTGTTTATAGAGATGATGGCGTGGGAGCAAACAGAATCTGAGGTCAGACAGAGAAAAGAGGTCCAAGAGCGAAGGAGCATCCTGTCGTCTACTGGATGTTAGCCCTGCTTGCCGTGTAGTGAGATAGTGATGTCTGTCTGACCCACTTTGCTCCTGTCTTCTCAATGCAGGGAAGTGGAGGGGGGCATTCTGACCTTACTTCCTTTCACAAAAAAAGAAATCAAACCTTTGCAGGTATAATCCAGCACTGCCGTCAAACCAAGGCGTGGCACCTCCGAGATAGAAAATAGTTGCTAGCTTTTCAAATAGTCTACGTGTTTGCTTTGTGCTCTGTGACTGCTGCCTTTTAAGTTGGTTTGATGACAAACATTTGAAGTAAATCCAAATTGTTTGCTTGACTCTAAAACAGCATTAAAACTAACACTTTAAATTATTACCTTTCTCTGAACTGGCACTTGGGGACTGATGCTACTAATATTTTTGAGTTATTCTTTGGGGCAGAGGTAAAAGAGGGTTAGAGAAAAGAGAGACAGAGACATAGGCAGAGAGAGGAACGAGGGAAGAGATGTCTTGTGAACAAATTAGCACCTTCATTTTAACAAATTCATAATTTCTGCTTCACATCTTAAAATATTCCTTCTGTTTGATTTCCTGGGATACTAATTTGGTTCCCAACAAATTTGTTGCATTACACTTTTTTACGTCTTCACAGACACTTAGTTTATCCTTTCTTCCTCTACATAACGGGGAGGTAGAAACATCAAATGCGATTATTTCTGTCAACTCCACTTTGCACAAAAAGCAAAGCAAATCTCGCCAAAGTGATTCATCTCAAAGCTTTAACTTAACGTGTACTGAGCAAAGAGCAAGACTGTGGGCGGAAGGTTTACGTTATCTTGGCCATAACTTTGAAATACCATGCTTTAGAGGAATTTGGGGGCAAAAGTGTCAGCTAACTTATAAACCTATTTATTAAACCTATTTATTAAAAAGTTATGCTACCTTTCCTGTTGTTACCATTTAGATAGAATTTGTATACCTTTCTCTTTATTTCAAAAGGCTTATGAAATTGCCTTGTCTGATAAAACTCACTGTTAGCACCCTTCCAAGTCATGCGAGATGTTCTGTTGGGTTTTGGTCATAAATAAGATTAATGTGTCCAGGGAAGTTATCTTTTCTTGGATCGTGTATTTTGACAATACTCTGTATAAATAGCATTTCATTTAATAATAGCCATTTAATATAATTTCTTACTCAATCTTTGAGCTTTGGATCCTTTCTGGAAGTTGTGACTAAAATTTAACCACCACCACCACCTCCCCCAAAAAGATAGGCTCCCTTAAATATCATCTACTTGCTACTAGTTTGCATTCTTGCATACTGGTCTGAAAATCATAAATTAAGCTTTGGACTAAAGGTATCACACGTAATGAATGAATGATTATTTAGAAAACAAAACCAGGACAGACTGCACTAGGCAAAACAGGAAGAGAGGATTTTGAGGTTTCTCATCAGAAAGCAATTACAAATGCTTGAAATAGAAATGGTTAACTACCTTGCTCGTAGTAATGTGCGATGTGTAGTGAAGTAAAGTGATACGTAATGACATATTCTACCCATGTACTGACTTTCCACACTCTACCCCGTTGTGAAAATAAAACAGTGGCACGCGGCTAGTGATAGGAGAGTCTTACTGGCGTGGTAAGAACGCTGGCAGAGAGGGGAATGCAGGATTGTGCGTGGTAGAGGTGTGGATGAGGACAGGGGACAGGGTCAGATGGCTTTCCATGCTGGGACTTTCCTTGAAGGCTTTGCTTGTCTGAGTTCTACCACTTGGGGAAAAGCTGACCAAGGACCATGGTCAGGAAGCGTGGGGGAGTGGTGCTCAGAGAAGAACGGGAAGCTTCCTGGAGCTCTCTGGTGGGAAGATGCAGATGCCTGAGACATAGCTGATCCACAGTGACTGAAGCCCCCTTCAGTCCTGGTCAGCGGGGGATGGCCGTAAATCAGCTCGGCAAAATCAGGGGTTTCTTGATGATCAGAGAATGTTTTGTTTTGTTTTTCTTCATTACATGGCTAACTTAAATTGATAAAGATTATTATCTTTAAAATATTGTGTCCATGTCAGAGGTTCCACAGATCTAACATTTGAAAGTCAGTGAAAATTTACATGATAGAATTTTATTTCTTAGACATATCTTCTCTTGGGAAAAGGTGTGTGGCCTTCATTTTAACCAATGTTTAATTTCTGCTCTGCATTTAAAAATATTCTTTCTGTTCAATTTCCTGGGATACTAATTTGGTTGCCAACAGATGGTTAGTGTCGCTTTGGGTTGACATATTGATTCACATTACCTTGAAGTCTTGCTTGCTTTTTCTCTCTCTTTCTTTCTTTCTTTCTCTCTTTCTTCTCTCTTTTTTTTTGATATAGGGTCCTACTATATAGCCCAGGCTGGTCTTGAACCCACAATTTCCTGCCTCAGTCTCCCAGTTGCTTGCATTATACAGGTGTGAGCCACTGAACATTCCTTCCTGGTGTTGTTCTTTTTGTTAAAGTCATCTATTCTGTTTTCTTCTTCTAAATCCTATTGCCCTGGGAATCAGTGCTTCTGGGCACCAGCCTTGTGAGCACACAGAGCTTGTGGCTTACGTAAGAACAATAAATATTGTCTTTTCATATAAATGTCAAAGTGACTTGTCGCTTTAAATTTATGTGCTGGTTCCCTCTACATATTTTATGAGAGATTAATCTTTGTACTCCATGACACATTAATATTTAATTGTTTTATCTCATTGCAATGGCATTTGGGGATGAGAAAATATATGTGTATTTACATTTTGTGGAGCCCATTGAAACCATGGGAGAGGTGATGGCATTTTAATCATGGATACTTCTTATGCAGTCTTTATGCAGTACGAAGGTCATTTTCACCTTTACACATTTACTTCTAGAGTTCCTTGTCTTCAGTATTAGGTTTTGTAGACTCACTATCGGTTATCCTTGGACATGATACACCAGTAAATATTACGGTGATGGATAGGCAGTGGTTCTAAATTCCTCAAGTAGTTCCCACTCAAGCAGCAAGCTACTGCTGTGTGATCGGAAGAAAATAATGCATCTCTAATATACTCAATAAATCACTTCTTAAAAATAATGTAAATGGATAAACCCATCTCCCCCAATCCCCAAACATGACAGGCTTTGTCATTTTTAAAAATATATGCTTGACATGTATGGGAAGTACAATTTTCCTTCCAACCGAGAGGCTTGTAAGCAAGTGTATTAAAAAGGCGAACCTGCTTTATAAGGCCCGAGTAACGTGATCAAAATAACAAAGTACTCACTGAACTATTCCCCAAGAGAAAGCACAAAGCCAAGTTATCCTACCTCAAGACCTTCACCAGCTTTAACAGAGCAGTAATCCTGGTGACGATGGTTAATATGCTTTCCTTAGAGTTTATAGACACAAACATTTTGAGTGCTTTCTGACACCGAGGGACGGTGGAAGTAATGGCCAGTAGAGAACAACAGTGCCGCTGGGGTGGAAGTGTCTTCTAACCTACGCCCCGTATCTCACGCTTGGGCGTGAGATGGTGAATACCTTGCTCACCCTTCAGTTGATGCAAACCCTTGCAGTATTCCCCCCCTATAACCTGAAAATTGTTTTGTAAATATAGATTTCCTGGTGCCCAGACTTTCTGACCCATTCCTGAAAGCCACCCTGTGTCTCCGGCATCCTCACATTTCTCTTAAACATAAATATTAATAGATCTTACCTTTTGATGTTGCTATGAGGGTAAAATGAATTAAAAGTGCCTCGCCTGGAGCACGCTAAAAACGAAAAGGCTGATTGTTCTGATTAATACCCTGTAAAACCTGAACGTTAGAGGGTGTGCATACATAATTAAAGAACATTTTCATCTAAAATATTACCAGGATAAAAAAACTTTGTGTTAAGTGGCCCGTCATCTTCATTCTAATCTGGAAGTACACAACTATTTATATAGTATTTGCTTTCATTCCGGTTTCCAGGAAAGGCTTTGAAATCGGAACAATCTGTTTTCAATCTCGTCATTTCTATTTACTGGTTCCGTGACCCAGGAGAGCGATTCTTCCTAACCTTTGCTTTGTCCAGCTGTAAGGAAAGGCTAACTCTCCATGGGACCCTGGGATGAAGGGACAGCATGTTAGCCCCTCACTCACAGCCAGGCCAACCTAGGCACTTAGTGATTCCTTCTTTCTTTTCTGTTCCTGTTTCCTTGTTCTCAAAAGAGCTGTATCCAACTTGGTGTTGGCTTTGATAAGAGGAGAGCTAATTTTAGCTCAGGGCAACAGGCTAACTTTAAATTCATTCTCAGTCTACAATCCTGTAGTTAAGGATCAATTATTCCGACTTGTCAATTAGTTCAGGGAGATGAAGCATAAGAATTTTAGAATCAGAAAAAAACTTTGGCCTTTTTAAAAACTAAATTCCACCTCTGATTCTCCTATTAATCATCTTAATCATATTTAGACAATGAAATAAAAATAATAAAATAAAATCCTTATTGATCACTTTATTGGGGAAACACCATATATCACATACAATGGAACACTTAGTTTTATCTGGGTTATAATTCTGACTTTTTTTTTTGGTCACTTGTGGGGCTTGAACTCTTGGTCCAGGTGCTGTCGCTGAGCTCTTCAGCTCAAGGCAAGCACTTTACCTCTTGAGCCACAGCTCTACTTCCGGTTTTCTGGTGGTTAATTAGAGATAAGAGTCTCACAGACTTTCTCTTGCCTGGGCTGGCTTTGAACCACGATCCTCAGATCTCAGCCTCCTGAGTAGCTAGGATGACAGGTATGAGCCTCCAGTGTCTAACTTCTGACATTTCTTATATCTGCTTTTTAAGTTGCTAAAGACAGAGACACTTGGGTGTGGTTGAAACACTCAGAAAAATACAGTTTAAGAATGGGGGGGGGAGATGATTTATAGATTTATAACTCCCAAAGGAACTGTTTTGCATGCGTGTTTCCATTTTTCCCCTATTTTATTCATAAACATACCATCTCACTTTAGAAAGACTAAGGGAACGTTGGGCAGGGCGCAGGTTTTTAGACAGTTTCGTGCGCTGCCTGGGGCTGATGAACCAAAGTCATGGCTTGTGTGTCTTGGAGAGAGACACTGGTGTGGACTTCCTGGAAGCACTGAGAGCCCCGGCCTGCCAAGAGCTCCGCACAGAGAGGAGCCCAGCAAGTGAGGGTGCGTGGAGGAGACCGTGGGTCCCCGGCGGACATCTGTCAGCCAGGGCAAGCGCCGCTGCCACGCGCCTTTAGCTTCTCCAAATTCAGCCTAGATCACAGAGGGGGAGGACCCAGAGGGCAGACTCTGGACCGTCAGTGCCCACCTCCAAGGCGCAAGGTGCAGTGGGCAGCTCCGTCAGAGGGAGCTGGAGTTTGCCTCCTAACTCTGATGGCACAAGCACTGTACCACCGAGCCCCCAGGGAACACGTTCCTATTTCAAACAGATGCATTTCTCCAGAATCGAACAGGCTCTGTGAGTTGAACGTTGGCCTTTCACATGAGTCGTTTTGCCCAGGGAGCGTTCAGTGGAGTCGTCTGCGGTGGGGTGGGGTGGGGGGGTTGAGGGAGATGCCCCAGGCCCGCCACGTCCGCTTCTGGAGCCCCAGCAGGTTCCCGTGTGCGTTCGTGTCTGCACACGGACTGCGCTTTGGAAAGTGGCCACCTGCAATTCCTTCTGCGCAAACTCTCAGCTCTTTGACGACGCACAGGAGACACTTCAGCAATAAGCCTGAGCTCCAGAACGCCGAGCGCCCCATTAGGAGATGATTTCAAGCTGCACGGGTGTCCCCTAATGGCCTCCAGAAGGATCCACGTGGAGCTCTGTTTTGTTCTGAGGACAGGGAGGAATGGAATCATCGCCGCCAGCCGCCTCAGAGTATCAGCAGGGCCGGGGGCCGAGGCGTGTGTTCTCAAGTCCTGCCCACAGCATGTAAGCCTCCATGCAAAATGCCGCCTGACTGAAAAAGGAAACGTCACAGAGGAGCCTTTACATTAGGTCCAAGCAAGTTCCAGGATGGAGGTCAAGTTTTCATGCCTGAGAGAACATCTTTATGCATTTGCAAAAGTCAGCCTGCTCGGGGTCATAATTCCACGGCTCAGCATAATTCCAGCCACTTGGGAGGCAGGGACTGGAGAGGATCATGGGTTGAGGCTGGCCAATGCTCTTGATGCTTCATCCCAACCAGCAAGCCAGGCAAACCACATGGGCGGTGGAGGAAGAACACACCCTGGGCCTGGGGCAGAGATGGCCTTGTCCCACTCCCTTGGGGTACAGGAGCGTAGAAAATGGGTGAAAAGTTCCATCCAAATGTGGGTCGTTTGTTATTCGGCAAAAGTGCCAGATGCATCCTTCCTCCTCAGCTGCACCCTCGGGCGTGTGGGGCAGGGAACAGTCAGAGGTGTGGACACAGACACACACTTTCTTTTCCTCTAGTTTGATCAACACCCTGCAAGGTGTAGGTGTGTGTGTGTGTGTGTGTGTGTGTGTGTGTGTGTGTGTGTGTGTGTGTGTGCCGGGGTGGGCGTAGAACAAAAATGGCCCTGGAAGATGAATTAGCCACAACCTAGCGATAGGTCATATTTCCCAACTGTTTTCCACCTTTAGAAGTGCTGTAACAGCACTTTCTCAAATTGCAGGAGAATATACATAAGTGGGTAAAGGCAGCAGCACAATATGTTTGGGGACAAATAAACATTAAAAATGGCTTCCCTAGACATCATCCTTGCTGCTCCAAATACTTTGATGGAAAGAGGAAATGCTGTTGTCACTTTATTATATGTTGTTTGGAGCCTGAGTTATATCTTATTCAGGATAGAAAACCCTGATTCTGCCCTCAGGGTATACAATTAAAATCAGAGAGGCACATTACGTGTGTCTGACAGTACACACTGTCTGGTTCCTTTATGCTGATTTAGAAGTTTGCAGACAACCTCATCACCCGATGTAAAGACAGCGGATGAAATGGGAAGCAATGACAGACCTCTCTCCAGAGTTTCAAGTCTTTATTTCAACAGGATAGCTCTCTATTTTCAATTCTTCATAAAAGAAGCCAATTGCTTGCTCTGTAATAGTTCTAAGAATTACAAGATGCTGAGTTCAGTGATGTGCAGAGAATAGTTTAAATGGAGGTTAAAAAAAAAAGTCCCTCTTCAGATTTGGCTGTGTACATATGTTAGGAAAAAAAAGCCAAGATGCAATAAAATCTACTAATTAGATTCAAGGCCAATTTGAATTAGTAATAAGTCTGAATCACACATAATGATAAGGAAATGTGGCTTTATTACTTTGCAAAGAAGTAAAATAACTTCTGCAGTCGGAAAGTTATTTCCAAACAGTAGTTCAGTATGAACAGTGTTACTTTTACTAAATGGATAATTTATAACTTGCAACGCTGACCATCTGACCCTTCCTAGATCTGCCGAGATCTTGAATTCCTGAGAACTGATACACGTGCCGCACGGCCTTGGTCTAGCCAGCACGGAGAGTCCCAAGGAATATTTCAATATTGACCCAAGAGCTTAAGTTCAGACTGAGAAATACTTGAAGGAAATAATTACCTAAGAATAGAAAGTAGTCAGTCTGTAATTCTGCTTTGTGCTACTAGAATTCTGAAAGAAGTCAGAGCTACGGCAAGACTGAAGACGTCCTGAGTAGAGGAGTGGACGTTGCTTGAATGTGTGAGGAGGTGTCATCGGACAGTTAAATGCACATTTGATGTTCCTGCTATATTTTAGTTACTTATCTAGCATGACTGCATTTTGTCCCAGCCAGGCAAATTTAAACTTCTGCAGAAGGGTGAGACCACCCGCCAGAAATCTGGCAAGCAAGCAACAGAACCAGTAGGCGGCGCCCTATTTATACCTAACATGCAGCCTCTGCCCTTACGCTTTGATTGGCTGAGCTCAGGTTCACAGTCTGCTCGGGATTGGCTAGTCTGAACAGGGTAAAAAACATATTTACATTAGGTGCCTTTGAAAAGAGTATGTATACACGTAATCTCAGAATATACCCGCACCTTCTGCTTTTTCTTGAACAATCTGACGTGTCCCAAAAAGAGACCATTTAACACAGAACCTTACGTCTCAAAGGATCCTCCCTTTCCCACCGGCTTTCCTCCTTTCCTCCACAGCTGCTAACACACCAGGCCAAAGCACCTTCTGTATTTTGATAGATGAAGAAATACTTGTATTTCTGGTATAAAAATGGTAAAGCATGGTCTCCATTAGCATCAGCATCTGAGTTCCAGACGGGTTAATTGAAATGACTCTAGTTCATGAGATTTTTTTCAGACAACCAACTCTTCCAATAGTTGTGCCTCTATCTCTGATACCACAGGAGCAAAGCGGCAGTGCTAAGTATCATCAATGACAGACGGTTTCCAGTGAAAATGATGGATAGATTGCTCTTGTGTCATGTCAGGTGAGCTTCCGATGGATGAGAGCTTATACCCTCTGTACATTTTGTGGCTGGGAAAATCATTTAAATCTCTATTAAATCTCCATAAATAAATCAGGGCTGACGGTGTGTCACCAGCACAGAGCATGTCACAGAAATGTTTTGTTTTGTAAAGTAACCAGCCATTAGAAGACGATTTTCAAGCACGAAGGTCTCTAAATTAAAGAAAATAATGCATCTCGGGGACTTTCAGTAGGGATCCGATGAGCTTCAGCAGATGGAACAACTTCTTAAAATGTGTTAAATTTTATTACTCTAAGTTGTTTTATAAAAAAGTTTTAATTCAACATGCTAGTTTATGAGCATCATACATTCTGGCCCCTTTCATTGTTTTCCCCTAAATGAAAAAAAAATTAAGAGGAAATACGATATACAAATATTGGACGTTACTAAGGCCCTTTAGTTTGGTTTTCTAGAAGCTTTGAGGAGGGAAAAAAAGAAACAATTTTGTCCTGAAAAATGAGGAGATAATTCAAATCAGTAGAGACTTATGAATCTGTTGCTCACAAATTTCTACCTCCTTCCGCCCTTAGTTTGGAGAGCTGTGTAGTAATACCAGCCATCCTAATGTATGATGCCAAAATAGAATTCAGTATTTTTCATCAGAGGACTTAAAAAATGGGATTTGAAGTCAACATAAAACAAATGAAGTAATATTGTGGCTGATCCTTGGCTGTCTGATTTAGAATATATTCTCCGGAAAAACTACAAAGAGTTTGGTTCAGGGTGTAGATGAAAGAAGGAGAAAACACTTGGTGAAAGATTCCATCATGGGCTCGTTTACAGAAGTAAAATACAGAGTGGTCATCCAGGCCTCTAACCCCACAGGGTCAAATAGTTTAGTCTGACCTATATCAGCATAATTAGCTTCTAACTGACTCTGAACTTCCGCTCTCCACCCTGGGCTGATCCCCGAGAAGGGACACATCACACTCTGGGGATATTTTGTTTTTCGAGTTGCCTGGAAGCAAACTCTGTGCAGAAGACAAGGAAATTCTCATGGTGTCCTGGGGCTCCTCTCCTGACACCCACGCCTGGATTTCCCCAGGGGCCTTCCAACACCTGCAGGCGGTCCCCAGCATCTGCCATGGCTCCAAAAGAGTCTTCATGTGTCCACCCTCCACACCGCCTTCTCCAGCTTGCTCTTCCCTCACCGGGACCCCACGTGGTGTCCATGCAGAGCTGCCTGCTCTGCCCCCTCCCCTCCGAATCTCACGCGTGGCTCAGGCCCAGCTCGTCCAGGAATGGACTTGGGTTTTCTCTTTCCTCTCCGCAGAGAAAATGTCCATGCTGCTCTGCCCCCTTTGTAAAGTCTGCTTGCTCACATTAGGGCCAGGGTCCTTATGATTACGCCACAGAGCATGGCCTGTGGTCTGGGTAGAGCAGTCGCCACCAAGCTCACCCACGTGTTTACTTTTCTGTTTCTCCTTGTAGAGTGCAATCATCTTGAGGACATCCTTGTTTCATAAGTCCCACTGGGCACTACTGAGTGGTGGTGTTGTGATGCTTGGATACGGAGGACCCCGAGCTTTCTCTGTACAGTGTGTGAAATCACGATACACACAGATTTATGGGATGCCAAATGTCACATGGCTTTAAAGGACAAACGCCCGCACAAACAGACCCGTTGTAAAAGACAAGATCTCCCATTCACTCTTTTGTAACTTCAGGGTTTATTATTGTATTTCTTTACTCACTCTGTGAGGGTAATTACTCAGTAAGTCCCGGTCTTCACAGGGTGCCGACGATGTCAGAAAGTAGTACGTGATATCAACTCTGACCTTCCCAACAGCCAGCAGCAGGCAACTCTCCACCAACTCTGTGCATCACTGTGCATTCAGACAGAGCATTCTAGCTCTGTTATGAGAAATACATGTGTGTGTGTGTGTGTGTGTGTGTGTGTGTGTGTGTGTGTAGACTTCACTTTGAGTTTTTAAAGCCTCAGCTGATGAAGAAGGGCAAAGAAAAGAGGAACAGGGTTACAAATCTCTTGTGGTGAAGCTTCTGGAAAAATTAAAATGAAGATTATTTGGAAAAAAGGCACATGAAGGAGTGAAGTTCGGTGTATGGAGTGTGATACACCACTCCCAGGTGATTAGTCTGGGGAAATAGATCTTCAGAAGTCAGGCTCAGTGCTTGAGCTGAATGAACGCAGGAACCGGATACTCCACTGACTTTCTTTCTTATGACCCCTGACAGCAGTGTTTAGAAGAGGGCTGGGTTCTGACTAGCTTGATTAGCAAGTGAAGAACAGAAGGAAAAACAAGAAAGCGTGGAAAAAAATCTCTTCGTTTACAAATGATGCTGGGAAAAGGCAACGGCAGATAAAAACCAGAAGAATGCACACGCACACACACACACACACACACACACACACACACACACACACACACACACACACACACGACCAGCCCAGCCGCGCGGGGCGGTGGAGTCTAACCCAGCTTATCTTCATCTCCAAATAACTCACTTCCTTGCTTGGGTGCCTTTGTCCCTTGAGAAATTACGTTTCAAATACAATCTACCCTTCTTCTGCTCTTTTAGTGAGCCAGTTCACAAACCACTGCTGGCAGGTAATGGGTCCGACCAAGGCTACTGAGGCTGTGTCCATTCTGTGGCCTGGGAGGGAGCTGGCTAGTGGAGCCGGAGGAGAAGGTGGGGGTGTGAGTAAGGTTTGGTCGATAGTGCTTGTGCCCAGCCTCAAGCACAGAGGTTACAAGCTCGGGTGTAGTTCCAGCTCCCAGAATTTTAGATGATTTCACGGTTGAATTTTAATAAGGTTATTGGAAAATTTCATGAGTTTTTTTTTAAATTGAAATATTCTACAAGAATGTGGGCTGACACAGGGAGAGAAGCAGACATTGGTTGCGTCTGCACAAACCCAAGCCAAACAAATATAGGAATAATCTTAGCAAAACACAAAGTTTCAAACTACAGGACAAGAAAGTAAAGTTCTTACTTTGTTTTTGTTGTTGTTGTTGTTGTTTGTTTGTTTTGTCTGCTTGAACTCAGGGCCTGGGTGCTGTCCCTGAGCCTCTTTCTGCTCAAGGCTAGCGCTTTACCATTTGTGCCACTTCTAGTTTTTGGTAGTTAATTGGAGATAAGAGTCTCATGGACTTTCCTGCCTGGGCTGGCTTCCAACCGTGATCCTCAGATCTCACTTAAGTTGTGGCTCTAATGCAATAATGCACACAGCACTGCGTCCAGTGTGGGTCAGCTCCACTGTCTCAAGCCATTGTATTGCATTTGCTTTATTAACTCATTTTTTAATGTCAGCCATAATAATTTTCACTAACTTTTTGCTCTAACTGAAATAGTGAGATAGAGTGATTCACATTTAAACTCACTTCCTTTAAAGGAATACTATATTTGAGGTCATTATCAAGTAGTAGAAATTGCCTTGAGTTGCTTGACAGTCACATGTAAATAATCCATGAGTATGTATCGAATTTGATCATTCAAAGAGATAAATGCGAGAAAATAATTACCCTGATTGTAACTTAGGATTGATTTCTGACATACAAACACATTTTAGGGAACCGGACTGGGAGGTGAATCCAAAAAAGTCTCAAAGGCAGCACTAAGAACATTTTTACATAACCCCTATTCCCAATTTCTGGTATTCATAAATGCAAAATAGTTCAGAAAGTCAAATAGACTTTGCATTCAACTCTTCACTTCAGCCATCATTATTTGTAAGAGTTGTTGGTAAACAAAAGTCCTAAGTTTTCTTAATGCTTGAAATGGAGCCAGAGGCAAAAGTAGTAACAGGACAAATGTGATGGAAGCAAACTCAATTTAAGTAAAAACCCCAATGGGAAATAGATTTCCCTCTCCAATCTTTGTATCTCTTTTAAAAAAAATCCTTCATAGTAATTCCTAAAACTAGTTTTTGTTGACTGTGCCAATATACCATTAGTTGTTTCTGACCATATTTTGCCAGATGCTCCTGAGACAAAATCCCGATTTACCTTTCGTACTTCCGACAATGAAGCCACAGGTTACCATCCTGAGGCCTCCCAGAGACCTCAGGAACAAGGCCCCGCCGGGTCCAGGGGTGCTGAGATTTATCTTACAAACATGTTCTTGCTCGTTTACATCGAGATGTCATGACTTTTTTTTTTTTAAATAACAATGTATACATGAAATAAGTCCTCCCAACAAGTCAGATGTGTTTGTCAGTATCGAGGCGGATTTGCTAGAAGGTAGATGTTTTATTTTTACATCTTGCTTTGAATAAAAATATAGAAAAGCACGTGAAAATACTCTTAAATAAGGGGCTGTCAGGTTCTAGGCAAACAAGAGAGGAAGGAATAAAGGTGGTAATACAGGCGCAGGAGTAAGTTGGAGTTGAGGGTGAATTATGTAGTGAAGGGTGAGATTGTTGGAAATGAAATGGGGACGATTTCTGTGCACTTAACGTCCTGTTCTTCCTCATCTGAAAGTATTTTTTTTTTTGCACCAATGATTGGGCTATTTCTGGAAAAGAACATTCTAGTTCTTGGCAATAACGGTCATGTTGAAGAGTGCTTACTCACTGTGTTTGCCTCGTGGAATGCGTGGTGGCTTTTGCCCTGAGGAAATCGCCAGGCTTTTTCAGTATTTGCAATGGATCTGACAGGTAGACTTTCGTGAATCTCCCTGTGTTTTCAGGACGTTGGGTTTGCTAGGTAGGCACTCTATCACCTGAGCCGTAGCTCCAGTCCTCTCTGCTCTCCTTACCTTTGACGTAGGGCCTCACCTTTTGGTCTGGCTGGCCTAGACGGCCCTCCTCCCATTGAAGCATCTTGTGCATTTTACTGCCGCAGCCTCTGCTGCGGAGATGGCAGGCCCAGGCTGCTCAAGCTATGACGTTCCTGCCCTCAGCCTTTCCAGTAGCCAGGATTACAGATGTGACCTACTGCGAAAAAAACAGATGGAGCTCCACCTGCATTAGCAGCAGAAAACAGCCCTAGACGAGAGGCAGTCGAGTAGCCTCTTGGTTACAAAAGTAGCGTTGTCTAATTTCTGTCAGTAACCAAAGTGATAATCTCTAGAATCTATGATTTCCAGGCACGGGGCTAGATCTTTTAGATCTTTTAATCTCATGTAATTCTTGCTATCCCCCAAACACTTCTAAGTTAACTATCATTCTATGCAGCAATTTAGTGGGTTTTTTTTCCATCGAAGACTAAGAGTGTCTATCGCATGTAAAGACACTTGGCAAACTGAAAATATACACATGCCATCCTAATGAACGTTAGAGGATGAAAATAGCCTCAACTTGCCCTTAGACCAGATTACTGGAATATACAGACCAGCAATCCAGGGATATCTGTATGAGGGCAAATAAGGGGCTGAAATAAATCGTGCATTAATATGCTCTGTAATAAACTGTGTCCACCACAGATTAGAGCGGATGCAAGATAAGAACATTGTTAATTGTGCAAACGCGTGTAATCATGGCATTTTCTTCCTCTGTTCCCCATTTCTGACCCCCAAAATATGGCTAGAGACTATTCTCCCGAGACACAGGGGAGAGTCATAAGATGAAACGCTTTCCTTTGTTTTCTTTGGAGACTTAACCTTTCAGTTCTCTGTGCTCACAGAGGAATAAACGTCATGTTGCCAGGATTATTCCAGAGATTTATATTATACTTCATACTTCACATAAAAACATCTCCCTTTAGGCCAGTTTGTATGAGGTTTATTTTTTCCAGCGAACATAAAAAAGTCTAAACTAAACCTAAGGTCAAAATTACCTTATTTGTGTCATTAAAAATGCTTCTTTTCTATAAATCCTATGGAAATCTCAATAGGGCTTCTCTCTCCCCCGCCCTCTGCAAAAAAAAAAAATGAATGAAATGACTTTAAATTTCATATAGAATAATAAAGTCGTCCCTAGCCAGAAGCTTGCAAAACCAGATGAAGAGCCAAAGGCCTTTCTTTGTAGGCTCAGAACAGATTGTTGACTACTATGGTTGCGGCCGTGGGTGCCCAGGGAGACGGAAAGGAGATCTATGGGTACAAAGGCTCATCTGGGAGTAGCTCTAAGCATGAACCCACATTCACACACGATCCAAGCAGTTATGCCACAGGGAGGCCCAGGGTGGGGACGCAGGGCTGTGGCTGGGTCAGAAATCACGTGCCATTGTCCTCCTGTTTTGTGTCATTGCTAAGGACATCCTCCAGATAGGTTAAATTTTGCACCATCATTAAGAAGTAAGTATCTTAGGAAAATATCCAGGTAACTACTGATACATGTAAAAAGCAAGAAAAAGTTTTAGCTGAGACTTGTATTCAGAAGTTATAAAGTAGATATAGAAATGGTTGGTAGTTTATATATAATCACTCTAAGGGGGAAAAAACTACCACTGTCAGCAAAATAGAATCTGAAGAAAAAGTTTCCAGTCTCCTGAGACCTCAGGAAGTCAGGAGCCACCCTTGCCACCCTGCCTGACTGCAGTTCCTCTGGAGAGAGATCTGAGAACGATCCTTCAGGGGTGGAGGGAACATTCTTGAACAGGCCTGTCCCCTAGACAGGGATGGAGTGGCAATGTCTCTTGTGGTGGTAACACGGTTTTGTTCAGACGCACACATCCATGGTGCGCGGCAGAGCTGTGCTGTAATATAATGCCCCCCTTTATCTGTTCTCCCCAAAGAACGTAGTGAAAATGGCTTTAGCACCGTCCATGAAGCTTGCCCACAGCAGGTGGACGGCTGAATGGAATAGAGCCAGAATCAAGTCGGGAGGCCCTCGGCCCATGTAGCAGGAGCATCCTAGGGTTTAGCTGTGGTTGTGGTTTTGTGTTCTGTTTTGAGGAAGGCTTGGTCTATATCCCAGACTGGCCTGGAACGTGCCAATCATTCTGTCTCCCCTTCCAAGTTCTGGGATTACAGGCAGGCACCATCATTCTTGGTGTTTTCACATTTTATTTTTAAATCATACCAAATTGCAATAACCGTTGGTAACTGGTGTGTCTCTCAGTTACACTTGTGTGGCTTTGATGTCACATTTTATGTTGAAGACTGGTCCAGGCTCATAAAACTGTTGTGTAATACGGAAAGAATGGACACAATGCTTCTACAAGTGGCCTCGTTTTCCATAAGTCATTTGTTTCCCCTGGGCTCCTTTTGGAAGGCATATTCCCAAGGTGGCAATCTTTGTCCACTGTGAAATCCCGGGGGTAGGGCTGTAACATTGGACAGTGAACTTGAGTAGTCTGAGAGCATTTCATCAAGGCTTTTTTTTTTTTGTCTTCTGAAAAGATAGGAGGGAAAAAAATCCAATTTCCAATGAGGAGAGTAATCTTTTTCAGGCTTTCCCAAATACAGTGCCACTGAAATATGTTTCTTTTGTTTCCTTCTGAATCATTAACATATAACTAAATGAAACTGCAGAATATCAGCAGCAAAAAAGAAAAAAATCTCTCTGGTCTTGTTCATCCTTATACCTCTTATACATACGCTCTGTGCCAACAGAGCATCTTTGTTTGTGGTCATAGAAAATTGCCGAAAACAAGCCACGTGTGTGTTAGCGCTGGATCGAGAAGAGTGCAATGGAATGCGAGTAATAATCATTGCTGGCTATGACATGCATAACCTCAGAAATCTAATAGTCAACAAGCAAGGCAGACAGGTTACAGAAGGAAATGCAATTATACATATTACCGGAGACAAAGACCACGGGAGATACGTGCCTGGCACGTGTGGTTGTCCTGGGGCTCTTGCTTTCTGCTGGCCTTGACTTCAATTCCCCAGTCTCTGCCTCCCAAGCAGCCGGGGTTATAGGAAGGTACCACATCACCCACAGCTCGGGAAAGTGGTTCTTTATGAAGGAAAGGGACCATGTGTCAGAAGAGAGATCAGTTTTCAAAAGCAAGGCAGGATGGGAGTGCTGATCGTGGACCCTGCTTTATGGCCTATGTGTGTTATGTGAGTATTCACCCTAAGTTCCTCAATAGATATCCACAATAACAAATAGCATCCCTGAAAGCATTCACCAAGTTAAAATACAGTAACATAACCTAAACAAGCAAAGGAGAACTGAAAAGCCCTGGAGGGAAATCAGCACTCCACCCTTCCCGGGGGCTGGTCAGTCGGGAGGCACACAGGAGAAAGGGCAAGGGCAAGACACACAGGACACCCCATTCCAAAAGGTCCAGGTATTCTGATCCCCTTAAAAAACAGTAAGTCAAGCTCAGTATTGGTGGCTCATGCCTGTAATCTGAGCTGTTTGGAGGCTGAAATCTGAGGGCTTATCTCCAATAAGCTACCCAGAAAAAGCTATAAGGGGCCTTATAGTTCAAGTGATGGAGCACTATCCTTGAACAAAAGAATGTCAGGGACAGTGGCCAGGGTCTGAGTTGAAGCCCCAGGACTGTAAGCAGCGGTGAGTGAGAACCACATGGGTGTGTTCCTGCGGGCTTGAGGAGCCCGGAAGAGCTGTCATCCTGCAGGCCGGCAGCCAAGAGTGCACAGCGTGCTTCATACGGGGCCATATCACAGACTCAGACCCTCTGTGAAGACTCCGAATGGTTGTTTATACAGGAAATAGGATTAAAATGCGGGCTGGCCATCTACATGGAGCATGTAAATTCATTTCAGTTCACCATGACTGATGGTTACAATAAACTATTATTCTGTGTATAAGCAGAGGAAATATCTTTTCTTCCATAATTACATTTAGGCACTTAGAGAT
This sequence comes from Dipodomys ordii, assembly GCF_000151885.1. Taxonomy (NCBI): domain Eukaryota; kingdom Metazoa; phylum Chordata; class Mammalia; order Rodentia; family Heteromyidae; genus Dipodomys; species Dipodomys ordii. The sequence continues at coordinate 1,174,302 of NW_012267340.1, forward strand.
GGCAACTTTCAATTATGAAGGAAGAGTTTGGCCATTCCTGTCTCACTTGGAAGTTTGAGTAGTATTTTATTTGGCAACTGAACAAATGCGGGCAGGTGTGTGTGCATTAAAGGGCGACAAACGAATTCTGTGTGCGGTATTTCAGAGTGCTCTGAGACGTGAGTTATTGTGCTGACAGGACAATGTGCTGCTCTGCAAGAGATGAAGAGAGTTACCTTCCCTACGGGTGCCAGTTGGGGACAATAGAAACTTTACATTGCTTTGAATTATGTGCTGAAAATCGTGCTTTTTAAAAACAATAAGTAGGCATAGCCTAAATGAATAACAAGAGCTACAAATAAGCATAGAAGTAATGGTGCTTTGTCTAGAGGGGAATGGTTCCTCCTGATAAAAATTTCTGTTGCATTTTACAGATGGAAACATAAACCAGATGCATCATAATTTTTTTAAACAGATCTTTAACAAACTTATTTGAAAATGGGAAATGCAGAAGAAATGGAAAGATCTGGACTATCTGGAGTGTCGGATGAAGCTGGTGAACTTCTGAACAAATTCTAGAGAGGGCTTGAGCCTACAACCTCTAGACGTCTACCAAGTCAGTGATTAGTTTTTTTCCGGCGCTTTCATGTGGCACCATCTGCCAGGCACTGGCAGCGGGCAGCGTGGCAATTAGCAAATAATATATAAATTAGAAATAATTTGGGTGAGAAGATCAGAAGTGTTGCTCTCTTTTGATTACTGGTAACAACCTGTGTGGGTGTAAACTATCACTATCAATTTACTTTTAAAAAATCCTTTAGAATAGTGGCATACTTTAACTTATCTATTGCACTTCGCAAGGTTTATAATAGGAAAAATATGAATAAAAACAGTGAAGCCATGAAGAGGGCAGTGGTAGAGTGCTTGCCTAGTGTGCATGAAGCCCTGGGTTCGAATCCTCAGCACCACATACACAGAAAAAGTCAGAAGTGGCACTGTGGCTCAAGTGGTCGAGTGCTAGCCTTGAGCAAAAGAAGTCAGGGACAGCACCCAGGCCCTGAGTTCAAGCCCCAGGACTGACAAAAACAAAAGCAAACCCAAGAAACTGGGAACTGCCAAAGCAGACTATCTCATAGCCAATTAGTGATGAAATACAAAGCCACAGAATTGAGACAGGAAAATATTATGTGTTCATGTATGAGACCCTAAATGATAAAAAGAGCACAGAACTTAAACGATTCTGTGGACAGCACTTCTTCCCTGGTTGGTGTCTGGACTCTTTTTCTGTATTCAGAAGCTGGCACAATGAACCTTGATGGGAATAATAGAGAGAGAGAGAGAGAGAGATAGACAGACAGAGAGACAGACAGACAGAGACAGAGAGAGAGGCAGAGATAGAGACAGAGAGTTACAAGCAAAGTCCAGTCTCCATGAAGTGGAACGAGATGGTGTGGTTTACCAGCGTAGTCTCTTCTGAGGAGACGGACAAACTGCTGGGACTCAGGCTCAAGTACTAGACCCCGCTGTTCTAGAAAGTCCACATTTTCCCAGGGGGCTGGCACCCGGATTTGTGTTCCACGCCCCAGATGCTGGCATCATTTCATACACCATATCTGTGCTTCCATGGTTAGTGCCACGAAAGCCGTCAGCTGACGGAACATTTGAGGTACTTCACTGAGGCGTGAGAGGATGGAGATGGTTCGTCGAGGAAAACCCGAGGTAGAAGGGACGCTGTCAAACCCGTGTCGCTGGAAGACGGCGTGCACTGGCGTCACATTCCTGCGTACTCTTCTGTCTTCCTGGGGAAGAGCGGAACATGACGTGAGACGTGGCCCAAGGGCCATGGAGCTCTTGCACGGATTCGAGCTCTACACATAAAGCAACTTGCTTTCCATTAAATTACATTCACATATCCATGTACTGTACCCTGTAATTAAGTCAAATATCAACTGTAATCATGGGCATCCTTGGTTCGTAATCTCTAATGCAATTGCAACAGTATAATTTGGAACAAACCAAACGCCAAGATGTAAATGGAATTTTAGCCGCGGGAAATTGAGACACAGAGAAAATCACCCTACCTGCACTGAGCAGTTAAGATGAGATTTGTATTTAGGAAAGTAAGGGAAGAGAGAGCAATATAATGCACACACTTAACAATTGCATCCCAAACCCATTTACAATATCTCTGGGAGTCCATGGCTATGGTTTTGAAATAAGAAACCCTCTGTGCCTTGATATTACAGAGCAAACGGTGAATACTACTAAAGGTAGAGCTCTCATTGTACTGGTTAAAATAGTCCTAACACTAAGTTCAAATACCATTATCTCAAGAGACAGCTGAGTTTGTGGGACATGGGGAGGGGTGTGTGTGAAAAAGTATCTTCACTCCGCTAGTTTTTCAAAAAGTTTGACCGTGCATGGAAGACTTTTATCTATCTATTGATTTTTTTTGTGCCAATTCCTGGGGCTTGAACTCAGAGCCTGGCCACTTGTGCCTGGCCTTCTTCCGCTCAAGGCTGGCACTCTACCACTTGAGCCACAGCTCTGCCCCTGGACTTCCGGTTCTTAACTGGAGATAAGAGTCTCATAAACTTTCCTGTTCCGTCTTCAAACCGCAATCCTCAGATCTCAGACTCCCGATAGATAATTGTAGGCGCAAGCCCCTGGCACCTGGCTCAAAATCTTTCCATTTTAAAACTATAGCGTGCAGCTCTTCGATTAGAAGCAACTTGGAATGTCAGCTCTTTGCTCTACCCCACAGAGGTGTGTGTCCCTTGGCAACCGCCTTGCCCCCAGAAGATCCTGAGTATCCCTGTCCCCCTCACTGGCTTTCTGCGCATCCTCAGGTGAGAATATTAGAGGAGAATGTCTGCTCACATCTGGCTCTTGCTTGGCTTGAAACTCTTGCATCTACCTTGCTCCTACTGACATTGCTCCAAGAATGGGAAGCACTCTCTGATGGGTGGGCCAATGGCAGCGTCTTCACAGAATAGTTACAATCAGAAAAGGCAATGTGGGGCTGGGAAGGTGGCTCAGTGGTAGAGTGCTTGCCTTGCATGCCTGAGGCCCTGGGTTCGATTCCTCAGCAACACATAAGCAAAAAGAAAAAAGCCGGAAGTGGCGCTGTGGCTCAAGTGGTAGAGCGCTGGCCTTGAGCTGAAGAGCTGAGGGACAGCGCCCAGGCCCAGAGTTCAGGCCCCACAACCAGACCCCCTCCCCCCCAAAAAAAAGAAAAGAAAAGGCAGCGTGTTGGAAGTCTACTTAACTTGTCTATTTAACATGAAACATTTGGCTGAAATAATTGGTATTTTGTGCACAATTGCATGTCAGGCCCACCCCGTTTTGCTTTGTGATAGACGGCGAGAAGGGTTTACTGGGAAGGCACATGGCAAGAATCTCTTCAGAACCCAACGCTGAAACTCCCATTTGGATTAGATTCATGTGCATAGGGTTTGAATTATTGATTACTTGAAGGCCAAGCCCCCAATCTGAGTCATAGATACATAATTTATCGTGATATTTAAAAGCATGTGTATCTTAAAGGCTTTGGGAACTTTAATTTGATGCCTAATGATAACACATTTTGAGCTTTTTATGTTTTCAAAGTCTTGGCAAAAAGACAGGGCTTTCTGGTGCGCGTCCCCACTCCAGGGCTGGGCCTTTGAATGTCGCCGTTCTCGCTTTGAAGTTCTATACTTTTCCTTTCTGATTTGCTTCTTTTCTCTCTCCCCCAGCGTCCTTCATATCACTAATTCTTCCTTTGGTCTTTGTACATTTTTAAGACTCTGTTTCACCAGTCCCTCCATGGGGCCCTCGCCACTCCTTTGTGTTCTCCTTCTTTATGTCCTTCTTTTATGCATTCTGCCTTTTTTGATTTTTGCTGCTTGAGAAAACCCTTTCAGCCATTTATTTCCTACTTATTGTCTTATTTCCCTTTGTAGCAAGGGTCTGGTTAATTTATCACTGTGCCGAATTTGGTCTCAGATGGGCTCATATTTGCTGCACACAAAGCTGACGAGGAGGGATAATGTCACACTTCCTTCGGACGCGGTTCTTGAAGTGATGGGGGTTGAGTGGAACTTCAGAGCTGGGGAGACTCGGCCCTTCCTCCTCCTGGAGGTCAAGCCGGCCGCTGGCTCAGTGGCCCGCAGGCTTCTCACTTCCTTGGCCCAACCTTGACAATGGCCCTGAATGTAGTTCAAACGGAGGAATTCCAGCTCCCCAGGGGCAGAGAAGAAAAGGGGCCAGGGCTGCCCGGGAGGACGGAAGGAAGATGTGAGCCCTGCAAAGACCAGGGGCGGGCCGGGTGGAGGAAAGCCGCTGGGTATAAGCCGCCAACTTTCCCGCTCCAGCTCCGTCTCTGTGGCTCTGTGCCCCTCGAGAGCAAAGCTTGTGTGGCCGCTCTAAGGCTGGAATACCGCTTTGCTTCTTGGTACTGGAATGATACCGGTTTATGAGGAGGCATGGTTACTTTATATAATGTGATGCAAGTTGGAATTTACAGTTAAATTTCCCTTTGGTTTTTCTAGGAATAAGACTGCTGGTCAGAAGGGAAAATCCTAATTAAAAAGACAGGATTCGCGGAGATGTGTGTCTTGGCCAAATTGGTCGTACTTCTATCTTTAGATAGAATTCAATACATCTGTGGAGAGGATGTTGTTGAGGCCTCCTTTAGAAAAGCGTCGTGACAATGCGATATTCGTTGGGTGAACCGGCCCGTTGTCTGTGTAGTTCGCTCCTATACGCGCAGTTTGCAGTCAGAGCCCCTGGTGGCAAACAGGCATCTGATGCTTGCTGACCGGCTGGCCCGCGGCAGGGCCGCTCAGTGCACACAGCTCTTGCTCTTTCTGTCTTCTCTCCGTTTGGTCCACGTCTGAGGAGCTGAGCAGCTAGAAGTTAGAGGAAGACCAGAAGGGGAGGGCAGCGAGGTGGCTGGCCTTTGTGGAGAACCAGCTGAGGCCGTGGGCTCGTTCACGGTCGCGCTGCACGAGTGTTCTCGCCACTTGCACAATGTAGAAAATCGAGTCTCTGGGAGGTCGGTGCACAGGAGGACAACACGTGTGGAAACTGGCTTCGGTCTCTGTCTGCCTGACTACACACCCCAGCTTGCAAGCTTCTGCCTGAACGCTGTCTTATGTCAGTCCTGAACGCGCTTGTTTTGCAAAACTCTCTCTGTGGAGAATCCTCCGCATGTGCTGGCTTTAACGCCCCTCTTAGCGGCTGGGCCTTGACTGACTGAGGGACCCCGGATGGGGTTTTAAGAAGCCGGGTGTGCATTCTCTCCCCCTGGAAACACCTCCTCCAGCTGTTGGTTACACCGGGGGTGCCCAGCATGGCAGAGGGACAAGGCAAGGGCCCTGCCGCTGGCCCCGGCTCCTGGGAAGACACCTCCTGGCAGACCCAGCTCTGAGGGCAGCACACGCTCCAGGGCCTAGAGCCCGCACGCCCTGCCTGTAGCCTGTGGCCAGTGGCTATCTGTTGAATGAAGGGGCTACGCTTCATATTGACACATGACAGAAAATTCCTTAAGAAAGAAAAGCTAAAATTTCCCCTCCACCCCCTTCCCCTTCAATTTGTATGGTGTAGAGGACAAGCTTGCATCTGGTGTGAAACCTACCACCTTTACTTACCAAGGGCTGTCTAAAGCAGTCATTAAGGCCATTTTTGGTGAACACTGAAAAATATCTATCCAACAAGGCCATCTTAGTTGTAAAAATGCAACCCAGGGCCTTCAAAACTTCTGGTAACAATAATCTGAAATTCCAGCAGATGGTGGCATTGATGTGGAAACCTGGCCTCCCTGGTTAGTGCAAACAAAACACTTCTCACTTTTTTTCCCCCCTTTTTTTTTTGATAAACGAGGAGACAGAGTATTCAATAACTCTTCTTTCTCCAATTAAAATTTTTAAAATTAAAATCCTTTGAGATTAGAAATTATTTTTTGTAGTGTATAGATAGATAATACTGTAACTGTACAAACACATATGTGTAAGTTACAGTTATGTTAGGGCATATAACTCTGCACTTTATATATTATATTATGGTCATTGTCTATTTTTATTCATAATTGACTGAAAAGCAAAGTCCTTTTCCTCAGTTACATGTTATCAGCATTCTAATATTAGAGTAAAAATATTCCAATCATTTAAAAATAAGTCAGCGTTGGATAGTTACATTTGCCTGGTTACATGAGGTTAGATTCTAGCACATGAACATTTTTCTTCCCTGCCTTTGTCTGACTTGGGAGTTTTTTTTTTTAATGTAGAATTATTTTGCAGCTGGTGAGAGAAGGGATGATTTTTTTTTATTTTTTTCCAAGAATTCCTTTGCTTGTTCAGTGTCTTTAAAAAAAAAAGATAACAGCAGTGAAGGAATTATTTTAATAAAAAATTAATGTCCAAAGGTATTTTCAAGGACACAGTAAGCATTTTAAGATAATTTATGGAAATTGATTGATAACCTCTTGATGAAAATAAAATTTATTCTTATTAATTTAGGCCGTAACTGCTTTCTGCATATCACGAGACGTCTGAAAGACTCGGTTCTGTGCATGAAAGCCCTTCAGAGTCGTAGCACCAACCTGGTGCTCTGAAGGACTCTGCTCTAATTGCATGCAGATGTTGCTGTGTTCGATGCCAGCAAAAGGAAAAAAAAATCCTCAGTTCAGATTGGAGGCATAAAACTTTACATAAAATCCATCCCCAGAGTGGATTAAGTGTTTTTACAATCGTGAAAAAGAACATTTGGAAGAGAATAAAAACAGATATTTTAAAAATTTATTCCTGAAAGTGTTTGTTAGATATTTGAATGATAGTCCTTAAGCAATCCCTGAAAAGAAAAGAAAAATCACTTTTCTTTTCAAATTTTTAAAAAAGTATTTTGGAGACAGAAGGAGAAATTTTTATTTTCAAACCTGTGGTTATTTGGTAGTGCCTTAAAATTTGAGGTAAAATATACTAAAACGAATCACCAAGCAGAGAGAAGAGAGAGAGAGAGAGAGAAAGCAAGGAGGTAAGTGAACATCTTTACTCTCAATTAGCAGATTTACTGCTATGGATGGATTTAGAGTCAAATAGAAATACATCCATAGCATGATTCGGGTGGAAGTTTTAGTATCTCGATAATAAGTAAGGATTTTGGAAGTGCAATTAGAAGAGGGTGTAGTCTCTCTGGCCAGGGAGTTTTACCTTCCCCCAGCTCTCTTGCTGGTCTCTACTTTTTCTGTCTTTCAAGTGGATGAACTTCTTTTAGCATTTTTTTTCAGCCATTCAATACCCTTGTCTAATTTCACTTCCAAAATCTTTATTTTTGTGTGGTCCATCTCTTGGACTTGTGATGCTATTCACTAACTTCTGCAAGTGGTTGTACAAAGGGGTTTTATTGAACACATCGGTTTGTAAGTGCAACTTGCACACTAGGGTCATCCCAGCACTGAGTAGGCAAAGCCCCCACGACACAGGACACAGGGCCCAGGACACCGAGGGGGACTTGTGGCTGAGACCCCTGTGGGCAGCCCTGCGTGAGGAGAGTTAGGATAGACTCAGCGGCAGTACCAAACCACCACTGCCCATCGAGCACCCACAGTGTTGGCTGATGCCCAGGCAAAGTCCCGTGCTCAGTCTGCCCTCTGTGCAGGAAGCCCGTGCTGCTGGGTCAGGCCAGGTCAGCAGACATCCGTCCTCCCTGCGTGTGGGCCTGGAGGTAGTGCTGGGGGTCCTGTTCGCCATCAGGTGGGCCTTGGCGTCCAGGCCAGCACACATCCTGGCCACAGAGGCCCCACGCTGGGCTACAGGTCTAAGGCTCGGTTTATAGACATGGGGTTCAGAGTGGGAGACAGCTATCCATCATCTCTTTAAACAAATAGCTTTGTAAATACAAGCGAGCAAGGGTAATTAATGAATCTTTTAATTTCTTAATTGTTCTTTCCTGCTGCGGACTTTGACCAGTGAGATCTTATTTTAGGTAGCAGTTAATTCCATTAAATGAATTGGCTATTTTCAGCCCAACAGATCTTCTCCACCTCCCTCTGTGTTGGAGCCCTGAGTGAGGGGAGACGATTAATCACCTGGTCAGGGGAAATGTCACGCTGTCTCTAGTGTCTGGGAGGATGGGAGACTGTCCGCCTGATAATATCCTCAGATGGAGAGGTAGGACATGTCCCACAAATGATGGCCTGCAGAACTGCAGAAGGACATCAGTGATGGATGCATCCATCCGCTGGACAGTCCAAACCTCAGAAGTTCTTACGTAATTGCCTGTTCTATTTACACAGCTTCATTTATTATTATTTTATTATCAAGATCCTAAAACTTCTACCGGAATAGTGCTATGGGTACATTTCTATTAGACTCTAAATCCATCCATACCAGTAAACCTATTGATTGAGGGTAAAGATGTTCACTTACCTCCTTGTGATCTCTCTCTCTCTCTCATTCTCACTCTCTTGCTCTCTCTCTTTCTCTCTCCCTGCTGATTCTCTATTTTTCATGGTAAAATTATTCTGTAGCTTAAACCAGAAATCTAAGGCTGCAGGCTAGGAAAATGAGAATTCAGTGAGGTGTAAAATACGTGCATTAATTACGACCACAAGGCTGTCTGGTAGCTTAAGAGATGCATAGCTGCATTACATGCGTACAAGAACACACCAAGTGTGTCCACCAGCAAGTCAAGGGTTAACGTCTCTACACAGAGCTGAACCCCTTTACATGTTTTCATACCTCTCTCTCTCTCTCTCTTTCTCTCCATCCTATCTATCTATCTATCTATACTTGATAAGAATGGATTTCTTTCCAGTCTTATTCTGAAAGTAAGATCTGGGCTCACTTTTGTGTAGAAATGGAACAAAATAATTAAAACTACTTAATTAATAAACATAACCTTCTGTAAGTACCCCCCAGTAAGCTCCAGTCCTTCCTCTGTCCCATGAGGATGATGATGATGATGATGATGATGATGATAAGTGTCTTGATGTTGCTTTGCATTTTACTTGGGACAAACCTGGCACACAGGTTAATGCTCTGCTGTGTATACCTTTTTTGAAGGAATACAATATTCCCTAATCAGGCATACAAACATATGCTTATTTGGGGATATTTCACATGGATTCAAAACATGTTTGTTATAATTTTTTTTTGTTGGTGGTGAGGCCTGAACTCTGGGCCTGGGCGCTGTCCCTCAGCTCTTCAGCTCAAGGCGAGCACACTACCACTTAAGCCACAGCACCACTTCTGGCTTTTTGTGCTTATGTGGTGCTGAGAAATTGAACCCAGGGCCTCAGGCATGCGAGGCAAGCGCTCTACCACCGAGCCACCTTCCCAGCCTGTTTGTTATAATTTTTGAAGCTTAGCTCTTTCATAGAGACCAATGGGGATCTAGAGGAAGGCCTTCATTGAAGGTACACATGCGAATGTCAAAGCTAGCAAGACTCTTCCAGCCGGCAGCGGGAGGGTGACTCAGTTTACCCAAAGGAAAGCCCACTCTCATCTCAGGACTGGAAGTTAAAAACCAGGGAGCACTGGCTGCCAAACGTTTCTGCAAAATGTCAAAACCAGAGTATCTATTAGATTCTGTTTGGTGGGAACGATTCCAAGTTTATTTTTCACCCCTGAGCTAACAGACAGGAAGTTCACACTCAACTTAATTCTTGCTAGTTGTCTGTGTTATTGGAACTTAGGAGAAAAATCTGTGTCTCTCACCTATGTATGCGTGTATATATGTATGTACATATATATATATGTTTGTGTGTATATGTATGTATGTGTATATGTATACATGTATCTATCTATCTGTCAGTCAGTCTGTCTACCTGTCAAGAGGGAGAACTATATTAAATTTAATTTAAAAATCCAACTACCCTGGACTTAGGCATTACCCAGAGTCCATTTTCCTAATGAAGCATGAGCCTATGGCTCATCCTGTAAGTGCCAATCACAGGCCTTCACTCTGAGAGATCTCAGGATGATATATTCAGGGATTTGTTTGGATCAAAGACGTAAAGAACTTAGATGTGCAAATGTTCCTCTGAGTTGAACATGTCTTTTGAAGTCTTAATAAGTCCAAGAGAATATGAACTTTTCTAAGAGAGATGCTGTGCTATTAAAAATAATGTGATTGATTGAATAGCAATTACATTTACTTTCAATAAACAAAACACAAAATCCATGAACTTTTAATTTTTCCCACTATCTCACTGTATTCATCTTGGTTTTTTAATATTTTTTAAGTGCAAAAGAGTTTCAATTCAACATATCCATTTAAGAGTACAGTGCAAGTTAGTTGTACTTAAATGGACAACTTGCTCACATTTGTGAGCATTTGGACTCTCTGAGGGAAGAAAATAAAAAAAGTGCAACTCAAACCATAGCTCAGGAAAGTTTCAGCAATAGTTCTACCATTGCTAGTTTAGTCTGTGAAGGCATTACATGTGTGTGTACACGCATACACACTTTTACAAAAGATTGAAACTGCACGCCGGTGTCCGCCACGCACTCATGGACAGTTTATTCATACGGGAATGATCCACATGTGACTCGCCCCTCGTCACCCCAGAATAATGAAGATGTCAGTCCTGAAGCAGCGTGAGGCAGCTGCTCCCCCGACTGTGGCTGCAGGCTGCGTGGTGGGCCGCAGACGCCGACCTCCCCTCCCCAGTGCACGCTTGCCTCTGTTTTCTTCTGCCTTTCCCGTCCGCGCACTCTCATGTCATGCACACAAACTCTGTGGAGGCTGAGTTGGAGTTTGTTCAACTTTTTAGTTCTTCAGAGTGCCACCCATCTTCCAAAATTCATGTCATTAATGGCTTTTAAGGAAAACCGAGAGTAAGGTCGGTGGGGCCCGGGGTCATGGGAGATCTGTGTATTTACAGCACGGAATCCGCATGTCCCATGAAATCACATGCTCCATTTAGTCTTAGAGTCCCCCATCTCATCCGCCAGCACTGGCCTGAGGTGGCCCATTCCGTCCCGGAGCCCAGGCCTTAAAGAATGGCGAGAGTCCTCACCTTGTCAGAGCATGAAGGAAATAACGCGCTCAGTGTTGCTGGTGACAGACGTTCCCGAAGGTCCTGGGCCTTCAGTGTTGTCCCAGTGGAGGGGCCAGGGAGAGGAAACTCACGCATGTCCAGAAATGGAGGTGTGACGCCAGGCCTGGGCAATAGAGCTGAGAGTACACGCTCTCTCATACACACACATGCGTGTGCACGCACACAACACATACATCTGGATTTCTCAGCAGCCCCCCTTCCCCCCGCTTTGTCTGGAGTCAGCAGAAGCAGATATCTTCTGGCCTTCCTGTTGAATTGTGTTGTTGTTGCTCTTCCTCCTCCTCCTCTTTTCCTTCCTCTTCTCCTCCTCCTCTTTTCTTCTTCTTCTTCTTCTCCTCCTCCTCCTCCTCCTCCTCCTCCTCCTCTTTCTTCCTGTCATGGGGCTTTAACTCAGGGGCCTGGGCACCCTCTCTGAGCTTCTTTTGCTCAAACCTAGCATTCTACCACTTGAGCCACAGCCCTGTTGAGTTCTTTTTAACTCAATTAGGGCTTTTGTGGGAGCATTGGTTTCCTTACCGGTTCATTGTAAGATTTAAGAGTGGCGCGGGCAGTGAGCGTTCAAAAGAGCTTGAATCCCTTTCTTCTCTTCCCTCTAAAGCACTCGTACGTGTGGTGCTGCTTCCTGAAAATTGGTACGCCCTAGATACCAACTACAGTTTCTATTTGACTTCGACATGAGGAATTTCCTTCTCCCAGAGAGGAGTCAGGACTTCTGTCATCTTCACTCTGCTTTAGGATAATTATTACCAGTCTTTGGTGTATGTGTGTGCCTGTCCTCAGATTTGAGCTCTGGGCCTGAGAGCTGTATCAGAGCATTTGTGCTCAAGGCTAGTGCTCTACCACTTGAGCCACATCTCTACTTCTGCCCTTTATTGGGGGGAGTTTATTGGAGATAAGAGTTTCGTGGATTTTCCTGCCTGGGCTGGCTTTGAACTAAGATCCTCAGATCTCAGCCTCCTCAGAACCTAGGATGACAGGCCTGAGTCACCAGTGCCCATGAAAGACAATTACGTTTATTGAATCCTGGCATTGTTCCTAATACAGGTCGATCATTCATTTTCTCTGAGCAATATGTATTCGGGAAGGGCACGGATTATAGCAGAACAGACCTGTTCTGCAGAACTCCTAGGAGCTCTGGGAACTGGAGGGAGGTGAGGCCAGGCCTCACTAAAGAGGCCTGGGCAGCTCCTTCCGCTCTTTGAGCTGCTGAAGTGTTACCACCATAGTTGGAAGTTTACCCTGGGTAGCAGATATTTTAATGTTGGTGAATCCCCAATGCAGGTGATGGATCTTCAGCTTGCAAGTATATACACGTGTGCATAGTAGATATTTACAAAAGAACTGGACAATACATCTGAATGGAATGGGTTCAAACCAAAACCAGCGCCTCCCAACGCCTTGAGAGGACATAATCACTAGAAATAGGGCCCTGGGGAAGGGAAGAGGGCATCCCCAACTTCTGGGAAATGCCCATGGGACCCAGGCAGAGGACTGCTCCCCTGCTCCCCTCAGCAAAGCCTGGGAATCTACAACTGCTCACTACAGTGCTTTGGAGCTTAAAGGGCTGCCAGCTTCTCCACTTTGGAACAAACAAAACAAAACAAAACAAAAAATCACACACGTGTGCTAAACAGCTGATAAGTAAATGCAGTAAACACATTTTTACAGTGAATAGAGTTGTTTTTATATTTCGGGGACTGGTTGTGAATTTCTGCTGCTTCTTGATTAGCAAACACTTGGCAGTTCTCAACTCTTTAGACATTAAGATGCCAAACAGATTTGTATTCTCAGACTCGGCACCTATAAATATATATATATATATATATATATTTTTTTTTTTCATCTCATCAACAATTATCCTCAAAACATTTGAAAGCACTAAAATAAAACGTGTCCTGAAAACACACCCAGAAGCGTCTTTACCTGTGTGACTTTAATAAGCACATAAATGAAAGAGTTCTATGCCGAGGAGGGGAGAAGGTAGCACCGTGCAGACTCATGCGCCCGGCCGTGAGCCCTGCCGGCATTTCCTGAGGCCGGGCCCTGGGACAGAGGTGGCGGTGCTGTTGCACAGATGTGTTTGTGTAAGGTCCCTTGGGTCCATCTCTTGGTGAGAACACGCCTGTGAACCTTGTGAAGTCAAAAGGTTTCTATGCTCTTTGGAAGTTCCTAGTAAGCTGGGAGCCAGTGCCTCTACCTGTCAACCCAGCTACTCAGAAGCTTGAGATCTGGAGGACTGAGGTTCACAGTTAGCCTGGGCAGAAAAATCTTCACGACTCTGCCACCAAAATAACCAGCATACGGGTGGGCTGGAAGAGTGGTTTGCATGGTAGAGTACCAGCCAAGTGAGCAAGCGAGCAAGCAAGCCTTTTGAGAAGAAATGTATTTTTAGAAAACACGTGTTTGGAGGTAAATCATCACAACCCATAAAAGCTATGGATTTCAGAGCCTGTGCAAAAAGAAATTCATATGGCATACAAGAAAGGAAAAGCCTTAGAATCGTCAAGGCTACTAAGGAAAGGTGATACACTTGCTCTGTTTTCTCCTGCAGAAAAAAGCCCCGATGCTGTTGGAAGTTAACCAGAACCCAGAGAGCAAGCTGAGGCTTAGCACCTCAGACAGAACGACGTCCTGTCTGTCTAGATGACCTCAGAGCATTGTGTAACCAAGCCCAGCACAAGTCAAAAGTAACAAATTAACTTTCCATGTTCCCTCCCTGATTTAGTCTCACTCTCTAAAAATTTTTTTCTAGACTGAGAAATCTCCATTCATTGCTGGGTGTTGGTTGTTCAAATGAGGATAATGACCCTTTTCACTCCATTGTCTATAACCCAGCATTTAATTTATTTCTCTTAATGTGAGCTTTAAAAACAACTCTCAAACATGAAGCAACGTTAGTTAGTAGCCTCGTTACATTCGAATGTTGATACAGAACTTTTAGAGGTTAGAACGAGGTTCTAGGGACGACATTTCCTCGCGAGACATCGACTTACCTCACTCCCCCACCCCTTACATCCTCTCGAGACATCGACTTACCTCACTCCCCCACCCCTTACATCCTCTCGAGACATCGACTTACCTCACTCCCCCACCCCTTACATCTCTGCCCGCTCACTGGGACCTTCCCCAGCCCGGTGAGCAGGCCGGGGCTCACCTTCAATGCTGCTGGAACAGACTGTCTTAGTATGGTACTGTGCCTCCCCCCCCCCCCCCCGCCATCCAAGCCAAGCTGAGATGCCGCTGTTCTCTCGACTTGACCCACTTGAACCTGCCACGCCCTCACACTGTTGTGCAGAATCCTGGCCTCTAGCCCAGGCTTTCTCCTGCAGCTGTTCCGTCCTGGTCCTCCCTGGACCCCCCAAGGCTCCCAGGGGTCCCACTTCTCACCATGGGGTAAGAGTTCCATGTCGAGTCTGATAACTCAGATGCGACTGCGGCGAAGAAGATGACTCATCTGTGTGCTGTGATCTCCGAAGCATGAAAGTAAGACTGAGAGGAAATGGGGGACTGAAGGTGAGCGGCAGCTGGCAGGTGTGAAGGGCTTGGTGGGCAGCGGCTCAAGGGTGGAGACTGGCCCCTTCCTGGCCGGGTCATCCTGGCATGGACAGCAGAGTTGCCCACAACCCCTCCTTTCCTGCAGAGCAGCCGCTGCCCACGCCCAGGGCTGCTGCAGCCCGCAGTGACCCGGGGCCACCTCCTGAGAGACTGGGCAAACTCTGTCCTCTGCTTCTGGGCCCCAGTTCTGGGTCCCCCTCCCCGTCCCCACCTCTAGATTAGCAAGCCAACAGGGAAGACCCTGGGAGAGCTGTGTCACAGCCGAGGTCCCCCAAGAGGCCCCCCAAGGCATCTACTGGGGGGAGAAGTGGGCCCAGACTATGTTCTTGTCAGCCATCATCCTCAAGTCTGGACTTTGCCTCTTTTGGAAGCACAGCACGCACTAGGCAAGCGCTCTGCCACCCGAGCTGGCTTATTTGTCACATAAGGGTCTTCTGCTTTTGGCGCAGGGCCTGCCTCAGACTAAGACCTTTCTACCTCTGCCTCTGATCACCAGTGTGTGCCCCAAGGCGCCCAGCTTGGTTCTGAAATAGAGTCTCACTAGCTTCTTGCCAGGGCTAGCCTTGGGGTGTGATCCTCCTACCTCTGCCTCCATGGAAGATGGGATTAGAGATGCGGGTTACTGTACCCAGCCCTTGACTCTGCACTTTGGACTATGCCCACAGCACTCTGTGGCTCCGGCACACACAGCAGCATGCTAACTACCCTCTCGGTGAGAAGCACTAGCCAAGGACCTAGATTTTTGTGGGCTCTATCAGCACAAATCCATCCGACGAGCATAAAAAGACGAGAACTAAAATTCAAAGAGAGAATGGTTATACCTACAAAAGTGGATAGGTAAGAAAATCAAATCAAGTAGCTCTTAGGCAAAGAAGTACCAGGAATGAAGAGAGAGAAATTACAAAAGAAATATATATAGAGAGAAACTATCAAAGCAGTGTGGAAACTGACCCAACGAGGTCCTCAGTATTTGGAGACACGGCCGGAGCAGCGACTGCAGGGAGAGAAAGCAGTTGGGGAAATGTCCAGGCACCCCTGCCCACAAGGACAGAGAGGTGGAATCTCAGGGTGGTTTGGGTTTGGGCCTCCCCGATGACGCGGGGTGGTGATGGTCGCGTCAGGCACTCGGGCCGCTGGTGCTTCTCTTGGGAACCCTCCACGCAGCGCGTTTGCCTCGTCATCCATCGGACTGCGTGTCCTTCCAGTGCTTGACTTTTGAGTTCTTAAAAAACTATTGCGACTCTGTGACTCGGCTGCCACCCGAGGCCCTGGGGCGGGCTCAGCCTCTGCTGGCAGCCATCTTCTTACTGTGGTCCTCAGTTCTGCTCCTGTAACCCCATGCAAGCTCGACAGCCCAGGCTTGCTATTTGCTGAGCGGTTAGAGATTTCTGGAAGAAGAGGTAGCCCCTGTGTGGAGCCTGGAGGGTCCCCCCCCCAGTCTCCCCTCCAGGAGTTTGCTTTCTTCATGTCTTGGATTCATGTCTGCAACCCAAGTTTCAGTGTGGAGTTTTGTGTGATGGGAAACAAACAGGATTTTAGCTTCTGCATCTCATGAACTCTTCCCCCGTGAAGAATGGACTCTTCTCACTTGCTGTAGTATCTCCAGAACCTTCTGTTATACCTGTACATAGTATATTCCAAGAGTAAGGGAATTTTTTTTTCTGTAAGTAGTGGGGTTTCAGCTCAGGGTCTGGGCGCTGTCATTGAGCTCTTTGCTCAAGGCTAGTGCTCTACCACAGCTTCACTTCTGGTTTTCTGGTGGCTCATTGGAGATAAGAGTCTCACAGACTTTCCTGCCCAGGCTGGCTTTGAACTGTGATCCTCAGATCTCAGCCTCCTGAGTAGCTAGGATGACAAGGATGAGCCGATGTAATTACAGCCAGTGAGACACTGGTGCCAATTTAAGGAATATAGCTTTAACCATTCAGCTCCTGTCTCTTGCACACACCTAGTTTCTAGGTAACTGATATGACTGAGTTTGTTAAGACTTGTGCCTAAGCAGTTTTTGTACAGGTTAAGTAACAGAGTTACAGCAATGCCGGCCCCTGTAGTGTGCTGCTGCTCTGAGAACTAGTCGTATTTCTCTATTGAAAGTCAGATAAATGAGAAACTCCGGAAACTAAGTGCACTGGCATGACCTTGGGTCGGCCTTGGGTCTTTATTCTGGTCTCTGAGCTAACCTTATTCTGCCATTTCAGACAGAATAATTTTTTCAATTAAGGTCTACATTTTCAGCTGTCAGAAAAGCTGGCTTAAAAAAATGACCTTCAGAGGTTAGTCCTCGGGAAAAAGCTAATCAATGTTTGGGAAATCTGAAAGAAGGCGAAGCCCTGAGTCAATCCTGAATAATAAATCAGGGTCCTTTCTCTGCAGAGGCACACTGAGAGGCGTGCAAGGCGGAGTCTCCCAGCATTTGTTTCCCTGTTTGCTGAAGGAAGAAAAAAGGCTCACGATAAATGTATATATAAAAGAAAAGCTGACAGTTGAAAAACTAAAATGAAAAGTAACGACATAAACCATGTAAGGAAATGCCTTCAAGGAGACAAGTTCTCAGAGAGTTGAGATCTCGATTTAGAACATTTCTTTCTCTCTAATTGTTGTTCTGTGTGCGGCTGCAATATGATGAAATGGCTATAAACCTAGTGTGATAGGCCTGCAGAATAATTTAATTATAATTTAACATTTACTTTTATGCGGCGCAATTACTTACATTGCTTTTTTTGCTGAAGACAATACATTTAAGTAGCTGCACACAATGGGGAAAAATAGCTGACAGGGTCAGTTCTAAAGTTTGGCTAAGGTTTAGTTACATCCCCCTCCCCTCCCCCCAGCAGACTTCACAAAGGGGTCGACATGAGACTGGCTGGGGGGAAGTCAGGGGTGTCCGTCCTATTGCAGGCTGCTTTCTGAGTTTGGGACATTCCCTCATCTTTCCCGGGGTGTTGCATTATTTTCTTATTACTAAGACTGCCATTGGTTGGCGTGTATTTCTCTCCCTGCCCTACCTTCTATGGTGACGGAGCTTGTTGATGTGGCTTATAGAATCAGAGAAGACCTAGGTCATTGATGAGCTCAAATCCACCTCCCAAAGCTGAAGTCATCTCCATAGCTAGATTGTAACAGGGATATGTAAGAAGGATTATGATGCCAGGGTGTGTGTGTGTGTGTGTGTGTGTGTGTGTGTGCTCACACATCCTCATCCTGATGTTTGTGTCACAAGTGATTTTCCTGTGAGAAAGATACTTGCTGCCTGCCCACGAGGCGGAAATCATCACTGGAAAACATCACCTGGGATATTTTTTCTATTAAATGCCATTTCCATTTTTCCCTTTATGATGTCAGTATTAAACACTCCATGTTAATTTTCATCACCAGCGCATCGATTCTAGTGTGTATGAGTCAGAACCGGGGTAATTCTAACTGGTGAGGATGCCGTCTTTGAACTGGAAGTTCCAAGGAAAGATCTGAGAGGTCTTCTGGTTCGTAATCTTGCCAGTCTTGTGTATTTTCACAGAGGAATATTCTAGGCATCTTTGAAACCGTTTTACTGGGAGGATTACCATGCAGTTAAAATGTACAACTTAACATTTCCGAGTGTGTTCACAGGATGGTGCAGCCATCACCTGTGATGCAATTTTGGAAATTTTTCACCCATCCTAAAAATAAACCCATATCATCAGCCAGGCCTGAGCAATCAACCCCCACCTCCCACGCCCCTGTCCCACATCCCAGCCAGGCCTAACCAGTCAACCCACCTCTCCCACACCCCTACCCTCAGTCCTACCCTCGCTCTTTCTGTTTCCTACCGCGTGGGCTTATGTAGATTGTAATGTGCGTCTTGTTATTTGATGCCTTCGCCTAGCAAAATACTGTAAGATGTCAGCCCTCCATCATCCCTCTCCCTGCCTGGGTGTCAGTCCAGCAGCTGATGAACATCTGAGCTGTTTCCAGTGGTTGGCCCTTAGGGGCCATTCTGTGTGGTGCTAGCTTTCATTCCTCTTGGGTATACCTGGGAGTCACATGTTTGGGATTCGTGGGAAGCATATATTTAACATTTTGAAGAGCAGCCAGACATTAATGAAATACCTCTACTAGCAGTGCATAAAGATTCACATTTCTGTGCACCCTTGTCAGCCCCGACTGTATTTTCTATCATAGTCTAGAATGAGATTTCATCAGCGGTGATTGCTTTGGGGAGAACAGGTCAAGGGGCCCGGGGCCCAGGTCAATCTTAGAGTTCAGTAGAGGGACACTTGGATCATAACTAATCGTCTTGTCAGAGTGATCTGGAGGATGGGCCATTATCTCAGTTCTGGTTCTGCATGATGACCTGCAGAGTCTTTAATGCCGGAGGGGACAGCCCGGTCCCCGCAGGACAATAGCTCCTGGCACGGGGGTCATCCCGTGGTGGGGAAATCTGTGTGTGAGGGGGTCTGTTTCAGAAGTCCCAGGTAGGTGCAGGTTTAGGACAGTGACCAGTGACTTTTGGCTACCTTTTGGAGGGTCTACAGCAGGATATTGCAAAACCTGACCATGGCCTGAGGTCCTGTTATCTTCATGCGCACAGCCATGAAGGGGAATGTGGTCAGCAAAGAACCCTGACATTTAGACAGACACTCTCTGGAGGGCTTCCCAGGCCTACGTGCAGAGCGAGGCATCTGTGTGGACCAGAGTTTTAAGACAAAGGAGAACAAGTGGGAAGCGAAGGCAGAGATGCCAGGCTCTTTTCCTGCCTGCAGTGACTTGCAGCCCAAGAAGGAGTCAGCCCTTTCTAACGACAGCCGTTCCTAAGTAGCTTTTGTATCTTCTTAATGTGCTTTTCAACGTGGAGCAATGAGGATGTTGAGAAATAACAGCATTTGTATGTTGGCCTTTCATCCCTGCCTTTCCAGAAATTACTCACTAGATCTGGGTGGTTTTAAAAAAAATTAGAATTAATTCTTTGTGTATTTCCAGCTATAGGATATCTCATCTGTGGATAATTTGACAATGTCCTTCCCAATCTAGATGCTCACTGTTTTTTTAATCTGTTAGGATGACTCACAGTTTCAAAAGCAAGCACCTCATCTTGTTTTTAAGCTTAGAGACACTTCACTGTCCCTATGCATCGTCAAGTGGTGCTGCCCGCCTATTGTGTTTCCTGGGTGCGATGTATTGATGGATTGCCTTCCTTTCCTCATAATGCTACAATTTTTGTTTTGACTATTAAACATTTTAAAAAGCTTAATGGACAAAATAGCCTACCAGATGTACACCGCTCTTCCCAATCTTGGTTGCTTTCTCTTTTCATTCTTCTTGGCCCCACTTCCCTTTTCTTGAAAGAACTACCTTTAGCATTTCCTTTAAGGGTGGTGGGTTGGCAACCTGATCTCTTATCTCCCTTTTGCTGAGAATGCCCTTATCTCACCTTCATTCCATTATTTTTTTATTTTTTGGTAGTGATGAAATTTGAACACAGGGCCTTGGACTTGCTAGGCAAGCACTCAACCGCCGGCGCCATGCCTCCAACCCTTTTTGCTCTAGTTATTATTTGGTTATTATTGCTCTAGTTATTATTGCTCTAGTTATTATTTGCATTTATGTTTGAGATACCCATACTGCTGCCCTCCTCTTTATGCTTGCTGTGTGCGTATCACCACACATAGCCTCTTAAAATTGGTTGAGAAGGAATCTCATTAATTTCCCACCACGACTGGCCTCACAATGGGATCCTTCCTGTCTACCTCTTGAGTAGCAAGAATTACAGGTGTGAGCCACAGCATGCCGCTCAGACCTTCTCCCTCTCTCTTTCCTTCTTTCTTTTTTCCCTTTCTCCCTTCCTTCTCTTGTTTCTTTTCCTTCCTTCCCTACCTTCTATATTCTTTCCTTATTTCCTTCTTTCTCTCCTTTCTTCTTCCCTCCCTTCTTTCCTTCCTTCCTTCCTTCTTCTCCCTCCTTCCCTCCCTCTTTCTTTCTTTCCCCCTCTCTCCCTCTCTTTCTCTCTCTCTCTCTCTCTCCCTCCTTTCCTCTCTTCCTTTCTCTCTTGGCAGTGCCAAGATTTAGAATTCAGGACCTCATGTTTGCTAAGCAGGTACTCTTATTGCTGAGTCACACTTTCAGCCTTGACTTTTGCTCTTTATTTTTGAGGTAGGGTCTCTCTCCCTGCTGGGGCAAGATACCAGGAGCTAGGACAACAGGTGTGATCACATGTCCTCACAGTGTCTGTTACATACTAAAACCACAGTCATGTATGCCATGCGTTGGGTCATGTGTCCAGCATCTTTTATACACTAAAAGCTAAAGTTAGTTTTGTAGACGGCATCACAAACTAAACTTTAAATAAATTGAGCTGCTCTACTTCTTTTTAAACTCCTAACCCTAAAAGCTTAGGATATATATATATATATATACACACACACACACACACACACACACACACACACACACACACACACACACACACACACACTTTGGGATAGGGAACAGATAATTAGCGGTTGCCTGTAATTCTGAAGCCGAGCTTGTTCAGTCTGGATAATTACACCAAATCAGGCAGAAACACTGTTATCAGCTGTTCAGCGCTATTGTACCATGGGGCTTTTCACCTTTGTTTTTCCACTTGAGATGAGACATGACACCTTAATTGAATAGATCCTTAAGTTGATGACAAATTTTAAAATATACAAAAGTGCTTTCCCCCACTGGGTGCTCAAGAACAGTTCTAAAAGTAGCTAAGAGCAATCCCAGAGCTCTGCAGTTAATGAGGCATTGTACCTGTGTGCTCCGAATTCTCTTCCTGAGGCCGCCACCTACTCTGCGTCTATAATAATTCACATATTTTATGCTTTAAGAAAGACTTCTTTCAAGTCAGGTTTCACAGCTATCACTCCCACTTCACAACTCTCAGTGGGACCCTAGCCCAGGAACTAAGCAAAGGAAGCAGAGCCTTCCACAATTAGCAAGTACATGAACAGTGCTCTTTGGCCAGCAACTCAGCTTGAAGATAAGGACAAAGAAACTCACTGAATTTGGTATTCTTTCAAGCCTCTAGCTGGCTTGTAGTCCACCAGCAACTATGGCTGTTGATTTCCATCTAGTCACATCTTTCCATCCCTCCCCAAGTTTGGGCTCTCAGAGCTCAGAGCTAGCGAGTTGAGACAGTGAACGCTGCTCAGGTTATATTTTTGTCCACCCTCCAAGCTTCAGTGTTTCTCTCCGGAGCCACTGCCACTTCAGAACGCATGAAACAATTGAGGTCAATCAGACAGCTATGTGGAGAGAAGCAGGGGCCTGAGGAGAGACAGGAGCACTTTAATAAATTCAGAAGGTGTTTTCTGACCAATAAACATAAATCTTTCTCTTCCTAATGTCAACATGGATACTAGATGACAAAGAGCACAGAAGGAAGGAAGCAGAAAGTGTTGTTCTTGTTACTTCCTTATCTTATTTAACATGAAAATTCAAATAGATTGGATGAAATAAGATCAGGCCTTCCATGCAAAAGATTTGAAAGTAATTATTTAGGTCAAGACCAGAACACAACATGAAAATAATATAGTGTCATTTTAAACATGAAACATTTATTTATTTATTTTGTTGGTCGTGGGACTTGAACTCTGGGCCTGGGTACTGTACGTCAGCTCTTCAGCTCAAGACCAGCACTCTACCACTTTAGCCACAGCGCCACTTCTGGTTTTCTGGTAGTTTATTGGAGATAAGAGTCTCATGGACTTTCCTGCCCAGGCTGGCTTTGAACCATGATCTTCAAATCTCAGCTTCCTGAGTAGCTAGGATGACAGGTATGAGCCACCCGCACCTGGCCTACATTTATTGTTTTTTAAAAAATATACTTAAAGGACTAGCTTGCAGAAGAAAGAGAAGGAAGTTAAAAGTGGTAATGATGGGTCTGGAGACACAGAAGACATCAGATACAAAAATGGTTTGGAAAAATATGTACCATCTCAGAGTTTATATAAATATAAGCTTCCACTGGTGCAAGTGAAAACGGACAATGAGCGCACAGAGACCCTGCTCCTGAGTCCGTAAGTTCTTGTCAGCCACTTAGATTGTGCGAGTTCCCGGAGGGACAGTGAACAAATGCAGGACAAAGGGTCAAGAACTGGACCGTAGGGAACGGTTGTGTTCAAAAAATGAGATTAAAAAACCGCAGAAGTCAGAAGAGAGAAGTCAACACAACAAGTACAGGGGTTGGAAAGCAAGGTAATATTTTCCAAAAGATGAATCAGAAAGCGTTGGGGCAGCTGCCCGCCCAGTCCTGGGTTACCGATGAGCCTGGGTAGGGAAGGGAGGGAAGGGGACCATCAATTGGGCTCCAAGGCTCTCTTCCACCTCCACCTTAAGTCTCACTTCTTGTGAATCTGTCCATTCTCTTCCGATCCAAACCAAAGTTCCTTTGGAACTAAAATAAGAGACCACAAATATGTTATTGAATATGGCTTAGCCCAAGAGCTGTAAGCATAAATATTATTCAAAAGGCTGAATTTCAAGCTTTAAGACAATTACATCTCTGATAAATATATAGGTATTGTATTTTTATTAACACAAGAGAGGTTCAATGTGATATTTCTATATATAATTTCTACACACACATAGAAAGTAGCTCCTTTTATGATGAACTATTGCAAAAGCCAAAGTCTGAAAAAATTTCAGAAGCAATGAGTATTGAGAACACCACCACAAACGCGGTAGTGTTTGCTGACCTGCTTCTACTGCTGTGGATTTTATTTTCTGTTGTAAACATGGTGAATTTGGAGTACCTCTGGCTAAATGATGAGGTTGGTGTGATAGTCAATAGTTCCTGTGGATTCATGTTAATTTGTAGTTTTAATTTGTTACCATTTGCAGCAGAACAATTTCCTCTCCAGGTCGACTCATTGAAAACAATCCTCAATTTGCCACGGCGCCAATCACACAATCCTTAGAGGTAGAAAGGAGGAATTGATTGTCAATACGAGGAGCAGATTACATCCTGTACAAAGTCCACTATCTCTAAAATATCCGCAGCTCATGATTCTAGGGGTGTCTCACTACCTCATTACTCTCGCTACCATTATTTCCCACAAAATACTTGGAGGTTTTTCCCCCTTTACTTTTCCAAGAGAAGCGAGAGCTTCCCTGATACTTGTTTGCTGATCACAGTTTTGTTTCTAGAAAGTGACTGTTAGAGAACCAAAATGATGCACAATACACATATAAAATCAAATGGAACTTTCCAGAACAAAAGAAAAGAAAAACAAAGCTAAAAAATACATGGCCGTAGAACTTTTTCTCCTGGATGCCCACGTCTGATTGCATGAGGAGGAGTTGGGGAGTGAAACCACCAGTAAGGGAACAGGAGTCACACCCATTCTTTCCTATGGTGTTTAAACGTGCCTCCTTTCCTCAGAGGACCAGCACCTTGATGGAGGGAAGAGCTGGAGAGCTTTCTCCCCCCTCCTCCTCCATGCCCAACAAATGCACAGCAAGCGGTGCATTGCCAACGGTTAGCCTTTTGGCTCTCGCCTCCAGAGCTGCTGAGGGAGGGGCTGGGCTGTGCAGACCAGGGACGGGAGGGGTTAGCCCCGCACAACGGCCTCTTCAGGGACGGGGCGAGGGAGGCCCCGCTTGCCCAGGGGCCCAAAAGGAGACGGGTCTTCACCAGTTGCCCTTGCCGTGACAGAATTCCTGACCTAAACCACTTAAAAGAGAAAAGGTTTCCTTCGGCTCCCCGTTTCAGAGATGTCGGCCCACAGTCCTTTGGTGCCACAAGACATGCTGAGTCCCCACGGCTGGGCCACGTAGGTTGGAGGATGTTGGACAGATTGCTGAGTGGGAAAGCAGGGCAATCTCTGTCCCCTAAGATGTGCCACCCCCGCTCCCCCAGCCCGTGACCCACTTCCCTCCTACCTTTCCTCCACCATCCCACCCCATTAGGAAGCCATCAAGGCATTAATCCATTCATTAGGTCACAGCCCTCAGGATCTAATCGGCTTGGGACAAGCCAGTGCGGCCATGCCCCGAGGTGTACTTTACTAATCTCCTAGTTATTTCTCAATCCAATCAAAGTGACAATCAACATTAATCACCGCCCGAGTGAAAGGAAAACGAGCCAGCAAACAAATGACGCCTCGGACTTGACTTAATGGGTTGGGTGGAACATGACATCAGCTAAAGCGATGAAGAGATGTTCTACAAGAAACAAGATACAAGCCGGGAGGATATTAAATTATAGCCACTTATACATGATGGGATTACATGCCATGTAAACCGACCTGCTGGAATTAAAAGGAGAGTTTGGTAAATGAGCTGCTAAAAATAAACAAAAGCCATGACTCCCTGGAAAGTCAATAATCATTGCCTTCACCCTATGGTGACTGAAGGAGCATCTATTCCAAATGCATAACGTTGCTAAGAAATGTGCAAAATGTACATGGAATGAAAATTTCTTCTTAAAGATACAGGAAGGAAAGTAGAAAAATATCACATGATCTTGTGTAGAAATACCTCCATCTTCCCTTAAATCACTGCATGTGTTTCTATGTAATAGTAACCACCATTACAAAAGGCTTTTCCCTAGGAGTCTTTGTGAAATGCAACAAGAAGGATAAGTGGGTAGAAATAACCAAGGGACTTCTGGAAAAGGTGTGTAATGAAGACCCATGTCCTTAGCACACACGGAAGCATGGCCTGAGCAGGTGTCCCCACCAAAGAACAGGCTGTCAATACAGCAGTGAGGTCTGACAGGAAAGTTACTCATCAGAGGAGTGTTTCTGAATCTCTGAGTGAAGTTTAAGATTCCAAAAGCAAACCTCAAACAACCGCGGAAACGAGACCAGCGAGAAGCAATCGGATATCTGTTGCCAAAGCCCCAATAGAGAAGTTATTACACATCCAGAGTAAAATACTGATGGACTAAAAACAAAACCGCTGCGCTGGTAAACATGCTGTTAAAAAAACAGAAAAACATGCCAGCTAGATGACAAGATATCTAAAGGTGTAAGGTTCTTAGTTACAACCTGCATGCTTGTGCTATTGTTCATATCATTGCAGCACAATTCACAACTTCCAGTTTATGGGAACAACATAGATGCCTTACAACTGAAGAATGGGTCAAGAAAATGTGATATATATCTATTTCTATGTATGCCATAAACATACACGCATCATGTGTACACACACACACACACACAGAGAATTTTATTCATCCATTAAGAAAAATGAAATTAGATCATTCACAAGGAAATGGGTAGATCTGGAAAAAGTCCTACTCTATGTGTGTGTGTGTATATATGTGTACACTCATGACATTCCAAAAGCACAGGAGAATGAATATAATCTCTATTCACTACAAATCTCTGCTTAGAAAATGAAACCTCAGAGAGAAATAAAGAAAGAAGAGGGAAATGTTTTCAGGCTGAAGCTCAAATAAATGAATTACCATTGTGTCTTTCTAAATCTGGTTCTGTTCTTCCTAACAAAAGCCGGCGGTCACATCTGTCCAGGCCAGAGCCCCAGCTCTGCTCTGCTCCCTCCATGTATGCCCGATCATCATTTCTCATCCAGGATAGCTCTTGCTCAGTTCAGTACCCCAAATTTTCATAGGTAAGACAGACCATCAGAATGAATTCTGAGTAATTAGCTTCCCTGTCAGGGGCTCATTTAGTTTCAAAGTAAATGCTATCCACATTTCCATTTCTGATTAATCCACATTTAGAAATGCTACAGTAACTGGACAGCATGTTCTTTGATAAGCTCAGACTAAGACCTTGTCAAGGCATCAGCAACCTTCTGTTAGGGAGATGATGAGCGAGCCCCCGAGCACGTTGAAAGGTGTCTTTCTTCTTAAATGACTTTTGTCTGGTGATTTTTAAAACTTTGGGAGAAGATGCTGAATCCTTCACAACCTGATTTTTCTTAATGAGAACTTTTTGAATTGTTCCTAAATGAAAGTAATATTTTTTTATGAGCTTCAGAGTGGGAGAATGTGGGCTGGGATAACTTTGAGATAATTTCCCACAAATCTAAATGTAAATTTATGTAAAATTTCTTTGAGAAATATTAGAAATTCCTACCTACTGGCACCAGGTAGCAGACTCAACTTTATAGTCTTGTCTGGCATATGTGAAATTGAATCTCTAAGTTCTTTTTAGAATATAAATATAAATAGAGATGAACCAACAGTTTTCATTTGTGTGAGATAGTGTGTGTGTATGTGTATGTATTTGAATCTGTATATTTGTTATTTTCCTAAAAAACCAAAGCCATTGTTAAACACAGTGGGGACTTGGCCTCATTCTCAGTAGCAGGAGTACCTCAATGTAAGTTACCTGTTTGAATTATATTGTCAGTCTCCCAAGAGGAAGGTTCGAAGTAGGGATGTGTCCCTAGCATACAATTCTGTATATTGTGTGTTCACATGTATATAAAACACTGGCCGGCTCATGCTTTGCTGGAGAGTCAAACTTATTTAAGCCATTTGGAGATTGACCTACAAGATTTTGTCTGGAAAAAGTTGATCAATTGAGGCCAGTCCAAGGGCAATGTGAGAATGATCTGATCAAAACAAACCACAAGCAGAGAAGGAAAGGAATTGATCAGGGAAGGATGGGAGGCAAATCCGATGCTGCCCGAGGTGGTGGGATTATGATAACATGGCTTTCTAGGAGCGGTTTGTTTTCTGGAAGCTCTGGGATGAGGTCCTCCAGGCAGAATGACACAGGAGCAGCTTCTAAAAGCTTCAGAAATGGAGGGACTGAAATATGGTTCAGTTGCAAAGCACTCACCTGCCAAGTGTGAGGTCCCGGGTTCAATTCCCAGAACTAAAAAAGAACAGAGAGGGGGCCGGGAGAGGGAGAGAGAGAGAAGTTCTTTTGGTCAGGCTAGGAGGAAGTTTGACCTAGAGCCAAATGGCAGCAGCTGTTTCCTGAGAACAGAGCACCACCTGGTGTCAGCACACACCACACCCACACCGGGGCGGCCTGCCGGGCCTCCAGGAGCCCTGGCTAGTGCTTCCGCTCGGTCCAGTGGGCAGGTGGACAGGGGCGTGGGTTCTCCGTCATTGCATACTTTTAATACGTTGTGTACGGGCAGTGTTTACATTCCCGGGAAGGTGGAGAAAGCGACATGGACAGATGGGGGGGTCAGACCCAGCGCTGACGCTTTCAGTCCAGGGGGAGAAGCCTGTCAGCTAAATCCCTAAGTCAGGTCGCAAGTTGGTTTTGTGTTTCACATTGAACACAAATTGTTTTTTGTTTTTTTTTTAAGCCTGAACCAGGTTAAATATCAAATCTCAACAAGGCAACGAAACTGAGTTATAAGCTCAGTCTTTCCAGAGCACTCAATAAATAACAGCTCTTTGGGAGCCATCAGATACTGGCAGTCTTACGATGGCAAATGTAAAGATACCGCCTCCTTAATGGTTTCCATACACTAATATTTTGTAGGCCTTGAGCCAGAAGCATCCATGCATGCTTGAAATCACTGCGGTCAGGGACTGAGGAGGTGGAGCTGCAAGTTCGGGGTCAGACTTAGCTACAGTCTCTGTCTCTTAAACACAAAAACAAAACTACTTAATTTAGTGAACAAGTGTTTTATTGTGTCTGTGTTAGGTAGCAGACACTCTTCTATTTCTGGGGTAGATATACAAACAAACCCTATCTCCTTAAGTGGTGTAGTTTGGGGAGGACCAGGAAGCAGTTAATTGTAACAACTGCTAATAGATATGGAGCACTTAATTCTCCCAACAGCTCTACAAAGTGCTATCGTTGAACTTATTCCACAAAAGCCAAAAATTTTAAAAAGCCTGAAGAGGTGAAATAACTTTATGGAGCAATATTGCTGACAAGGGGAAAACAGTTACAGTTCAACCTTCGGTCTTGCTTCTTGAAAGACAGAGAGTGATAAGCATCCTGTGATGTGGAATTTCCTATGAATAATGATCATTTTTAAAAATAGTAGGAGTGCCTGAAGAGTTTAGGCAGAAAGTGTTACCAGGACCAGGGTGAGGTCATGGGTTCAAGAACGGCAAACATTTGCATTTTTGATAGAGACATGAGTTTGTTGCGTTTTCTCTTTCAATCAGATCAACACCAGTTTACAGGTGAAGTGATATTTCATTAAAGCACATGGCACGGCCTTTCACTAGAGAAGATTTTGTTTAAAATGAAACACATATTCAAGAAGAAAACAGCATTGGCTACCTAGCTGAGCTTCTCTGTCTCTGTGCGCCCCCATTTTTTTCTTCAGCCACCGCACTACGCCTCTGTAACTGACATTTTAATTGCATTGCTCAGCAGTGGACAATGTACAAGGGGCTGGTTTACTATATAAATCTCCTTGCCGGAACGTAAGTGCCTCCAAGGAAGAAAAGAATCCCCTCTTCCCCCTACATGCTTGGAAACCTGGATATTGCCTGGCATAGAGTGGGAACGTGGAGCATTTACGCTTGTGAACATTACCATCTTCTCGTGAAATAGTTGAGTATCTCGTAGGTTTCGCACGGAACCCTTGCACAGCAGGGTTGGAAGCAGACATGACACAGTGTGTTTCCAGGGTGCTCATGGAGGAAGGCACACTGGAGTGTGCGCAAGCCTCAAACGATGGTGGCCCGTTCCCATTCTTCATGTGCTTCTCTGCCATCCCCCGGTGGCCGGCTTTTGGCTAATTCTGTGCTCATTAGCAGTTCCCCTGTATCGTGGGCAGGGCAAGGTGTGAACTCTGGGGTTGTCTGCGCACTGCTTATTAACCATCCTGGGGGAGAAACTGGAACAACAGGCAAATATTCTATATTAGTAATGTTTTATATTATTAGGTACAGATTCTCTTCACTGGTGCTATCATTCTGCCTTTACACAGCCTATTTGAAAGTCCATGTATCATGTGAGTGCTGTAATGTGAATGGTGTGATGTGAATGATATAATGCCAATGTGTATAATGAACATGACAGTCTCTCTTATCATGAACATTTGCTGACCCATCCATCCATTCACCTATCCATCCATCTATCCACCTACCTACCCACCACACACTTACCTCCCATCCATCCATTCACCCATCCATCCATCCTCCCACCAACCACCTACCACCCACCTACCTCCCATCTATCCATCCATCCATCCATCCATCCATCCATCCATCCCTCCATCCATCCACCCATCCATCCATCCATCCAATTGGATTGTAGAGGGACTATGTCTTTCAATCCAAACCATTAAATTCAACACAGTTGTCAGGCCAGTTACTCACTATGAATGTGTTATGTATCTTAATGTCCAAAGAGTTGGATAACACAGGATCTTGTGAATTCCTTTGTATTTGTTTTGACAAAGAAGAGTCTCACATTTCAAGGGGAGCCCTGTCCCCGTGTGACTGCAGTGAGTCCGAGAGCTGAGCCATTGGTGGATGTTTGTTAAGGCCGCGCACCCTCCTTTAACCTAGCCAAGACAGCATACTCCTACTTTGCATAGGAGCTTCCCAGATATTCTGATCTCCACAAATTCCAGGAGTTGGCTGACTCTTCCCTTCAAACCTACTCTTCCCCCTTTCTTACTGTAGGCTTGAAATGACATCTCTGTGAATTATGGTTCAACTTATATCCTTTACATAACTAGAAAAAAAAGAAGAATCTTCCCCCAAAACATGTGCAGAATTCTAAGACCAACCCAAAGTGTGTGTGTTCTCTCTCTCTCCCATCGTTATCTATTTTTCCTGGTTTTTCTTGGAACACTGTGGTATAGGTGCTCTCAATCAATGTCCTACTTCAGTAGTTACTGGTTACACAGATTTTTGCACAATTACAAAAGGAACACAAGCAACAATAATTTTGAAATTCATTACAATGCCAAGGTTTATATGCTCTCATTAAGCATTAATTGGTAGTTGATGGCTATTGCTATTTTTACCACCATTAGTTCATAGCAGTATAATTAGTAAGCTAAGTACAGGAACCACATTAATAGCATTACTAATTGTAAATCTGGAGATAGAAACACAACATGACTGGTTAATTTCCAGGCAATATCTCATGATAATTAGCTGTAGGACATTTGTGCTGAACTAGAAAGGTAAATAATTTAACTTTTTCTGTATTTTTTTGGTGACTTGTATACCATCCTTTAATGTATGTGGCATTCGATCTTCTGATTGGAACTATTTGTTCCCTCTTTTCGGTTCTCTTTTGGTGTACACTAAGCAGTCATTCATTTGTCTCCGATGAGAAAATTTCAGTCATTTCTTAAAATGAGTATCGTCGATCCATCCCTAGGTAGTCAGAAGGAAATACTTTAAATGGCTCCCTGCTTTTCTTCGTTGTAATTGGTTCCCAGTGTGAGGTGTGAAACACCCCAATTGTCTTAGATGCGATGCATTGGCTGTCTCTCCGGTGTCCTCCAGCAGCAAGCGGCCAATCCGTTGGCAGGCCCAGTCTCACATGAAGCTTCCTGACGCTGGAATCAGAAGGGAGATGGTCCCGGACACCATCAGGAATGACGTTAAAACCTAGACATGGTACCTCCGCCCTCACCTTTACCAAGGACTGGCTCCTTCTGCAGTCACACAGTGTGACCTCGCGTTACACTGGGCGGAGGTTTCGAACATATTTTCGTTTGCTTATCAGAGGACAGGGTTCAGAGAGCAGTTCTTGAGTTTTGTTTTTTTTTTTTTTAAAAGAAAAGCTTGATGCTCCACATGTAAGGCAACAGGGGACAAGAGTGGATCCCCCAGAGGACTTAGCCCTGACACAAGGGAATCATAAAGTAGGCGTTGAGTTCATACTCATCCTCCCAGTATTTTTTTTCCCCGTTGTGAAGCTCTTCCGAGACAATGGAGCCATTCTGGGCATGTCTTGGTGCTCTGGACTAGATTGTGTCTTAAAAACACTGGGTTTTAGTTCCTGTCTTGATTTTTGTTATTCTTTTCATTTCTGAGCGTCACTGGGTGCCTCCTGAGTCAGGAGTGAAAGACTGGAAATCAAGGATTCTGTGCTTTATGATTCAACACAAGCAGCAAAAATAGATAAAATAAGTTGAAACTGGGTGCCAAGAGGCTCACATGTGTCATCCTTGTCATCCTAGCTACTGAGGAGGCTGAGACCTGAGGATCGCGGTTTGAAGCCAGCCTGAGCAGAAAAGTCTGTGAGACTCTTCTCTCCAATAAACTACTCAGAAAAATCCAGAAGTAGTGCTGAGGCTCAAGTGGTAGAGTGCTAGCCTTGAGCACAAAGAAGCTCAGGGACAGCGCCCAGGCCCTGGATTCAAGCTCCAGGACCAAAAAAAAAAAAAAAAATT
The DNA here is from genome assembly GCF_000151885.1 of Dipodomys ordii. NCBI lineage: Eukaryota > Metazoa > Chordata > Mammalia > Rodentia > Heteromyidae > Dipodomys > Dipodomys ordii. Next base: position 1,206,142 of record NW_012267340.1, read on the forward strand.
GAATTAGTTTGGAACATTAATACAAATTTCCCATGGGGCATGGGGGAAGCCTGTTTGGTGAAAATCCTCAGTTTGAAGAGTTTGAGAGAACCAGTGTTATTTACTCTTTCTTTGAGCGTTCAGCTCTTCCACAGGAGGTGCGTCCCCTGTCAAAATGCACAGTGCATTTGTAATTAGCTAATGATCACATGGTTCGTTTTTTGGCAGAGAGTGCCCCGACTGACAGTCTTCCAGGCAGTTAGGAAAATACGTCTATACACAGAGAAAGTGCAGAGAGGGCTCTGATGATTCTTCATTTCCCTTCACATGAGCACATGAGTGTGTAGTGAGTGTAAAGGCCTGGCAGGGATAGGTTGCTCCGCTGTACTGTTGTTAATAGTGACTTTTTTTGGGGGGGGGTCCGGTCTTGGGGCCTGAACTCGGGGCCTGGGCGCTGTCCCTCAGCTCTTCAGCTCAAGGCTAGCGCTCTACCACTTGAGCCACAGCGCCACTTCCAGCTTTTTTTCTTTTTGCTTATGTGGTGCTGGGGAATCGAACCCAGGGCCTCAGGCATGCAAGGCAAGTGCTCTACCACTGAGCCACCTTCCCAGCCCTTAATAGTGACTTTTATGAGCAATTTAGTTTTAAGTGTGCAGCACATTATTTAGCAAGATGCTTCTTTTCCAAAGATGGAGTCTGGAGGTGACCCTTGCTCCGTAAATCAATAGAGAAAATGCAGCGATTTGTCCTCCCGGTGCTGATCAAGGTCAGGGGCCCTAGACCCATGCATTCTTTCACCACACCACCATTTTTTTTTTGAAGAGAAGGCGATAATTAATTATTTGCATCTCGTTATTACTGGAAAACCTTTGGGTAGCTCAGGAGAAGAGTGAGGAAATGAAGGCATTTTTCTCCCTTTGAGATGAAAATCAGAGCCCTGAAGTTTGAGAAGTTGGTAGCATCACCGATCATTTTTATTCATGCTGGCCTTGCGGTTAGAGAGTAAGAAAGAGAACAGCATTGTGTGGATGCACGCTTGTGAGTATGCATGTATGCATGTGCACACATGTGCATGTATGTGTGTAGTGTGCATATGGCACCCCGTGTGTACATGTGTGTGATCATGTATGTAGTCTCTGTGTGTGCACGTGTGCATGTGGGGAGTGTGCAGTGCGTGTATGTGTGTGTACACCTGTGTGGTGTTTATGTGGTTGTGTGTGGGTGTCTGTATTTCCATGGCCTCCTGGAAATGCAAACCGATGCCCTGTAGGTGGTGATTTTATGCAGAGCCGAGGCATCCCCCACCCCAAGCTCTGCCCCTGCCCCCCAACCTGTCCAGGAAAGCCTGAGGTTTCCAGATAGTGAGTCCACGTTCACCCTGCGAGAAGACTGAATGGCCACGTGAGTCTGCTGGAGGAACAAGGCTCATGAAATAAAGGCAGGTTTTACGGGGGGGGGGGGCACCGTGCACTGATGGGATGTGAAGAATTCCAGCTGCCATGCGGGAATGGCTCTCAGGAGCCCATGTCTGCCGGTCTGCTCCAAACGGTGCCCCAGCCAGCCCCAAGCAGACAGGACCGCAGGCTGTGGGGGGGTCTCCATCCACCTTCCCGCAGGCAGCCCACGCAACGCTGCCTCACACCCAAACACCTGATTATGAAACCCAGAAACTGAGCCGCTCATGACGTGCTGGGGACTCATGGAACTAAACTCACAGGTCCTCCGAAGCGTTTCCAGACGTGGTTAACATGTAGCACTGTGCAAAACCAAGTTTACCTGACTTCTGAGGAAGGGCATGGGACGACCTTTTCTTTTAATTCTACCAGTCTGCAACCTTTATCAGCACTAAAACCAAGCTCAAAGACAGAAAATTCTTCATGGTGTGGATGTAAGCTGTTATATTTTGAATATTTACTGAATGGGGAAAAAAACCACCCAAAGTCTAAAAGTTACTCTGAATTCAGTAAAATAGTTCTTGGAATATGAATTTGGAGCTGGGAACGTAACTCTCCTTACCTTTTTAAAACAGCATAAAAAGTAATGTGTTTTTACGCAATGGATTCCACAACTTAAAGATAATTCAAAATATGTATGTAGGCCAGGTGTGGTGTCATCCCAGCTGAGCGGGAATCTAGCCAGGAGGACCACAATCCAAGGTCAGCCTGGGCAACAGTGGGGAAAAGACAAGAGCATCTGTAGACTTAGTGAATCTCAGTCGCTGGGACTACAAGTATCTGTCGTCAGGTCAGGACTGCTGTTTGAGATAGTACCTCATTTTGTTTGAGATAGTACCTTATCATTTTATCTTAGCTTTTGCAGGGAAGGGGAGATTTGACCTGGTCAGAGAGAATCTAATCTTTGTCTATTGAGTACCTGGCTCATCAGCTTACATGAACAGGTTTTCTAATAGCAAGTTATGCTCCCTAATATTGAATAATTCTAGGAAAAGTGAGCTAATCTTTAAGTTCTAGATTTTTTTTAAAGTCCATTTACTGCCAGGCACCGGTGGCTCAAGCTTGTCATCCTAGCTACTCAGGAGGCTGAGATCTGAGGATTGCGGTTCAAAGCCAGCCTAGGCAGGAAAGTCCTGTGAGACTCTTATCTCCAATGAACCACCAGAAAACTGGAAGTAGTGCTGTGGCTCAAGTGGTAGAGCGCTCGCCTTGAGCTGAAGAGCTGAGGGACAGCGCCCAGGCCCAGAGTTCAAGTCCCATGACTGACAAAAAAAAAAGTCCATTTACTAAGTGCTTCGAAATATTTTCCTGATCAGACAAACACGAGTAAAACAGTACATGAAAAATAAGGTGGCAAATGAAGAAAGGAGTGGAAGAAGTTTGAAAACAATTCTCAACATCTGTGTACCTCAGGCTTAAACCTCAGACTTGTATCACGAAATGCATATACCATACATATGATGTATACACGCCTCAGGTATCACAGACATCATGCATATGATAGGCACATCACACAGGATCAGATGTTAGCAGAAATGCAGTGATAACTGAGCCCCCAGCTGCCTTGGCGAAGAGAAGTCTAGAGTCTATCCTCAGCTGCTGAAGCAGGCCACCCTGAAGAATCTCCTAGAAAGAAACCACATAGAAGCACCAGATACAGCCATGCCTTCCTCCTGATGTGTGAGTCCCTGGGATGGAAAAAAAATGAATTAACAAATAAGCAAATAAATGAGTAAATAAACGGCAGAAAAGCCCCTCTGGTCCTGGGCCCATTCCTATGGCCATCTGCTCGCTGCCCTCTCCTTGCCTCTCCCCTGCCCTCGCCGAGATGAAGGAAGTGTAAAAACAAATAAACCACCACCTCCAAGCTTTGTTCCTCTCCAAGGTCCCAGGGCCCTCACAAGCGCATGTTTACTCAACCTGCTGCGGCTGCTTTTCCTGTGGCTTTGGAGCATTACCCAACCTACAATTAAGGAACGCTTTAAAGCGTGAGCAGACTCCATCTTCAACACACACCCTTTCTATTTGAAATGCAAAACAAATCGCTAATGAGGACTCCTTGTCTATCACCCCGTTCCCCACTCCCATTGGGAGATGCGGGATCTTACTAGGCTGCTGGGGATCTCTGAACTCCATCCACAAGGGAATCCTCCCCTCCCTCCTGCCCTCCCTCCTGCCCCCGCCTGCCTCTTGTGGTGCTGAGGATTAAACCCAGGAACTGCGCAGAGAACCAGAGAACGTAAGCTCTTGACCACTGGGCTACCTTGCCCTGAGGACCGTCCTGGCTGACATCAGGTGTCTCCTGGGAAGCTCTAACATCATCTGTGTCTCCAGGAGGCAACTCCGTGGGGGTCTTATTCTGTTCATTGGCAGGGTCTAGGAAACGGCGTTGTTCCGTGTCCGGAAGTTTCCAGCCTCCCGCCATGCATGGCAATCTCCGGCTGCAGCATTTCCCCGTGTAGATCTCATACCATCCTTGGCCTTGGGGGCTGCCTTGAGTTTGGACATTTGCATCCTTCCTTCCCAGAGGGAACACAGATTCATATTCTCCCAGACAGTGAAGTCCTGTCCTGTTTTAAACCCAGCCCACTCCTAGTGAGAGTCAGAAATGTCCAGTAACAGCCTCAGCAAACAACCCAGCTTTGTTTGCCTGACAATACTGGGGTTTGAACTCGGGGCTCTCCCTTGGTGAGCAGGTCTCTCCACTTGAGCCACTGCTCCAGCACTTTTTGGTTTTAGCCATTTTTTTTTTCAGATAGGGTCTTTTTGCACAAGGCCCACCTCAGACTGTACTCCTCCGACCTGGGACCGTGCCGCTAGGGAGCATGGCCTAACTTTCTGCCTTACACCGCATTCTCCCGAGTCGCTGAGATTACAGCCCCGTACCCCGTGCCAGATTATCGGTCCAGTTCTTTGAAAATAAAAACATCTGTTACTCCTCCTCCTTAAAGCAGTTTTCAGTTCTTTCTGTTTCATCTGCTATTGTATAATAGATAAGCAAAGTTGCCTGCTCGATTACCAGTCCTGAGGAAAGAGAAGGTTCCCTAGGCTTCAGTGTCCGCCGTCTCCGGGAGCAGTGCCTTGCTCAGTTTCCTTCTAGTTAGGACAGCGCCGCTCCGGTCTCCTTTGCCTTGACCCTGAGGCCCACCCTGGGGAGGCTGAATGGGTCAACTCGGATTCACACATGAGAACAATTAGGCTCAGAGACTATAATGAGCCCACGGTTGTACAGCTAGAAAGTGGGGGTGGCATCCGGCAAAGTGGATACTGAAGGGACATAGACTATTCCAAAGCCCTATGGAAATACGTGTGGCCGACTTTGAAGTAGTGAAATACAGTGTGGTGCGGGGCGATGTTCAGGAGTTCAGTGGTGAAGTTGGTGTCTAGGCAGGGATGGCGTCCACAGAAGGTGAAGCTGGTGGGGTGTGGAACCTTTTCCTTGGCTTATAGCTTTTTCACACTGTGTGTGTGTGTGTGTGTGTGTGTGTGTGTGTGTGTGTGAAGTCTTTGTAATGTCATACGTGGGTTCTTTTTTTTTTTTTTGTCGGTCATGGGGCCTGAACTCTGGGCCTGGGCGCTGTCCCTCAGCTCTTCAGCTCAAGGCGAGCGCTCTACCACTTGAGCTACAGCGCCACTTCTGGTTTTCTGGTGGTTTATTGGAGATAGGAGTCTCATGGTCTCTCCTGCCTGGGCTGGCTTTGAACCGTGATCCTCAGATCTCAGCCTCCTGAGTAGCTAGGATTACAGGCGTGAGCCACCAGCGCCCGGCTTCATACGTGGTTCTTACACATTGGGCTAGGACCCTGGCTCTGACAACATTGTCAAGGGTACCAAGACCTGGTACCCAGGGCAGTGAAATTGGAATCTCGGGATCAAGAATGGGTTCCCCTCTGCCCAGAGGAGGGGAACAGGCAGATGGGTGTGTGTGGGGGGGTAATTGTACAGACAAAACAAAGCACCAAATTCCTTTGAGAGTGTTGAAAGGTCATCTATCACCCTAGCCACTCAGGAGGCTGAGCTCTAAGGAGCGCAGTTCAAAGCCACCCACAGCAGAAAAGTCCCCCTGAGACTCTTATCTTCAGTTAACTGCTCAAAACCAGAAGTGGCACTGTGGCTCATGTGGTAAAGCGCTAGCCTTGAGTAAAAATTGCTCAGGGACAGCGCCCAGGCCCTGAATTCAAGACCCACAATTGATTCCCCCCCCCAAAAAAAAAGTATTGAATGGTTAAGTAGAAATTCTTAGAGTCTGACATCAATTAACTTTCTGATCCAGGGTCTCTACAAAACAAGGTGAACTCCAGCTTGCTATAAAATGGTTGGATATGTACATATATATGTGTATATCACATATAGAGCTTATTATCTTTCTCAGTGAATCTCACAAAAAAATAATAAATGAAACCAGGCAATGCTGTCACTGCTGAAAACTCCATGCTAGATTATACCTAGGAGAACACCTGTGTAGAAATATTGGGGGTGATAAATCACAGGAGGCTGTATTAATCAAGGCAGCCTACAGCTGCTAAGCGCAATTATAGGTTTGTCACCCTAGGGAAATACCTTGATCAAGAGTCCTCACACCCCAGCCCCAGCCTCGGAGCACGGCTCAGAGACGGTGGTGGCAGCTCCCGACTCCAGGACCTGGCGCTCCGTGTCCTCAGGGGGCCGCCAGCCTCCTGGCAGGGCCTTATCCAATATCCCCGGTGATGAAACGCTGCCCGGCGAAGTCTATTTCTGTGCAGTGATGGAGAGCCTGCTCTCCCGGCTGGCAGCCACCTTCACACATCACCAGAGACAGGGAGCAAAAACACAAAACAAAAACCAAGCTGAAACTCAAGCCCGGCCTGCTACTCTGCGGAGTTCAGGATTTCCAGGAACGAATGGGCGGGAAGAAGCCGTCACTCGGCCATTCCACGGGGAGGCTGCCTTAGTTGACTACTTTGACTGTTATATATATAAAAATATAACTTTAAAAAGGCAGCATCCAGACTCACCAACTCTGATCAAATACTTTGCGTGATTGAGCTTTAGCCGTCCCTGGTGAGTGCCAGTTGTGAAACACGCATTCTTCTTGGTTGTTGGCTTCCGTGCTTACCAGGAGCGCCTCATAAAGTACTTTCTCCTCCTTCCATAAAATGACAAGGAATCTTTCTGGGTAGGGCCAGACCCAGGAGCTAAACTGTCCTTTTGATGCAACTTCACCGACGGCAGCTCATCCTCTGCCCTCTGCCTGGTCGTCCCTTCTTCCTGTCTTCTAGACCCCTCTTGCTGCCTGCCTTCCCCAGGCGTGCGCGTGCCTTCCCAGGTGACTTGGGCCACCGCAGCGTGGGTTTTTCGGCACTGTTGTGGTCAGGGCATTAGGCATGTACACCATGTTGTGCCACTACCTCTGGAAACTGTCTTATTTCGACAGGCGATGCAAACTGTTGTCTAATAACATTCTTTAGTTTAGATGGGGACTGACCTAGAGCACCAGTCATACCAGGAGAGTGCCCTATCTATGGAACCACAACCCCAGCCCTTTTGTATGTGTTTCATTTCTGAGATTAGGGTTCCCCCATGCTAACTAACCCGCATGGGCGGGTCCCAGAGGAATCAAGATTGCGGGCGCGTACTTACTACCCTGCCTGGCTGTGTTTTCATATTCTCGGTTCTTCCCACATTTAATTTGTATGTGGTGACAACCTGTGCAAACGAAAAAAAGAAAAGAGAAAAAAGATCGCACTTGTGCTTCTGGGATAATAGTGACTGCAAAACCCTCCAGTGAGAACAAGGCAAGACCCAAGACCCTGTCCCTAAATCCGGCAGACAAAACAAAGCAAAATCACAGAGGAAAAACCAGCAGCATGCTTCTAAGTGATTATGGGAGAATAGCAAAACTGGGTTTCTAATCATTGATGGGGAGAATCCATAATCTATGCAATTATGTAGAATTATGGGCACATGGATACTTGAAAAATTGTTTTGGCCCAGTGTAGTGACGTGTGCAGCTATTTGGGAAGTAAAAATAGGAGGACCACAGTCCAGGCATACCCAGACATAAATGCACACCTGACTACTATTTGAAAAAGAATCAAAGCCAAAGTGTCTGGGTTTGTGGCTCAGGTGGCAGAGCACCTGCCTAGCAAGCATGGGCTCTGGGATCAAACCCCAGTACCTTCCCACATCAGGAAAAAGAGAAGCTACAAAAATATCATTTTGATATTTTTTAAAAATATAGAATTGGAGGGGTACCTTGAGTAGAAACCTCGCAGAACTGAGGTGAGCCAGTAGAAGCAACCGAGGCTCTAAAGTCATAGCCGCTGAGACACAAAACTCAGCTTAGAAGTTTTGTGATGATGGCCAAATTATTCATCTACCAAATGAGGAGAAGGGAGGTGTGGGAGGCCTGCCTGTCAGGCGGGATTGCGTGGTGCGTGCCTGCGTGCCCGCGTGGGCCTACAACATGGGTGGGGTATGAGCCAGGAGAACCACTGAGGGCCAAATTTAATGGCTTTTGTTCATGTGGAGGCCATTTGAAAACAGATTCTGCACAATTAGTGACCTTCATTTGCTGTGCCACTCCGGTGCAGGAAATAATCCTGGGGTTGGCCCAGTGGGGCCTCTCCCTGCCTTGGCCGACTCGCCCGCCGGTTCCGACTTGTTTTTATAGAATACACAGATGGAGCTTGCGTCTAGACAACACCAACCTGTCCTCCACAAAGGGAGAATTTAGGAGGTCCTGTGGTTTTCATTTCATGAAAAGTGGATGTCATTTTTTAGATCATTCAGCTAAGATTATAGGTGCTTTTCCCTAATAGAATCTTCTTCTTATGTATTGGCCTCATTTTTGCGAAAATAGGTTTACTTGTACACTAAATCCGCCCAGACAAAATGCAAGTCTGGCTGTGTAGGAGCCAGATAAATTCGATAGCATTGGATTTAGCGAGGAGTTCGATATGGAAAGCTCAGGGGTGGGAGGGGTGGGGACCCGATAATGCACAATTCACGTTGGAAAGAAAACTTTCACATGGAGCTAGGCTGTCAGTTACATGGTGAGGTGGAGAGACATCAAAATTATTAACATGAAGCTTAATGTTGCTGAACACAGAACAGTTCAGTTTTTAATGTGTATATTTCATTTTATTTTGATTTGTTTCAGTATAGTTAAAATTTTTGCCCTACGTCATGGACCAGGCGTCTTTATGATGCCTGATTTTTCAACTTACAAAAATGAGATTCTTGCCAAGTGCCAGTGGCTCACACCTGTAATAATCCTAGCTACCAAGGAGGCAGAGATCTGAGGATAGTGGTCCAAAGCCAGCCCAGGCAGGAAAGTCTGTGAGACTCTGATCTCCAATTAACTACCAAATAGCTGGAAGTGGAGCTGTGGCTCAAGTGGTAGAGCACTGTCTTGCACAAAAAAAAAATGCTCAGGGACGGTGTCCAGGCCCTGAATTCTGACAATGGGACCCACTTAATAGTATGTATCTAGGGTCTGTTAAAATCAGTTTATTGTAAACCAGCAGCAAATCTAGCATCTTCCCTTTTTTCCCCTCCTTCACAGCCTTCCCTCCAGAAGAACTCCTTCATACTTTTCCATAGCCTGACACAGTTTCAAAAATCTTTCAGAATCTCCTGTGGAATGATGCTTACTAGACCAACGCACATGACAAGACAAAATCTAAACCTGGTGCTTTCTATCAGAACTAATCCTGACAATTGGTGAAACTCGTCTTAAGTTCCAGCAGTCCTCGTTCTTTTTTCTTTTCCTTTGGTGGGGAAGGGGTAGAAGCGGCCTAGTCTGGAAGTTGGGAGTGTCTGATTAGCTCTGATCGCTGCACAGACTCAGGCGGCCACATTGCTGCAAGAAGCAGTGCCCGCATTTATTTATTTCTGTATCATCTGTGATTGTTGCTTTCTGCACACAGGCTCCTGAGAGCTGCTTTGTTTCTTCTAAATGGCTCCCAGGTTTGCTTTTAGAAATAGCTCTGGAATCCAACCTTTAGAACAGGATTCATGTATTGTTCATTTGCTTGTGCCTTTGTATATGAATTTCGTTATATGGATACTTCCTTGTTGTAAGAGGCAAAAGAACGCACATCAAAGATGCGATAAAAATGCCAATTATCTCACAATCTTTCCTCCACCACTTCCTAAGATGCTCAATTTTTCTCTTCCACTTGCTCACATACAAATGAATATAAGTACATAAATGCAAAAACAAGAGGTAGTTTTTGGTTGGCTGGTTATTTTATTTTCATAATAGCCTATTATATACATTTCCTTTCAACTCGAGTTTGCTTTTTTTCACTTAATGAATAATCCCATATATCAGTAGATATTCAGCTATGCTTTTTTTTTCTACTTGGATTCACATCCCTAAACAGATTTGACAGAAATGGAAACTGATAACATAAGCTGAATTAATGCTTTTTTAGAACAGCACATTTTCATTCTGTGTTTGGATCTGTCTCCTTAACTTGGCACACCTCTAACCCACCTCCCAGCTCCTCTCTCCACCTCTCAGATTTATCGAGGTGCATTTGACAGGGATGAATTGCGAATATTTAAGTTGCACAATGTGATATTTGATCTACACACACACCGTGAACCTATCACCACAATCAAGCTTGTTAACGTAGCTGGCATTTCACATATACCTTAGATTACTTTAGATGGCAGATACTTCAGAATATTTTAGACTACCCTTTGCACACTTTCAAGTGTACAATCATGATGAACTGTAGTCACCTACAGATTCCCTCACTGCTTCAAATAAATCTGGCCTCCGGCTTTCCCTCCCCACTTTGGGGGAAATGATGGCATAAGGGAGTCACCAACACTGGAACAATCACACACACACACACACACACACACACACACACACACACACACACACACACACACACACACACAATTCCTCATTGCTTTTAAGAATTTCTCAATGACTGAAATTCCCCATTAACGTTAAGAACCAGATAGTAATTAAATAACAATAATGGGAATTCCTCCCCTGGGTTTTAACGTAACCAACCTCTCGCTTTTCCTTTCGAGGGGCTGCGTGATGGGGTCTCTGAGGTAAGCCCTGACAGCGAGGAGAGGGTCTCCAGGTCCATGAGTCCCCACGTCAGGTGTGAAGGGCCCGCTTCAAGAGCTTTGTTTTCTCCCCAAAGAATGTGCTGCTCATGAATTATACATAGGGCCAGCTCAGTTAAGCGAAAGGCTAGCCTGTGGGAATACCAGGCCTCAGAAAGGGTTTCGCCTCACACAGTCTTCCTGTTTTCCCGAGACATTCTACCCACTGTTCCCCGCGAGTCTCCTTGCCTTCTCTTACAAGCCCGGGTGAAGAGGATGGTGTCTCGTGATCTCCGCCCGCAGTCAGCCTTGTCAGGCATTACCTCAGCCAAGGAAGCACCTTGCCCGTGTGCAGGCCCGGCCTCCACCGGTCACCGTCCCTCGGGTTGCCCGGCACCGGGACCTCCACAGCATTTCTCCTTCCGACTGCACGCACAACATAGAGCTAGGCTCAAAGTCTCCTACCTTCGGGCCCTTCCTTCCCCTCACTCCTGCGTCTATCAGTGTGTCTTCACTGTGTGTGCTGTCTCCACTTCCAGTGACCATAGTCACACCTACTATGGGACATGGGTGCCCCCCACTGGCCGGGTTCTTCCTAAATCAGTGTCTAGCCAGGTCGGACAGCCACGTGGCTCACCTTCGAGAGCACCAAGCACCAGGAGCTGCCACGGGCCTGCATCAGAATGTGCGGTTCTGCCGCTGGGCACTGGCAGCACAGCTGTTCTCGACTTCTGGGGGCGTAGGCATGAGCTACAACCTGCACTGGCCGCCGTGGGTGGGACAGCCGACGGGCGTGGTGCCGGCTCCCCTTGAGAGCCTTAGCCCACCGGTGCGGCCCTCGCAAGATGCCACAGCATGCGTTAGAAAGAATCCCAGGTCCGAGAAGTGGGAGGTTTGCACCTGCTTGAGCCCTCCCCCGGGGGGGGGGAGGGGGAGGAGAGGGAAGGGCGGGGAGGGGGACGCTGGCACTGCCCACAGGCTCCCTTGGGGGCTGCCGGTCCCTCGGGGGAGTGGAGCTTCACGGCAGAGCCCCTCAGAGACCCCCGCCTCTCCACGCCTTGGGTTCGGGGTTGCACATCTGAACCACATCTTTCTCCCGCCCCATTCCAAGGTGACTCAGGAGAGGGCCGGGTCTGAGTCCCTGCGTTGTTGGATGAGAACTTCTTCCTCTTCCTCCTCCTCTCCTCCTTCCTCTTGAGATCAAGTCTCAAACTCAGCCTCCCGAGTGCTGCAGTTACAGGCAGAGTTAACTCCTGGTCATTTTTCCTGTGTCTGGGAATCTCCCCTTCCCTTTTTCCTCCCCATTGAATTTCTTTGCCACCACTAAGGAGACGCCACATTGCACAGGTCTTGAAGCCCTCTGGCCTTTGAAGTACCAAGGGAACCACTGAGCCACTCGGCGCCCATCTCTAAGAGAAATATGGAATGGGATTCCTCTGCTGGTCAGCAGTGTGGTCATGCTCCAAAGCCAGAATTCAGAATGACCTGGGTCCTTTTCCACCCCCCCCAGGAAGTGACAGGCACTTGTAGATAACCTCCACGTACATGTAGCCGGTCATGATGTGAGCTAACGCAGTGTGTAACCACTGTGGTCTGTGTGCTGCGTTCTAATATGACACGCTGTTTACACAGAATGGGTACAGGGTTCGTGTTCACAGACTACCATTGTGACCTTTCATATTACGAGAGAGCACATATATCTTTTTTAACAAAAAAGAATTTATACAAAACAAATCGTTTAAATAGGGATACAGGTGGACCCATTGCAACAATGAGAGGTACAAGTCATTATGTTGAAAACGAACTTTACAACTTTGGTGGGGGGGGGAGGATTGGGTGTGGGAGCGAGGGGAAGAAGGGAAGGGATGGGAAGGGGAAACAAAGGAGGAGGCTACAATGCTTGATAAGAAATGTACTCATTATCTTGCCCATGTAATTATAACCCCTCTGTACAGTATTTTCACAATAAAAAAAGAATTTATACTAGGCACACAATTATATTTTTATAGCAAGTTTATCTTTTGCTTATGTTTCCTTTTCATTAAGAGTTTTGCTTTCTTTCCCCCAGTCTTAAAATCTAACAATTTTATACCACAACTTTGTAGGCACTGTTACTGATTTTCATTCCTTGTGTGTAGAATTAATCCGACAGTATTTGAAGTTTAGAACAAGTCACCCACCGAATTTCAATCAACCTTAATTTAAATGGAAGAGAAACATAATGGATGTGTTCTACTCGTAAAGTGTGAAAACTTCAAAATAAATTGAAAATAATTATGTGAGTAATTTTCTTATGTGTTAAATAGTATCTAGGTTGGCTTTGATCTGGTTTAATCTTGGTGGGTATACATGTGTATATCTTTCATCTTATATCTTACGTAGTTTCTTTGTGTTGTGAGTTGTGTGGAAGAAAGAGCATATGAGGCCAGGTGTTGAAACTAGTGATTACAATCTGCCACATGTCTTGAAATGGCTGGGATTGGGAATTTGTGTTTGTGTCCGTGTTTCTCAGCCTGAGCTACACAGTAAATCACACGAGTAACTTAACAAACAACAAACAAACAACCCCAAATGCCTAGGTAATCTAGAGAAGCTGGAGAGAAATCTCCGGCCATGAGCGCAAGAGCTTCCCAGGGGAGGCAGATTACGTGGAGAACGATCTCATTAAACCTTTCTCAAAGCCCTGAAATAGAGGGTGTGCAGGGGAAAGTTAAGATCCCATAAAGTCAAAGCGTTAACTCAGTGTCGCACACCTTGTCCGGAGCTGAGATCCAGGCACAGGTCCATTTCAGAGGCTGTGCCCTTCCGCCGAAGCCTTTTAATGCTTCTGTCTACAAGCAGAAGTGGAAGGCCTAAGCGATCCAGAGTCTGAGGTAGGTTAATCTTATATTATTTTTGGAGTCCTTCCTCTACTTTTTGTGTTGGCCATCACACGCAGAACCTTCTGCGTGGGAAGCACACACTCTACTGCCGAGCTACACTGCTAGGAGTTCTCGGCCCTGTGTGATAGATAGAGGCCACTGTTTTAATCTACTGTAGGTTTTAGGGAAGTTTTGGAATGGAAAGGTTCTCGTCTCAGATAACAAGGTCAAGAGCCTCGTTATTGAAGTGAATGCTGGAGACGGTGCTTCAGAGTGACTGGAAAATATTGTGGGCAGAGGTGGGGAGAAATGCAATTAGAAAGAAGGAGTGGTGAGCTGAATCTATCATTTCCACGGAACATATTTTTTCTATTTATCTCCAATTTCTTTTACATGTTTATTAGCAGCAATTAGTTGCACAAGGGAATTCCATTTTGACACATCCACAGATGCATAATATGATATGCCTTGACCAGACCTTAACTCCCTGGTTTCATACCATTTCCTGTCATTCTTCACCAGCAACTAGCTTTGCCGCCGAGTGGGTTGCTTGGCCACTCCGAACTTTGATTTCCACACGTGGAAAATCAGAATAAAACCTGACTCTGGGGGTGAGAGGGAAATTAAAGGAATCAAATAATTTCAAATACCTAGAAAATTGTTTTGGCGTGGTAGATATTCAGTAATTATTCACAATTACTGTCTTTTTAAAGATACACATGGTGATTTCATTGGCCAGCCTTCTTTACACAGCCTGCCCGTCTTTCTCGGGATGATTTCCTTTTTTGTTTATCTCTGGTTCCACACCACCCCCTCCACCCCTCCCTTTGTTGCGCTTGTCTTATGAAATGTCTGTTTGTCCAAACGGTCTGTGGTTCAGTGGTTCCAGGGAGGGGGAGGATATAACACCCTACCTATAAAGCTAATCACCCCTTGCTGCTCTCTATAATACACCAATATTTTCCATCACCTTGGATGTTGAAGAAGAATCCGTGGTCCCTTTCTTCCCTCGGCTAGTATTGTCTTTTCCTTTCCCCTTGATGCTCTGAGATTTCATTGAAATGTGTCTCTGTGAGAATATTTTAAAACTCACCTGGCATTCCGAGGGCATTGAGAAGAAGAGTGGCTAGCTGTTCTGGGTGGGTGACAGTTCACAGCTCCAGCTCGAGGGTCGGCTTTATGGGTCTCAAAATAACCATGGCAAAGGTGCCAAGAGCAGAGAAAAGCACAGCGACAGTCATAAATGCTTTATCTAACACCACCAGTTTCCAGAAAATGCCCCCAAGAGTAAATTATGCTGTTGTTATTATTACTTAGTCTAGGACGGAGGTCATAAATAGGGATCACAGGGCCCTTGTTCACAGCTGACCAAGTATTTCAGAGTGAAATGTGTATTTTGACCCTTGTCAATCACTTTAATCTCACAGCCAATTGGAAAGCGGATAGCAAAACTTAAGGAAAGAGAAATGCTAATACGTCAATATGAATGCCACGTCCTCAGCCTGGGAATTTAATGTGTAATTACCGGACGTGGTGGTTTCTCGGGGAATAATTATGTTACCAAAACGGATTTTTAAAAAATGGGTAAAAGAAGAAAAACAGCAAACGCATAGATCAATGATGGATCATGAGTAACTCAATTCTGAGGGGAAAAAATGAAGTTAAATGACCAAGAAACGGTGCTGTCCAGCTTGTACAGGCAGGGGAGAGATGGTGTGTGGTTGTCACATGACTCCGCCTGGGGGGGAGGTGAGGGGGTGAGGGGGTGCTGAGGCCCCGAGCCGTTCCTCCCCTCTGCAGCCCCACGCCACCTCACCTCACCCCACAGCTCAGGATCTGAACGCACACCACTGCAGCCGCACTTCACGCCACGCAGTGCTGAGTTTCAACCTTTACAGAATTTTCTGCGGATGAACACTTTTTGAACTTGACACATATCTCCCTTTCCACCAGCCCCCCCAGGGGCCAGGAGAAATTCCCTGGCTTTCCAGGCCGGATTTCACTCTCTGGGTTGACTGACGGGTGTGAACTCTCCCTCCACACTTGCCTGGCCTGGTCCTCTGTCACCCGTCATTTCCAACTTAGATGTCACCCGGGAAACCTTCCAGACCTCCCTACGGCCCTCTGCCTGGGATAAATTTGTCTCTCTGTACCCTAATACCGATCTATATCACAGAGCCAAATATCCAGAAGATGAAGCTGAGTGGTGTTTCTCATTAGACAATGAGCTCTTGGTGTGCAAATACTTGTGCTTCATCTGTTGTTGAACTCCAGACCTGAAATTTATGATTTCTTTGCTTGCCAGTCTCTTTGTGCAAGTAATTTGAGTGGGAGAAAATACCTTGCTTCTTCTAGGTTTGTCCATTACCATTTGAAATGTTTGCAATTCTGTTTACCCAACGGTGTGCAGAGCTGTATATCAACCGACGGCCCAGAGTCAGAGCTCTGGCTACTATTTAGTCTGACAGAGAGACAACCTTTCTCATGGAAAGGAGCTCATTTTCCAATCACACATAATGAACCCTTAAGGGAGTCTTGTACGTGGAAGAAAACATTACATCACAGGGTTTGTGCCAACCCGTGGACCGTGTATAAATATTCTCACTGACGAATTCTGCTTGTTTTGCGCCATTGGTGGCATTTTGCTTTGCATTTTGGGAGCTGTGTTGAGGGTTTTTTTTTTTTGAGCTAGTAGTAAGCAACAGAGTATTCCTTGTTACTGAGTTGGTTTGCAATGGTATTCTAAAACTCCCAGAGGAGGGGCTGATGTGAGGATCTTTCTGGCATAGATTATGGATGATGGCAGCATAAGTAAGCTAGAAAATCTGTTACTTTAAAGAAAAAAAAAATAACCCTGAGCTGCTTTTTCTTTGCTTCCACACGATACGTAATTTCCCCGACATGTGCCTTCGAAAGGGACCTGAGGTGGAGGGGCACTTTCTCACGGCAGCCTGGTGCTTAAACCTTTTTCTTTTCTGTAACTTTTGTGAGCCTCAGTGTCGCTGTCCCTGAAGTGGGGGTGGCAGGGGCTGTGCTTGTAGGTTACCACTGGAGACTGGGGGGGGGGTGGCACCTGAGTGGAGGTTATCTCGACCATTATCCTCAGACATGACAGATGACCTGTGGGCTTTCCCCTTTCCTTTCTTCTCTGGGTGGACAGAGCCTGCTCTTTGCAAACCATCACCATGAGGCTTTGTGTGGCCTGGGACCTCCCTGCCTCCTCTAACGGTTGGGCTGCAAGCAGACACTCTCCACTTGTACAAACGGTGACGAAGTGACTTGGGGACCAGTCTCCTAATTCCTTGAAGGCAGAGCGGGACGGGTGAACACGACCCTGCTGCTCACTTCATTCAGAATCAGGCCCATCAAAACCTCCCATACAGTCAACAAGTCTTGACTGAGTCTGTATTCTTCATGCATCACCCTTATTTTCCAGGCTAGAGGGAAGACTTCCGGTCTGTGCTCAGGAGCCCGTGACAGGGACAGAGCTGCGGGGAGGGGGCCTGGAGGCCGGGCGTGCCTTGCCTGGTAGGGAGGAGCCAAGTGTCTGCACATCTGTCACGGTCCCCAAGGACAGGATTTCCAACCAAATATACTCCCAGAGGTTTCCTTTAGCTCTCCTCTAATCACTTCAGATATGTAGGTGTTTTATCCTTTTCTTTCTTTCTTTTTTTTTTTAACTTCCTTCCTGATTCTGAATGAGGATTTAGTTAAATGCCTGTTTAAGAATTGATGAGTAATTTAAAGGATTTAGGAGAACATTCTGCGCTATTATATGCAAATGCATGCCACGCATGGCTCCTTGTGTCATTAACCTGGCAGTCATTTCATGCATGACTCCACATCTTATTAAGCTAGCAGTATGGAATATTTGATTTACTAAACTGGTATGGACTACTTAGTGTGCTAATATAGGAATATAACTTTCAAATTTCTTTGGCATAACTATCTCTGAAACAGATTCTTGGAGACGATAACATTATTTTGACAGCTGTGCTCCGTGTCTGGGAGTCTATTTCAGGAGGCTTCTTACGATGGGTAGAAATGTACCTGTGTGGTTTGAAGGAACCATACAATAATTGAAAATGAAAACCATCATGGCGATGAGCTCTTAGAATTCTCGAAGGCGCAAGTGATACGGCGACAGGAGTAAATAAATTTGGTGGGAGCTTTTGCCTCTAGACAGGATGTGTAGCAGCGTGCGTCAACAAGATGCTCTAAAAACTCTTTTTAGAGCCAAGGCCCCCCCCTCCAGTTTTCCCAGCTTTTGTTGCCATGGCAATGTTCATTGGCCATTAGACTTACAGGGGAGGGGAGCGGGGAGCAGGCAGGAAGGAGCTGCCTATTTGGGAAGTTGGTGCCGGGCCAAATGTGGCAGGAATTATAAATTCAGGATGATTCTTCCTTTAGTGTCCATTTCAACTGGCACATAATGCCACCCACATAATCACCAGCTACTCTTTCATCATTCAGACCAGCTGCGTTGAAATGAGACAAAGGGAAATTTAGCATTGACCGAGGGAATGGCAATTTAGATGGCTTTTAAATGATGTTTTCTATGTTCCCCCCAATCAACAATATTTTAAAACCTTTAATTTTTTTTCCTTACAATAGGATTTCTGTGTTGTTGGTATCTTGACTAGTGACATATTAACACAAAGTTGGCCAAAAAACTATCAGGGACTGGAAGGGAGGTCAAATAGATAAATCCAAGAGGACTTGAAAGGAAATATTTATAGTAATCATCATTTCTTCTAGACTCTTTGTCTTGAACTACGTAGATAAATTTGCCCTCCCTTGTGGACAAAGGTAGTGCTTGGAGCCAGAGTACGTGATGTTTGCCAGACGGGGCCTTCCGTGAGGACCTCCAGGCTTGTGGTGGCACATTTATCGCTCTTTTCAGTCATGACACGTATTTCAGAGTTCACAAGAGGGAAAATGTTCATAGGATAATCCTGGGAGGCTGTTGAGCTGGGGCATGTGTTGGGCTTGTGTAGGTAGTGCGGGCTGGGACAGGAGGAGGCAGCAGGGGGAGGTGGTGTTAGGGGAATTTGTCCAAGAGAGGGAACGTGTGATGAGCTCGCTCATAACAATTCCCTGATTTTGGCCAGGAAAGACACTGGGATTCACAAATGGCTAAAATGTTGTATTAAAACTGGAATGGTTTATTGGTAGATGGTTGGAAAGAGGGAAGTCTCCTATAAAAGGACTATTGGTGTGGGTCCAGGCCTTTTCTTAGTTAAGTTTTTTTTTCTTCTATGAACTCTTCAGTCTAACTCACAAGCAGTTACTGCACAAAATGGATGAATGACACAAGTATGAACTCTGAAACATCCACTCAGCACTCTGAGAAATGGTAAACCACAATGGTGGTGGTAGAGGTTTGTGGGGAGAGGAAGACAAGGACTCAATATTCCATTTGTCCACAGTTCTTCAGCCACCTAGAGAAAGATTTGAAGGGTTATGATATCACACCATACAAAAACAAATAGAATTGTAATTTGAATAAAATAACTTAAAATCTTGAAGAAAGACACACAGACTCTTTCATCGGTTTAAGGGAGGTATTAGCTTTTAAATAAAATATGAGAGGCCAGATTTTGAAGAAGAAATAACATGTTAGATCAAAAATAGACAATGTGAACATGGTGAAAAGACAAAGTATGGGAGAAGAGGTTTGCCATGATAGGGACAGGGTGGTTTTCCTGAATAAATAAACAGATCACGCTGGTAAGATAATAAGAAAAAAAACTGAAACTCAGATTTTTTTGATGGCTAATTAACCTGGATGGATCACTCAGAAGAACCCTGAACTTCCACCAAACACAGAGATACTCCAGTTCATTAGCTGGGAAACACAAAGGAAATAGGAATGGTAAAGCATTTTACAAATGTCAAATTGGCAAAAGTGTTAAGCAGACAATGCCAAATATTGGTGTCGATTAGGAAGACAGTGTTGCAGGGAGTTTCAAATGTCAGGACACAGAAAAATAAGTTGCAAAGATGTGGTGATGTTGAAAATGTTCCTTTGTAAGACAGAGCTATTTTACATGCAGGCACACACACGCACACGCACACGCATGCGCGCGCGCACACACACACACACACACACACACACACACTGAGTTAATATAGAACCTTATCCCCCACATGCTTATATTGCACAACTTCCTGCATTATAAACATGAAACAGACCAAGATTTCAGTTCGGACAAGTGAAGGAGGAAAGGCTGGGTTTCAGCATCAAACATGGGACGTGAAACTGTTTATGATCACCTGAATGTGTTATTGTATGTCGAGTGGAGAGGCGATTTATGGATACATGGAACACGTTTTGGCATAGAAATATTCACAAGCGTGGACTATGCATGACAGGAATAGATCACTCACAGAGGACAAAAGAAGAGCAGAAGGAGCACACCCACGAAGTCCACCGTGATTTCTGTCAGAAACCTGATGGCAGGCAAGACATCCAAGCACCAAGTGCCAGTCAGCTGAGGCCCTGCTATCTCTGCAAAACAAAACTGGCCTCACAGTTGGGAAACCCTCAATTCTTGACTTTGTGGCAAGTTTGTAGGAGACAGGACAGAAGAGCACTGAAACTGGGTCCACCTCTACACAACCTTGTTTCTTCAGCGACAATAACCAACACCACCAGAAAATTCACAAGCACAAAGGGAGATCTCCAAATAAACAAGCAGATACAGGGAGGAGTTTAAAAGAGATTTCAAAGTGCTATTAGCTGACATCCTGATCCAAACAAAACTATAGAAGTTACACTGACAAGGCAGTAGAGATAGAACCACCAAAATGCCTGATGCTGCTATTTTAGGTGTGAGGCCATCAAAGTTAGACTTCAGAGTAAATAATTAAGAAGGCACGGGAAAGCAACCAGTTCCTGCTTTCCTACAAAGAGTAGGACAGCTCTGCACCATCTCTCCAGGAGTCAGAGAGACTTATGCATTCCTCCATTTGACAGATACAGACAGAAGCTGCCCAAAGGTGATGAGATCACACCATTGTGTGTAAATAGGTCTGGCATCGTGGATAAACATTATGACATGTATTGATAAAGGAGAGAGAAGTCAGGAGACTTATCACCGGGTTACTGGGGTCTATGTTACAGACGACTGGCAACAGTGGAGAATAGAAAGCTTAAAGAAGGAAAAGCCACGCACATCATAAGACTATCGAAATAAGTTGAGCTATTAAGAACTTTTGACATTTACCATGTGGAGTTTTGCACACCTTGTATAAAGCCAGGAAATCCAATTTCCAGCCATTGCTGTTACCAATAGAGGGAAACTTCATAAATACGTACAAATAAGAAATGGACTCAAGCAAAGAAGCAGTGCAGGGCAGAGAGAACTCCAGACACAGAACCCAAGGGCTGCAGCTGGAGCTCTGACCAGGTAGAGTGCCGCCCCCCCAACAGACAAGCCCTCACACTCCGCCTAGAATAACTTCTTTTTCTTTTGGGGTTTAGTTAAAAGGACATGATACAAAAGCAAAAAGAAAAGGAATAGTAACACTGTGAACTCTCCATCAGCACAAACCCAAATCAGACCGGTTTTCCAATAAAAATAATGTATATAATTGTTTCCTTGTTCAATCTCTCTAACATTTAATAGAGCCAGAGCAGCAGCTTTTATACTTCATGCTTTTAGCTTTTGTTTTCTATAAGACAAAGCAAGTTTTAAAGTGGCACTTTGTTGGGTATTCAGTTTTTATCAGCTACCTGGCAGTCAAAAATAGCTAGTAAGAGCAGAGTGACTTAGGAAAGCATTTGTGACTAACAAAAGAAAATATGGGGTGGGGGGCGGCGGGGAGTGATGACTGTTCTTTTGCCTTGAATGAGGTACAAAAGTGCCATCTGTCTCTCTTATTTGTGCCCATGGTTGGCTACTGACCTCAACACCCAGAATAGGTAATTTGTGAGCAATGCTGCATTTCTGTGGGGTTTATCATTTATTTAGCAATTAGCTGGTTTTCTGTTTGTGATCTGACCTCAGGAGAACAGCCCGTTCACAAATGTTCATCATTTACAAAGTCTTGGTTGCGGCTGTGTTGTGTGGGCTGCTGTGGCTGCCAATACCCTCCAGGCCCTGGGTTCAGTCTCTGAGCTCACGTCAGCTCTCCATGCCCGACACCATTTAACGATACCACTGCTGTTAGTCACCAAAACCTCTCTGATCTTAAGGCCTGGGGGTGAGGGTGTCAATCTCAAATTCTCTTGGCATTGGTCCAAGTATCCTGGCTGAAACTGATCTTGTCCTATGGACAGATAGGGCCATTGTAACCCTGGAGTCTTTGGTTTTATTCCGGACTGGAGATCCTCGGAGTGTGTATCTTGACCGAACTGAAGTATACTGAAGTGACATTTTTGGCTCAGGCGGTGCTCAAGTTATATAACCTGACAATGGTAGGGAAATTTTAAAGAAAAATATAATTTAAAAGATATAACTGTAAGCATGATTATCTCTTAACAATGTGTTGGAGGGGAGGGAGGAAGAAATAAAAAACAAGAAATTCAAGTGTAGATAGCATGAGAGACTTTTTCCAAATTGTATTTAGAGAATTAGAGAGAGAGAGAGAGAGAGAGAGTGTGTGCATGCTGGGCACTGGTGGCTCATACTGTAATTCTGGCTACTCGGGAAGCTGAGGTCTGAGGATCACAGTTAGAAGCAAAGTTCATGAGACTCACTGCCAATCATTTACCAAAAGGCTAGAAGTGGAGCAATTGCTCAAATGTTAGAGTACTACCGAGCCTTGAGGGGAAAAAAGCGTAGGCCCAGTGTCCAGTCCCTAGAATTGGCACAAAAACATTTCAAGAGAAACAACTACAAGATCAAAGGTGTAGCTCAAATGTACAGTACTTGACTAGTGTTTTTAGTCCCTAGTTTTGGTCCCCAGCATTTCAAAAAAAGAGGGAGGAGGAAAAAGGAGAGAGAGGGGATGAAGAAAGGGAAGAGAGAGATAGGAAGAGAGAGAAGAAAGGAGAGGGGAAGAGAGAGGGAGTAGAAAGGGGAGGAGAGGAGATGAGAGGAAAAGAGAGAAGAGAAGAGAAGCGAGAGAGGAGAGAGAAGAAAGGAGAGGAGGAAATACTCTAACACTTCTAAAATAAATGAGATAATTTTTTTTAATCAATGCTTTCTACAACCAGTGGGAAAATAACTTTTGATATAAAGCGGTTACTTCAAATGTTCAGAAAAGGAGATGGGAGAGGCTAAAAGTTTCTTTGAGAATTATGAACGGCTTTAAAATGATTGATGAAGCATACCACTCACTGAGGAGTTTCTAGGGGCGCTGTCCCAGTTCCCTTTGCATTATATTTACAAATAGAAATTGGACCACCTGGAAACACAGAATTTCCATCTCTGTGGAGGAAGCTGGGTGCGGTGGTAGAGCTGGGCACGGTGGAGGTGCTGGGCGCGGTGTGCTGGGCGCAGTGGTCCAAGACCATCATCCTACCGGGCGATGGTGGTGTGTGCCTGGACAGAAAGCAAGTCTATCTCAAAAACTAGCCAGCACCCACCCAAAAAATCCCAATGACTGGGTGGATATTTCTAACCACAGCGTACGGTTGTGAATGATAGAAAATGCTTATTGAATCTTATGTACTTTTTCCACCGGTCTTAAAGTAATAAGGAAGGAAACGGTTCCAATCTTCGTGTTCTTTTGAGCCTCACCAGGCAAGCAGATTAATCAGGGCTTCCAGTGATAAGCCTCAGAAAATACTCTAGCCAATCGAACCAGGGAGAAGAATTATTCAACGGTATTAGGCAGCCCAGAGAATCTTCTCAAGGGCAGGAAAGACCAAATTCTGCAAATGAATTCCCACGAGCCAAGCTGTCCGGGGGAGGTGGAGTGGGGACAGGGCTCAGCCCCCCTCAGCCTCCCTGACCCTTGCACAGAGCCCCGCCGGAAGGCAAGGCCTGATCTCATGGCCGGCTCTGGGTGAGAAACCTCTCCTTCACGAGAATTTCCACGCAGACAGAAAAACTGTGGAAAAGACGACTGACAGTCATGAAAACAACGGTGTAGAATAGAACGTGCAATTATAACCAATCCTCAATCACCAGAGTTAAACAAACAGGCATGCGAAACAGAGTTGACAGCAAGTTGTGATATTAATAGCAAGTTCTCGTCGGCTCGTAAAATCATGACTAACAATAATTGAAAACGGTGCTCATAGAAGTCAGCCTTTACAAAAGAATGAAGGAAAGATATGCAGGTTTATCATGAAAGGTGTATTGGATGCTAATGATGACTTAATTTGGGATTTCTGGGAAAAGCAGGTAGATATTTGCTGGGAGAGGAAACTCCCCCCATAACAAGAGCAAAGTAGAATCAATGTATATCTAAACTAGGCCACTTTTTACCACACAGACTCGGCCTTAAGAGCTGTACTCATGTGAAATATTTCTTTAACCTAACTCAATGTTTACCTCGAACTCACAGTTCATAAACAATAATATGTCATTGAAAAGTAATGAGAAGGATGTGGAGCCGTGGCTCAAAGTGATAGAGGACTGAGCTTGTGCGAAAGAGCTCAGGGTCAGGGCACACACCCCAAGTTTAAACCCACAACCGACAAATAAAAGGTATCATGGAAAAGTAATAAAAAAAAGAACCCTAATGTCTACATGATTACTTTAGGAATTAGAACAGAAGTTAGAATCACTTCTGAGAGTGTTCCTATGTGGAGTGAAACAGAATTCACCTCTACCAGGGGAAAGTTAAGTCCTATTGGGACGCTTATTGGGACACAGGTTTGAGAGAGGCTGAAAACAATTCCATGTAAGAGACCGTCGTGGCCCAAACCCTAGGAAATGGACTGGCGTCCTAATGGACCAGTTTTGTACGGCTAATTGCAGCAGTTTTGTAGATGCAGGCAACAACACAGGAGATGGTAAGGAGGGAAACTTGCAGTATATATGTTTCTAAAAAACATCATTGAATAAATTATGAGAAAAATAAAAGGAAGTGAAGCGACCGAGTGGATTCCCCAGGCAGCCCTTGAGAGAAAGGAAGGGGCCGGCGCGGAGTGTGGACTCGGATGAAATATTTACACAACAAACCCCACCGGCAACAATAATGGAATATTTTATATTTTGACTTATTCAACTTTTATGATTTAATTTTTTTTTCCTTCACTGAATTTAATAATGCTTTCCCCAGGGTCACAGGCCTTGGAAACTAGGAGCGGGAGGGGAAAGCTGTTTTGTTTACCAGGCAGGTTTTCACAGTTCTCTTTAACCTGAACTCTGTATTTTGTTAAAATCTTCTTCCAAGTATGCTACTCAGTGGTTTTAACATATCCAGTGTTCCATTAAAACAAAACAAAACAAAACAAAAAGAACAACTTTAGCAGATAGTGCCTTCTGGGATTTTCTTTTAAAAAGTTTTTGCACTCTGCTGATGTTTTTCTTAGCAAATATAGTGTTGTCAATTTTTGTATATGAGAAGCACATAATCATATTCTTAAAAATATTCTCTATTCTTGGGTCACTGAGGGTATGTGTTTAATGAAGGAAAGGTAGCACAGAACTGTGGCTCAAATGTTCCTTTACTCATTAGCTTATTCCAATTGTTGACTATGTCATTAATCAATACGCTCATTCATTGGCTCATCTGAATGCAACCTGTCTATGATATTAGAAAAAGATTAGCAAAATGGAGGGAGGGAGGAAGAGAGGGACTGATGGATGGGAGAGAAGAAGAAAGGAAAGGAGAGAGGAGAGGAGGGAGATAAAGAAAGAGAAGGAAGGCATGAAGGAAAAAAGAAGGAAGGAAGGAAGGAAGCAAAAAAAGAAGAAAGAAAGGAGAGGGAAAGAAGGAAGGGCTTTTGCCTTAGAACAGAGTTAGTTCCCTCATGCACCTACATGGCTAATGGAATGGCATTTTGTTTGATAGGTTTTGAAGTTTTACAGGTGATTTGTAGTTGGATGGAGTCTGGGTCTGGGTCTGGTGTTCTAATCCCTTTCTAGAGCATGGCTAAAACAAAGGACAAATCATTCTATGTGTGTTGTATCCTAGTAATCACAGATGATAACAATGGACTGTGAATTTCACAAAGGTAGAAGAAAGAGCCTGGCATCTGTGCCTCACCTCTACAATCTTAGCTATTTGGGAGGCTGAGATCTGAGGAATGCAGTTCAAAGCCAGCTTGGGCAGGAAAGTCCATGAGACTCTTATCTCCAATGAACCACCAGAAAACTGGGATTGGTGCTATAGTTCAAAGTGGTAGAGCACTAGCCTTGAGTGAAAGAGCTCAGGGACAGCACATAGGTTCTGTGTTCAAGCACAGTAACCACCACCAACGACAACAAAAGATAGAAGAAAGATTTGGGCATTTTTCACCATAAAGAAATAGGTATTTCATATTTTGATCTGTCAATTAAAATAAAATTTGAGATATATAAAATGTGGTCTTGATAAGCCATATAAACATAATTCTGTAAGGTTAGGTATACCTTGGGTAGTTTAATTAGTTAGTTTGGAGACCGAGTCTCATTGAGGAGCCCAGACTGGCCTAGAACTTGTGATCTTTTTGCCTCAATTTCCCAAATCCTGGGATGACAGATGTGTGGTCCCACACCTGAACATTCTGAGCATCTCTCTATGCACCAAAGCATAACAGAATGAAACATTTGGCTAACTTGCTGGTTTGACTTTCTTTATGTGACTTGCCTGAATAACTTGCATTTTTACCTATATAACTTTTTGAACAAGCTTAAAACACTTAAGAGTGGAACGTTGTTTGCTGAGTAATTTCAGATACCTGCTGGACACTGTTATTTATTAGACAATCCCTAGCTTTCTTTTTGTGTCTTCATCAGTTAGTTATTGAGAAGGACTCTGTGGAAGGCAGTATACCACTTACATTGATTTCGCTATTATTTATGCATAGTTACATAGTGGACTATAAAAAAAACTACATTTATCTATTTTTATTCTTGTTTTAGATACATATCCCAGGGTGTGTTTGTTTATGGTAAGAACAGGTGTTACTGTTATTCTTTTACAATGTGATAAGAAGAATAGCAATAGAATGACAAGAGCAAGTGGTAAACTTTGTCAATTTAATGGTCCAAAAGCTATCTCTCTTGTAATTGTTAGGCATACACACATGTATGTACAAACACATACATTTGTGTGTTCATGTATATTTGTAAAACATCTCTGAGAGTATGAGTTTCTTAACCACCAGTAGTAAGAGTAATTAGGAAATGTTACCTGTTAGCTGCTTATTTTCTTCTTGCTTATTTTGGATGAAGCATTTTCATATGCAATCTATCCTTACTCCTCTCCTTCTCATGTGCTATCTTTTTTATTTAAAAAAATGTGAATAAGTATTCAAATTAAGCTCTGGGCAAAAGCAGTTTCCTAGGAAAGGGTAAGTTCTAACATGCTGACCCTTACCCACAGAGGTTCAACTCTTACGCAAGTGCCAACGTACACGCTTCAACATCCACATGTGTGGGAAGGAGGAGTGCCCTGAATTGATGTGTGCTTTATGAGAGTGTTTACTGTCTTTCTCCTCATGCTCCTAGACCATAACTTAACTCTGAAAATAAGCTACCACAAATGAAACAGCAGAGAGCCGTGAGTCTTGCCTTCCTTTTTCCTGTGACACAGCCAGCCTTCCCCCCATGGAAGCTGTCCTGAGGCCTGGTACTAGAGCTCCGTTGAAGAACTGCGCTGGCTTGCCAAATAACTTAATGACTTCTTTCTCAGCGGTTGGTAATGGTGAAATGTTATTCTAGTAACCATAATGCCTCCCATAAAACAATTGCATACAGTGTGTACTGTACTTCTATTTTAGTGAGCTCTGCTGTCAGAGTCACCGTGCAAGTAGCCATTTAGCATTACGTAGCAAACTGCTTACCAGCCTGCGAGAAGAATATTGCAGAAAACGGCAGAAAGAGTGAAGGAATGCGTGATTAAGAACATTCGTGCAGAGTGGACCATTTAACGGAACTTGATGGGCAAAGCAAGCCAGCCTTCGCATACACAGGCGTGGGGACGCTCATCACATAAATGACAGTTCTATGTGGTCATTTAATTTTACGATCTCAATTCTCACATATATTGCGCACATAAATATGGTGTTCTCCTGCAGGGCGGTCTGCTGGGTGTGATAAAACCAGTGAGACCTCAATGGGTTCAAATGGACATCTTTTATAATTATTGCTATAAAATTTCTTGACAATGCGGTTTTTGTTGTCCAATGGTGAAAGAAAATGACTTTCCAAAAGAATGGGTTTCAACAAAGAGAGTAACAGAGCCTGGGAATGTGTTCCTGTAATTTACCCGTATTTAAATCACCTTCCTCACATGTAGGCTTTCTTGTCTTTCTGAATAAGTTCTTAAAATGTGGCTTCCAGTTAGAGGCAGGCTGGGTTTGAGTTGTTTTCCAGGTTTGGTGAGGACGTGGAGTATCTAGTGGGAGAGATTAATTTGCTGTGAAGTGCAATTAAAATCTATTTTACAGGGAATTCCTTCATGCTCTTGAAAAGATAAGATACGGGTAGGGAGAAGAGTGCCATAGAATCGGGATTAGAAACAGTCTTGAGAGAGAAAGTACGACTTGGAAAAGTAATATAGCAATGTCCAGCCTGAAAGATACTGTTTTGTCCCTGGCCTCTTTGGGGCCGTTTATCAGTTTCCTCCCCAGCACAGTAGGATATTTGATTACCTCCTAATTTTTGCATTTCCTCCTGGACAGAAATTCATGGGTAGCATTGTCGCCTGCTGAAGCTGGTGTGTGTGTGCAGTGGCCCACTCCTGGAATTTGGTGACACTTGTTATTCTGTCATTATCTGTAACTCGCCCCTGCCCATATTTCCTAATGTGGCCGTGTAGAAACAGAACGATATATTGTCTCTTTTCTTTGTGAAAAGGGAAATGAACCGATGAGCTCCCCAGCGGATGAATCCAGGGCTTGCTCTAGGACTTCTGATTTCAGGTTCTGCCTCAGTATTAATATTAACACATCAAAATATTTCATGGATTTATTCCACTCTTTCATTCTAAAGGTAGTTACTTTTCACCAAAGCCATGTCTATGTTATCTTCAGGTATTTTTGCTTATCTCATGGTCCTCTTTCTTTGATACAGAACTAATACAAGTTAGATTGTCTTTGCTTTCATGGCCATTTATCTCGAAACGGTTTCCTTCTTCGGCTTTTTATTGTGTTTCATATGTGTGTTTGGACATGCTACTGACTCAAATATCAGCTTCATGAGTAGTTTTTGAGTTTGGAGTATGAATAAGGGATGAATAATTATGAATTTCCTAACAAGATACTAATACTGCTCAGTTCTCACAATTATTTTATGTCCAATCTGTTGGATGTGGAGAACACTGAAAAATGCTTTATAGAAAAAAAATCTAGAAACATATTATGTCAATGATTAATACCAATAACTTCTGCCTCATCAACAATTATCCAAATCATTAATTTCTTTGATTTGACAAAAGAATAAGATGCAAATCAGCTATTTAACTAAAACACACATTGTTTTCTAAAACACAGCCATGCATCTCTGGACACAGCTACTATGCCCCTGTGCCTCTATCATTTTAATAATGACTATATTCAATTTACCCATCTTTTAGTATGTCTTTCCTCTCTTCTAAACACTGGAAATTAATTCTCTATAATTATAGAATTTTATATTTATTTACCTATACTTAAGAATCAAATTAATTGAACTTTAAATAGAGAAAGGAAACATCCTTTCTCTACTTATTATTTTCTTTCTCTCTGGTACATCACTTGAATTGACTTTATGGAACTAGAAATTAAGAGCCTCACATAGTCTAGGCAAGGGCTCCACCACTGAACTACATCCTTGTCCCTTCAGTTGATTTTTTATCTGGGTTGATAATTCTCTTATGCTTCCAGAAGACTGTCTTCAGACTGACAGGTAAAACAGTTTACTTAGCAAATGACACATTGGTTGGAGAGCAAGGGAAAGCACGGCAGAGAGGCTGTGTCCTCAGCGCCCATCCATCGCTGGTCCGGTACTGCCTGCGTGGGGGGGACTGTCCCCCAGCAGCTCTGGTCTCTCCCACTGGCAGGCCAGGTTGTAGGCTCTTGCTTTGAACAGCTCTATGTACAGTAAGTTCTGAGGGGACGGGGCACTGCGGGAACAGGGCCTGTGGGGCGGGCCTTTTGTGCTCTTCAAATCATCCTAGGATAGACTTGGAATAAAGACAAAAGTGGGCTTGTGGTTTCGCCTATGGCTATAGTTGGCCCCGAGGCCGTAATCTGTAAACTCTATTGGTCTACTCCCCTCTGGTCCAGTATTTCTTCCTTTTCCCATCGTTCTTTTGCTGGTCCAGATTGCTCACCCAATAGACATCCTAGGCCTTCATCGCTGAGACCTTCTACAGTTGTTTATTCACAGTCACACCAGGCTCTAATATGGCCTACCACTAAACGCCGTATCACTAATTCTCCTCCGTTCTCAACAAGCACCTGCTTGTCCCCTGTGTGTCCCCCCCAGCCGATTTCCTCACGGTGACCAGGGCCCGTTGCCTTGCCAGTGGCACGCAGTGTGCTCCTGCAATGCTCCTCTCTGGAAGCCAGGCCCTGCTAGTCTATAAGAGCTGATGTGCCAAGCCCAAGCTCACTTTGCCCGAGACGGCCGGCCGTCAAGAGGGATGGGGAGCATGGCCTCCAGGGCTTCTCCCAGAGTGTGGTTCTTAGTCACGGCGCCCTTACTCCCTGGACTGCACATGAGACGAGAGTCGTTAGTTGTGCGTTGCCATATGTGTTTAGAAACAGCAGCCCAACCCCGCAGGTGCTTTGCTGAGTCTGCTCCCTGGAAGGAGGGGTTTGCCAAAGGCCCTGGGGTGGGGGGCGGCTGCCGGACCCAACCACTCGGCTGGGCATTAGGCTCGTATTTCCAGACGTAGGCCTGATTTGACTTTGGAACAGTTTCGCTGGGAAAGGGTGGCAAAGGCGCCCAGCGCCAGGAGCACTTGGGAGTGGACAAGAGGATGCCCACACGCTGCCCGTGGCCCACAATCAGAGACAGAGGGTGCCTGCGTGTCCCCACTTCCGGCTCCAGGCCAGTCCAGGTCCCCTCCTCTTCAGCGCTAGGCCCTTCCGGGCCTTCCGTGTCTCCTCCTCCACCATCACACCTACCTAAACCTGCAAATCCACAAAAGCACCGTCATTAGTAATAGCCACTCGCAACGAAGGATTCACACAGCAAAAAATGCATTCCTCTTTATTT
Organism: Dipodomys ordii; assembly: GCF_000151885.1. Classification (NCBI taxonomy): domain Eukaryota; kingdom Metazoa; phylum Chordata; class Mammalia; order Rodentia; family Heteromyidae; genus Dipodomys; species Dipodomys ordii. Next base: position 1,236,745 of record NW_012267340.1, read on the forward strand.
TCCTTGAAGCTAGCTTTTAGAGTAGATGTTGCATCCGTCAAGAGAATGAAGCTGATACCCATTTTACATTATAAGGAATTAATTTGCCACCAATGTGCTTATATTAACAAATTGTTATTTGGTTAGAAAATAGCCTGAGTGGTACTTTATCTCCTTAATGGCTCCATTTAGCAACTCAGTTTAGCTGTTTTTGCTTTAATTTTCATGCTAATTTTAAGCTATTTCCATTCTTTAGAGTTTTAACAGTATTTTAAATGTAACAGTGTGTTGTTGTTTGCATTTAATTTTTATTTTAGTTTATTTTATTCCCAATGGCTTGATTGGCGGTTGATTGTTTTGTAAATGATGCAAAGAGCATGGAAATTCCTGCATTTAGGATTAAATTTCCCCACTAAAGGAATGAAAGGGTAAGTCCTTTTCATTGAAAGACCCTTTGTTTCAGAACTGCTGGTGGTAATTTTCTATATTTTAGAGTACTGTCTTTTTTCTTTCTTGGTCCAAATAGAGGAAGGTCTGTGGATAATGACTCATTGTACATGTTTGTGTCAGGAATGTTGATTTGCTTACTACTCAAGAGTGCGTTCTTTCCTTATGTAAAACATTTTGTCATTTAGCAACTTGGCTCATACCTATAATTCCTACCCAGAATGCAGAGATGGAAATATCCCAGTTCTAGGCCAGTCTAGGCAAAACAACAAGCTAGGAATGGTGGTACATGTTTGCAAGGAAAACCCCCAAAGACCCTATCTCAAAATAAAGCCAGCTGGGGTTATGGAAGTTAGGAAAATGGAGAACAGATGAAAACAGGCTGGGCTCAATCTCCTATAATGGAGGGCTGGCTATTGAGATAGAGCGGCGAGGACACAGCCTTCCGGCGGCCTTGGAGACTATGTGTAGAGCTGGGACAGGAACGGGGTTTTTTGAGGTCTGAGCAAGCAGGCAGAGTTGAATGAAAAGCCGCCAAGTCAGGGGAGGTGGGGGCTTTCAGTTAGGCCCACAATGGAGTGCTTACAGCCAGGCTTGGATAAACTGCCCTGCTGGAGTCCGGCAGTCTGCACTTACCTTTAGTGGGTTGCCTGGTGTCCATACGCACCGGGGAAAACCGCGTAGCAGTCAGCCCTTCAATGGGAATGGCTCCGAGTGGTAGAATAACTGCCTAGCGAGTGTCAGACCCTGAGTTAGAACCTCAGTGCTGAAAGAGAGAAATGCATGAGCCCTCTTGTGTGCCCCCATGAAACAGGAGATTGGAACACAAGTAGGTCCAGCGGGGCTGATTAACTGTGCACAGATTAACTGATGGACTCCATGTGGATTTATGCTCCTGCAGGTAGCTACAGAGACGTGAATAGGAAAGAAGAAAGGCCCTGTGCCGATTCCCTCTGCAGACAGAGCTGCCAAAGCCCCTCAGCCCCGCCACGGACCCCCAGGGCACCGCCTAGCCAGTACTTGGACTGCTTCTAAGCCAAGGGCACACCCATCTTACCAGGTGCCGGCTTGAGCCTGCCCAGAAAAGACACAAAGGATCAGATGTCCACCCAGATGACTTCCCACACTGGGCCTGAGGCTGTGCAGTTGCTAGACCGTAGGGTGGGTCTTGACTTTTTATTTCTGGTCATTCAGTGACCCCCATCCTATTCTATGACCACCACACACACACACACACACACACACACACACACACACACACACACACACACACACACGCTTGGGTATAATCTAGTCTTCTTCATCTGCCTATCTCACACCTCAAGCTGTATCATCCACTCTTTACCAGTGTTCTACTCTGGCTGGTTCTTTTGCTGGGTACCATATCTGGGGAAGCAACAAAATCTTCGATGATGCTTGAAGGACTGGAGAAACATTCAGAATTCTTGAGACACCTCTAACGTGAACCTCAGCATCCTGCCAGTGTACTGAAATGATGGTTTCTTTGTGTGGAAAAAAAATACTTCTTCTTAAGTTTTGCCAGGAAACAAGCCAAGCTGTTAAAAATCTGTAATGTTCTGAACAGACGCCAGTGTCTTAATCCCTCTCAGTCTTGACTGAGCAAGATGCTCTGCTTGAGGGCTTCCGTTCCTGGCAGCTGTATTCAGAGTTCAGGCCCGATTTGGTTCTAGTGACTCAGAGGCCATGGCCTGGCCTGACCCAGGCAAGCCGTGTGGTAGCCGGTGGTCTAGAAAGACCCTATCTTAAAAAATAACCAGGGCAAAAAGGGTTGGAGGTGTAGCTCAACTGGTAGAGTGGCAGCCTGGCAAGTACCAGGACGTGAGTTCTAGCTCCAATACTGTATGCTCCCCCTCCCCCAATAAAATAAAGTTCCTGATCACAGGAGATTTTTGTGCCCTGGTGAGCAATATGTATAGTTTTATTATTATTTTTTAATCTTAATACAGAGAGATCTATCTGAGGAGCAACTGCTCTGTGATCAAGGTTCCTTACTAGCCCTGTGAAAATGGAATCAAATAAAGACCTAGCTTTATTTCAATGGCCATTTGAGAAAATCTTGGATGTGTTTAGTTTCTCGGCATTTCCTACATTGCTTAAGTCGTTACTAGAATTAACACGTATCCCCTTCTGATAAATTCATCCCAGCTGTGTCCGTCCATTTCCCCTCTGACAAGCACTTCAGACATTTCAATTACAAGTCTTTAGTTAAGACAGAATTATTACCTTTCCTAAACGCTCATCTTCTATTGCTTCTCCGAACACGTCCTTTAAGATTGGTTCACTTAAGGAAATCATCTTCTCTTTGGTGCTTAAATTGGATGAATTTCGTGTGGTCGAAATGTGTCAGGTTGGGGAGCAAAAGCGGTTGCCTGTGCACCAGCCTGTGTTCTGAATGTGCCTCCCTCTCCCCCAAATCTGTGTGTTGGATGCTCAATTTCCTGAGACAACGGTATTGGAATGGGGGCCTTCTGATTGGCATTCAGGCTGTGAGGTCCCTGCTCCCGTAAACAGATTGCTGCTACTACAAAAAGCACTTGTGGTGTATTCTCTCTCCTGCTCTTGTGCATCCGAGGATAGCAGGCGCACCTTCCTGTGCCCTTCAGCCCTGTGCCCTTCAGCTTCTGTGAAACAGCAGCATGAAGTGTGTACCTGTGCCCACACCTTGACAGGGGGCATCCTGAACTATGGAACCACGAAAGAATAAACTTATTCTCTTCATAAACACCTGGCCTGTGGCCTTCTGCTACAGCAAAGCAAAATGGACTGAAACCTAGGGACAATTTATAGTAAGAAAGGAGGAGGCAGGAGGAGGCAGAAGGTAGGAGAAAACTCAGCGAACATGGAGTCAGAAGATGGAGGTTTCACTCCATCCAGTCTCCAAATGAGAACAGTATCTCAGCTTTGAGAACTTTGACTCCCATACTAAGAGAATTCTACTTGGTTCACAGATTTTTGTTTTTTTATTAGTAGAATGGCTGATGTAATGGTTAAGATACTACGCGTTAGAGTAAAAGTATGTCTACTTTTAAATCCTAGCTGTAAAATTTATTAGTCTTGTGTCCTTAGAACATGTAATTAGCCTGTCAGTTGATGCATATGTAAAATAGGTCTAATAACATTTCCTCTGTGATGCCTGCTTCGTATTGTGTAATAAACTAACACCCACCTTAGTGGTATCAAACAAGCCTGTCATTACTCCATTTTGTGACAGAAGGATTCAAACACAGTCCAGTGGAGGTGACTTTTCTCTGGGTTGTAGTGTGGTCATCATTGCAGAAGCTCAAGAAGCTGGGAAGGAATCATTTGGACTGCTGCTCTGGTCTCTAGCGCGGCTGCTCCGGTCTCTAGCACATCTGCTCTGGTCTCTAGCGCAGCTGCTCTGGTCTCTAGCACGGCTGCTCTGGTCTCTAGCACGGCTGCTCTGGTCTCTAGCATGGCTGCTCTGGTCTCTAGCACGGCTGCTCTGGTCTCTAGCGCGGCTGCTCTGGTCTCTAGCGCAGCTGCTCTGTTCTCTAGCATG
>NW_012267340.1:1241795-1242018 GCF_000151885.1 Dipodomys ordii
GCATGGCTGCTCTGGTCTCTAGCATGGCTGCTCTGGTCTCTCGCACGGCTGATCTGGTCCCTAGCATGGCTGCTCTGTTCTCTAGCATGGCTGCTCTGGTCTCTAGCAGGGCTGCTCTTTTCTCTAGCACAGCTGCTCTGTTCTCTAGCATGGCTGCTCTGGTCTCTGGCATGGCTGCTCTGGTCTCTGGCATGGCTGCTCTGGTCTCTGGCATGGCTGCTCT
>NW_012267340.1:1242588-1314007 GCF_000151885.1 Dipodomys ordii
TGGCTGCTCTGGTCTCTGGCATGGCTGCTCTTGTCTCTAGCATGGCTGATCTGGTCTCTAGCATGGCTGATCTGGTCTCTGGCATGGCTGCTCTGTTCTCTAGCATGGCTGCTCTTGTCTCTAGCAGGGCTGCTCTGGTCTCTAGCAGGGCTGCTCTGTTCTCTAGCAGGGCTGCTCTTGTCTCTAGCATGGCTGCTCTGTTCTCTAGCATGGTTGCTCTGGTCTCTGGCATGGCTGCTCTTGTCTCTAGCATGGCTGCTCTGTTCTCTAGCAGGGCTGCTCTGGTCTCTCGCACGGCTGCTCTGGTCTCTGGCATGGCTGCTCTGGTCTCTCGCACGGCTGCTCTGGTCTCTAGCAGGGCTGCTCTCACTGATTGCCTGGGTTCTTTACCTCACATCTGCTGGCTATGGACCAAAGGTGGATTCTTCCCATGTTCATCGGGCCAGTGTGTCTCTCTATAAATATAAAGGTTACCATCAGCCACCAGGGTTGATGCAAACTCTTACAACTGTCTAATGAGCCATCTTGCAGGTGAATGAGCATCACGTTTCCTCGTGTCCTGCACCAGCATATTTACCAATTTTGGCTAACCCTTCTGTCACAAAAGCCGGGGTCCTTTGGTGACTTATACTGAATTGAATTGGGAGAGTGCAAAGTTCAACAGGTATCTAAGGTTTCCCTGACAATTCTTTGTGATCAGGACTGGCGTGGGCCCTGTCTGGGCAGATACACCTCTACGGCACCTGATGTACTCATCTGACTTCGCTTCATTCGTTGATTGTGTTCCGGGCACAGCCAATGCATGTATCTCTTGATTTCCTTTGTTCAGGCGCGTCAACGAAACTTCACAGAATCATCTTCAAAATCATGTAGTGAGACAAGAGTCGGAAACATTTCTTTTCTCGTCATTATTGTTGCTTTCAGTTGAATAAATACGCATTTCTTGCTGACTGCAAAAAAAAGCCATTAAAAAGCTGTTCCCAGCTAAAAGGTTTCGACACACAGGGAATTATATCACGTGATTTATGCACACACACACACACACACACACACACACACACACACACACACACACACACACTTTGCTCCCCATCAGAGACAGACATGGTGAAAATAGCCAAATCAAAGGACATTTGTCTGAATGATCTGTAATCAGCACTGCTGCTGTTCATGGAAGGTGGGAACTGTTTCACAATCATAAAATCTTGTACCTGGAAAACAGTAAGAGGCATTACATTCAGCTTAAGCACAATTATTATGATGTTAATATTTTTCTTGAAATAAAAGAATGCATAAATATCGTAGTCTGCCAGCTATGAATTCAGCATAGTGAACAAAAATGTAATCACGAAAGCAAGTGCCAAATTCAAATAGTAGGAGAAAAGAATTAATAAACACCACCACCCAAAAACCCCCCCAAAACATTAAGTTCAGTGATACAGTGGACCATCAAGATGAACCAAAAGAGAAGAGGGCAGAATCCATCACAGAATTTCACAATTTCCCCCTCCTGACTGCACACGTTCCCGACTAACCTTCCACGCTAACATCCCCCACCATCTCTTTTTGTTACACATTGCATGAAGTCTCATTTTACAACAAGGAAAGAAGTTTGCAGATCAATGTATTTCTAATTGTGATCCATTTTCTCAGCCTGAGAGAACATTTTGCTTGGGTAGTCTTTGTTTCATGGTTCCGGACTCTGTGTTGATGAAAGTTATTCAGGAAGCATAATGCTATTTGCACAGCACTTCGAGAGTTTCCCCCAATGCTTTTACCTAAATTCTCCTATGATCTTTGCAGTGGGCTTTTGAGCTGCTTGGTCAGAGCTATTACATTGCATTTTGATGACATATAGCTGATTTATCATTGCATACACTCTTTCTCTGTCAACTTGACTCCTTCAAGCCATTCTGCTTCCCAAGAGACACAGGCATTCCTGGAGATGAACATTTTTCCTGTAGGACGATCCTCCCTTCGGTCACTTCTCAGTGTGCTGGAACACATTTCTGCTAGAATATAATATAGGGAAAGAAACCTGAAAGCTAGCTCTCCAGGGAGAGTTGAACGGCACACACGTAGAAAGTGCTGGTTGTATTGAAGTGGGGGACGTTCTAGGCAAGACATTTTCTAAATTAATACCTTTCAGCTCTTAGGTGTTACAGTCGTGTTGGACTTATGAGGATGGTGAGACCGCAGAATCCTCAATCCTTCTCCAAATGTGCTCTAGCTAGCTAGCATTCTGATATTTAAGTGAATGTGGTTTATTTTTTCCTTTCAGTTAAAGTGAACTCTGACATCAGAGAATCGGGGGTTGTTTAAATTAGAACGTGAGCCATGTACTCCAGTAGAAGGCAGGGTTTTCGCATGTGGTCAGAAGGATGAACGCAAATACTTCCCTCTCCTAGTGGAGGAAATCAAAGAGGGCAGACAGGTTGTGTTATACAGACGTGCGTGTCAGTAGGGACAAATGGTTTGGAATTCCCTTTGACGTAGGTCAGAAAAACAGCCTCTCTTCAGTCTTGAGAGTCAGTTAAATTTGGTTTTCCTGACTTGCAATTCAGCGAAGAACCAGGAAATGCAGACATACTTTTTATAAAGGTCTCTGGCACACCTGTACTTGAATCAATTACAAAATGCAGGCACGGTTGCATAACCCTTAAGAGTATGAACCAAGTTCAGGAGGCGCTAGCTCCCACAGAGATGCAGAGAAACAAAACAATTGGGGCGCAGCTAGTTCTCAATTAACCATATATTTTCAAAACGTTAAATAATATGCTTCGTTGTTACAAAAATAGTGTGCAGTTTGTGGGCACTTTAGAGGATCTAAAGGATGTAAGAACATAGAAGAGAGTAAACCATCAACAACCCACCTCATGGCAGTTAATTCTGGCTGCATTTTTTTTCTGATCCTTTCCAAGTTCCTCTCCCTGCTGTAGATTTCAAGGGTCTTATTGGACTCCAGACTTTTATATTCACAGAGCAGTGCAAAAAAGCAGCAACAAAAGGAGCAGAAGGGAGGGCAGAAGCAGGAGTAGTTACAGGCAAGCGTCCTGTCATACATCACGCAAGAGTGGAAGGAAGGCGCCATCTGCCCGGTCTCCAGGTGTGCCCAGGTGAGCCCGTGCATAGGAAATGGCCAGCTCGTGTCAAAGAAAACCACAGAGACCTCACAATTTTAAAGAGGTCTGCAGTGAGTGTGAAAACCAGTTAGTTTGTAGGGCCTGGTCCAGCCCTGTGTGACTTTCCAAGCCAGTCGCTTTACTTTCCACCTGAGCACTTGATCACCGACAGACTTGAAAACACATCTTCCATGGAAACTTACAAAAATAGTCTCGAACCTTCTCACCAACTCCTGAGCAAGAATGCAAACGGATGGCTCTTCTCTGTGGACTTAAGCTTTTCTAGGACAGCCAGGTAGCCCTTTTTTTTTTTTTAATTTTTGATGCTGCAGCTTGAACCCAGGACCTCTCGGGATGCTAAGCACAGGCTTTGCACTGAGCAGGGCTGAACTCAGGGCCTTGCGTTTGCTAGGGTGGGTGCTCTACCACTTGAGCCACTCCCCCAGTCTTGCTCACTTTTAGGTTCTGTCATGCTCTGCAAATGGTACAGACATTTCATCATCTTGTTTGCTAGCTCTGGATCTGCACACACCGGCCGAGGATCCTCCTTCCTCATCCAGGCTCTGGGGGCCTCTGCCCACTCCTTAATTCATATTAGCAAGGGCACTGGCTTCCCAGGGACTGGGGTGCAATCATCCACTTAGTGCATTCACCCAGCTGGCCCCGACGCGTCTGCAAGGCACGATATTGTGGGTACACGGGAGGAGAGTCCCGGCTAATGTGCTCGTGTGGCTTCTTTTTTCATCCCTGGTTGCATGAGGCAGATCATTAACCAATACAGAGAGGAGGTCAAATATTGATCCTCCAGGATTGCAGGTAGTCACGAGGATGGATCGACAACCTCCAGAGAAAGAGCCCCCGGGAACAGCGGCCTGGACGGCTCCATGGTAATCAGAGGCAATTTACAGTGTCGGGAGTGGCGGCGCTCCATCAGTCACGGGTGAAGGCCTTTTTCTCCAGAGCTTGCCACAAAAGCCCTTAGGACTTGGTTTACAACTAGAACTGTGGAGGGAGATACGCTGAACTCTCCAAGAGCAACTCCTTTACGCACACAGGAGCAAAATCAGTGATATTAGAGGAGGAAGCTGCTGTGGATCGGAGAGGCATCTTTTGTCACTGACACTTGCAAAACAACCATTTTTGGACACATCTATGTGTAGGATGGACACACGGTCAGTGCTCTTGGTCTTAAATTCAGCAACTGTGGTTCAGCCCCTCTCCTTCACCCATGTAAAATATTTTGGCGCTCTTTGTGATGAGTGAACATAATGTCCAAACATGCTTCTCTGCTCTCTGAAGGAACTCTCTTCCTCCTCCTCCTCCTCCTCCTTTTAACCCTTCCTGCCACGTCTTAACTTCGCCAAGGGGACCCTATTGGATCCCCTCTCTCCATTCCATCACCACCTCTCTGGCCGTCTCCTTCCAGAGCCCAGTGGCCAAGGTGTCTCAAGACACTTGGAACTGACGTTGTTCCCTACACATTTCGTTTCTGCTTCTGGTGCAGTGTCTCAGTCCATTTTGATTCTCAAAGTGAGGCTCCAGGACCAACTCCCTCTCTGTCAATGGAACCCCGTTAGACACCCAAACTTTCAGCCTCAACCCAGCCCTTCTGGGTCAGAAATACCAGATGTTGTGTTTGCGCAAGTTCTGCATGAGATTCTGAGCGCCCCTGTTAAGGTGTCAGACACTGCTGCACAGAGTCCCTCGTGAGTCAGCCATGAAGTTATTTGTCCTTGAGCCCTACGGTCTCCACCGCACCTCTGCCTCGCCTTCCCTCGCTGTGTGACTTTGCCTAAGTTACGTTACCTCAGTCCTCCATGTCTTAGCTTCCTTGCCCATGATCTAGAGATATTAGCGGTACTAATCTAGTTGTGACTGACACTTGCAAAACAACTATTTTCTGACATATCTATGATGAAGATTAAATAGATGAATAGAGTTAAATGGGACACTTAATGCCTTGACCCATAATGAGAACTAAGTGTAAAGTAGATGGCCACTAGCATTCCCTTCAGATCTGTATGACTGAGAGCATTTCAGTATGCTTTCCTACCAGCTCATGAATTATTGGAGGGAGAATGGATTTCGTGTTTCTGTGTCACTGCGGAGCTGAGCAGAAATATTAAAACCATTCAGAGTGCTCCGTATGTACTAGGAGGTGCTCTGAGAGCAGCAATGTCATTTAGTCCTTGGAATTCTATTAATTAGATGCCATTAACATTTTATCATAAACATCTTTAGCTGGTTGCTTTGAAGTATTCTGATTATTCAGATTGAAAGAGAAAGTTTGCATTAATTTCTCCAGTACAATTATTTTTTGGTATTATTTCAGAAACTCTCTTAAATATCGTAACTGCTAATGAATCTCCACCAGCAGACTCATATAAAGAAAAACAAGCCATACAAATGACAAAGCTTTCACAGCTTCGTTACTTGAACGATAGAGCATTTCTGGGCACCCACATATTTATATGTCTGATTAATCTGGTCTAAAGAGCACACCAAGAAAAATTGTTAGGTTCATTCAAATTGCCCGTGAGTGTCTTAAGGAATGTGTTAATGATCGTGCTGGAGTGAATAATGATAAAGCAGGTGCGGGTGAGATTTGATCACTTTACTGGCAACAAACAGCTTCTAATGGCTTCAATAACCAACATAATGGCGTCAGAGAGGCCAGCAGACACATCATTCCTGTCAGCAACTTCTCCCCACAGACTACCCACCATCCTGCTCGTAAATATGAATACAGCGCATAAATAGCACTTCATTCTAACACGGAAGTCAGCATCTCCACTCCCAGCACTCTTCACTGCCGCCCTCAGAGCCGTGATGGGAACTAACCCTGCCGTATGCTTACGTGGGCGCCATTGCTCTGTTGTGTACGCTCACACTCACCAGCATGAGGAGCGGGGGGGGGGGCAGCAAACCAGATCCTCAGACATGGCTGTGCATCTCCCCTAGACTTGGAAAGGAACAAGAGCAGATGGGGGTGAGCAACGTCCACGGGCCGTTTTGAGCTGTTGTGTTCACACCCCTCAGCTGACACGAACAACACGAACAACACCCCTGCTTCTAAGAAGGAACTAACTCGAACATCCGTTGGGAGAGACACAAGAAAACGGGCCTTGGCTTCGGGCTCACTCCAGTGCCATGCAAACTCTCTTTGCAGCAGGACTTTGATTATAAGTGGGACGGGGACCAAACTCGAGATTGGTTCAGTACAAGAGGGAATTCATGGTCTGAGTACCTCGGAAGTCCAGGACAAGATCTCATCCCAACCGTGGGAGGCCCAGAGGCTCCTCTCCTCCACACAGGCTTTCTCTTGAGACAAGCCACACACACACACACACACACACACACACACACACACACACACACGCAGAGGCTCCAGCCTTACCTGAGAAATGGCTTCTCCCCTGGTTGATCTGTTTTCTGGTGAAGATTCTAAAAAGACCTAAATTTGTCTGCACACACATTTCTCTTCGGTGAACAAGACCACCTTTAGTCAAGATAAGTAGAACAAGATAGTGAGTACCTTCAGACAGCACCGTTCCTTGTGTTTGACTGTGGAGATCCAGAATATATTTTTTTCCCATTACATGCATACTTTAAAATATACAACAATACACAGATTTGAAATTTGCATCCACCCCTGCTGTAGGATCAACATTCTGCATCTCTTTCCAAGTTCAGTGTGTTTTGTCTCCTCATGATGTGGTCCGCCGTGATCACCTGTGAACTGGCACCTTCATGTCCGTTACTTGCGATACACTGTTTATTACACCGGTATTTCTGATTGCAAGTCTGGTCCAAGCATAGGTAGCATTTGTCTTAAGGTCTTCTGGAACTTTCTCTGGAACTAGGGCAACTAGCCCCGACCGAGCCCGATGGGCCTCAGGCTACTGATAGCTGCCAAATGTCCCCTCCGACGGCTCATGTGTTAAAGGGTTAGCCCTTAGGTGCTGGTGCTATTTCGGAAGGTTCTGGAAGTCTTAGGATGTAGGTCACTTGGGAGCTGTACGCAGCCCCGTGCCGGCCTCTGCCTCCTGTCTGTCAGACTGCCCCAGCTCCGCCACCCGGCCTGGTCTGCTCACAGTGGGCCTGTGGGTGGAAAGCTTCACAAGCTTAGAAACGCACGCTTCCACTCCATCCCATCGTTCGCTAAAGGCATCACTGAAACCCCTAAGACCCTTAAATCGTCAAAGTCCCTGACGCAGAGCGGGAGTGACTCTGTCCTGCCTCCTCCTGAGTTCTGTCAGGTATTTTGCGGTAACTCTGATGAGACATCTCAGCAACGCAGGCCTCTGAGTTCCTCAGTCACAAGCGAGTTCTCCTGGTTGACAAGCAGCTGAGGATCAACTGCGATCCTATACCCAAGGAACGGGTCACAGCACATTCAAAGAATCAGCATCGTCATCACCACAGTCATCGTGATCGACATCGTTACCATCACCATCGTCATCATCACTGTCATCATTGCAATCATTCCCCGATGGCCTCTGTCCAGCAGGTCCTAGGGTTGGCTTTGGTTTGGGAATTGTGACCACTCCGGTAGGAAGGGAAAAGCACCATCTGGGTAAAGTGGGGTCAGTTTCTAGAAGGAGGGAGAATAAATGCTGAGCTAGTGAGAACAGCCGGCGTCTACGAGAGCTTCCTTACTGACCGCCCCTTCCATTCCTTGAGTATTTATTTGTGTTGACAATTCATAGGCTTTAGACTCAGTGAAGGTTTTTTGGTGTGGAAGTTTGAGGCTCCGGCTATCTGACTTCGCTTGGGTTAATCTGACTGTTTTAGGACGTTAAAGACGTGGGTGGCACTTGTGGCCTGACCGTGAAAGCTGTGCTTCTCATGTGGGCCATACAGCTGTGGTGGGGTTCTGGTGTGGGTTTCCATGCTCGCGAGCTTTAGCTGAATTAAATATCCAGGTTCTGTTACTCAGGACACCACTGCCAAGTCATTGTCAGAGAGAGGCTGGGATTGAACAGGCTTTCACGCCATGCTAATTTTACAGGTAAAATTGACGTATGACAGGACGGATGTACGTACTCTACCGCCGTTTCAGTGTTTTTGTTTTTTTTATGAGCTACTTAAACTATGATACTGTAAGGAAGCGGGGAGCCACCGTGGAGAGAAGAGATCTGCTCTGAGGCATAATAAACAGGTGCACCATAATAGGCCTACCAGGAATGGTTTAGCTGTTAGCATCTTTTAAACGCTTCTGCCGAGAAGCCATGTTTTCATAACAAGGTTGTGAGTATTAAACCTGTGATAGTTCTTTCTGGGATTACGATAATTTACAGAAACAATAAAAACCTGCTAAAAAAAACCCGCATTTATGTATTTTTAAATGTGGTAATCTAGGGATCCCACTGATATTTGTGGGGAAGGGTTTGCTCCGGGCTATGTAACCCTGCTTGTACATTGCCAGGACTGCAATCTGTTTTATGACAAAACAGATTCATTTATCTCCAAATAAATAAATTACTTTTGTGAACATTCAGAAACATTTGCATAATTAGGCTGTAAGATCTTAGCAGTCTTTTTCATAATAATTAAACTAATCTAATCTTGGACAGGGTAAACAGACTTACTAGGCTGGGAGCAGGCTTCAGGCAAGGAACTCACGGAATTCTACAGGAGCTGCGAGGCTGATGATGTTTGTTAATTATGCACAGCTTTTACTCCTCAATAATAGCAGCGTTGGTATCGCCTGAAGCTTAGCGACTCCCAGGCACATAAAATTAGACTCTGCTTTTTTGACATTCTCATAAAAAAAAAAAAAGGAGAGAAGATACTTCAAAATGATTATATGCTTTCAACGAGGAAGACGTTAGCTTTCCTCTGATGGATCCTGGATCTGTGCACAATTGGCCGGTTCTCCAATCACGTGACGCTGATTATCTTTAGATCTGGAGTTTTTTCCACACTGTATACGGAGGCATCGAGCTGAAGCTTCATAAGACAGCAGCAAAAAGAATGATTATATTTCAATCTGGGAACTTCCTTGGATCCTAAGCTTGGAAAGAAAAAAAAGATACTTTAGCAAATCAGTAGAGGAGTCATCTCAACGAATGCTTAGTGATTTTTTTCTATAGTCTTTTTTTTTTTTAAAAAAAGCAACAACAACAGATAAGTTGGCTCAATTAGTGATTTCAGTGTTGACTTGGGGTGAGCCATTGTCTCTCTTGCTTATGGCTGGTAATTTTCCTTAAAGATGAAAAATGATCTAACAGATGAATTTCTAAAGGATGAATTTCATTTAGTTAATTGCCAAAATTGCACATAGCATTATTATATCTGCTACTAAAGTACTTGTGTGTGTGTGTGTGTGTGTGTGTGTGTGTGTGTGTGTGGAGAGAGAGAGAGAGAGAGAGAGAGTTTTAAGAAGAATCTGCAAAACTAGTCCCTAGGAACTCCAATGAGCTAGGAATTTATCAACACACTAAATGTTAGCAGGGGCATTTATTTTCGTTTATCCGCACTGTTATTCATTTGTGCATGCTCTATTTCACTTTGACTCGAACTTGTTCTCACTTATTCTACACATATTCAAACCTCACAGTGTGTTTAATTAAGATACCACCAACCAACATCATTCCCCTCTGGAGGAATACATGTGTGCTGTCATTAGAATGGGACATTTGACCCTGACCCCGAAGATCTAGCCCTTGAAAAAGGGAAAGCAGGTGCTATGAGCGCTCTCTTTTGGGGGGAGGAGAGGCTGGGTGATGAGAGGGACTTTGTCACTGTCCAGATTTTTCCTCAAAAACCTTTCCCAGTTTTGTAATTCCATTTTTGATGACTTGAGGATCTGTTAAAATATTTTTTAAATGTTTTGGATTAGACTCGTCCTTTGGCTAAAGTATCCTATAATGTTTAATTTTAAAAATTCTCACCAATTTTTTAAGATTATACTTTCCATTTCTCTACTATCAGAATTCCCCTTTTGACACTTTCAGGAGCTACATATATAACAGATATACCACCTGTATTCTCTTTCTCATTCCTTCCTTCCTTCACTCATTCATGGTGTTGGGAGCTTGAACTCTCATACTTGCTGGGCAGGAGCTCTACCGCTTGAGGCTTGTCCTCATCCCTTTCTGCCTTAGTTACTTTTCAAATAGAGTTTTATATTTGTGCCTGGGTGTTCATCCTCCTATGTACACTACCCAGTTTGTCAGGATGACAGGTGCCTACCGCCACACCCGGCCTTTATGATTAGTTTGGGGTCTTGAAAACTTTTTGCCCAGGCTAGCCTAGAACCACGGTCCTTCCCAGCCCTGCCGCCTGAGGACCAAAGATCACACTGTGAGCCATTGCACCGGCCTCTTTCTGTTCTAATTGAATGAGTATGTAATATTAAGATTAAAATTCCCATTAGACTTTTTCTAATAATCTTGTTCTCTGTCTACAATCACGACTTCATACTATTAAAATGCTAATTTTCCTAAATGCTTTAATAGTAGTTTCAAATGCCTTCTACACACAAAAATTGTAAGTGACTGGGGCAAAGAGAAATCCGTCTGCCCGCCTTCATTACTGAAAGTCTGAAGTGGGATCTCCTGGACTTAATGCCAGTGTTGAAATGCTTCTGGTCCTGGCCTTGGTGATGAGACATTTCCCATTTTCCTTCTGGTTTGTTTTTCAGGCTTTTCACTGGCTAATATTGTAGCCATCTCCACATTTTTATTGAGCTTACCTTTCTGCTATGTTTTGGTTTCTGCGTCTTTATTTTGATGGCATTGAGGCTTGAACTTGGGGCCTTACACTTATAGGCAGGTGCTCTACCCTTTGCCCTGGCCAGTGCTGGCTTCAGTTATCTGAGGGTCTCCAGTCTTACTCTGGTATGATTTCGGACGTCAGTCTTTCTATTTGTGCTTTCACATAGCTGGTATTCCTGTTGTGTGTCACCATGCCCCGCCCTGACACTTCTATAATTAAACATGTGTGTGCATATTTACTTCTATATTAGGAAGAACCACACTCCTATCACTGATGAGCGATTTAATAACACAATGGCACTCACATTCTGAGAAGCCCAAGCCAGCTTGTAACAGAAAGAGCAACACAGCCTGGACCGACTCTCACGAGCCTTCTTCTCCTGCCTACACATAGAAACTTCCCCTCTGGGCTGCTGGGTGTCGGTGTTGGGGGACAGCTTTCCAGGGGCCCAGAGAAACAGAGACACTGTTGCCCTGGCCGCTTTTCTATTTTGAGAGCCCTGGCACGCTGGGCAATAGCCAAGTGTTTCATTTGCAAGGAGAGGACGGCTTCACTTCTGTCTAGAAGAGTAAACATACTGTGCACCTCCTGGGCAAAGGTCAGGCAGTGTGGCTGATGGCTCATTATAAAAGACTGGGCTGTGGGTTTGTATTCACAGCTGCTCAGGGTCAGCTCTTTGGAATCGATGCCCTAAATCCTTTTTCTCTGAACTGGCCATCTTTTGCCTTCCTCCAGCGCCTAAAGCTCTGAGAGCCAGCTTCCCGGCGTCCAGGGAAGGCGCAGCCTCAGACACAATGACTCGCTGTGCTTGGTCCTGACCTGAGCGTGAACAGAAGCTCCATGCTGCCAAGGAACTGGCCGTGCAGACTGGCGGGTGCAGCTCACCGGGACCCTCTTCCAGCTGGGGCCTAGGGTGTATGCGAGACCCTGGAAAATAACAGGATGGGCATCTCCACAAACGCAGAAACGTAATCGGCAGATACTGTACAGCATAGCATAGATCCGAGAATCGAGTCCTGTCAGAAAGTCGGGCCAAGTTTACTGTAAATCAGACATCCAAAGAACCTCAGCCTTCTCTTTTTCCATTGTAGTATCACTTAAGAATGAAATTTCACATGCATGACCTTTGTTACAAGAAGTAAGCACTCTTCATAAACAGTCCTACACATAGATTCCAGATTGCTCACTCCAATCAAGACTTAGTAGCTAATACTGAAGTGTGTGTGTGTGTGTGTGTGTGTGTGTGTGTGTATAGTATCCAAATCAAGATGCAAGAAAGGAACACTGTATAGAGTTTACAATTTGCACAAAACAGATAACTCAATCTGTATGACATTATAACCTGCTAATTCTCAAGGCACAATGGGTCCTCAGGGCCAAGTCTCCTCTTACCAATGACTTAAATTACGTTTCACTGTCTTTTTCTATAACTCTGGGTTTATGGATCACTTCCTGTCCCCTGGTGGCGATGGGCAGGGGACTTCTCCTGACTTCTCGGGGAAACGTGGAGATCACCAAGGCGTGTTAGGCATCAGAGGAGTGTCAGACGGGACACTGCTCTTCCTCGGGGGCTGGGAGTGCCCTGACTCCGAGATCACGCAGGTGTGCTGATTTGTACCCATAGGTGTTCAGACAATGCGATAGTGCAAGCCAACAGCCAGCATGGTGTGCCCTGCCCCCATGCGGTTAAATAACTGTCGCCATCGCCACATACATGCATTTGTCCAGTGCTGCTCCACCCCGCAATGGCTCAGGAAGCCACCAGGCATGGCCACCAGTCCCCTGGGGCACGGGGCACGTGGGAAGCCTGCCCGTAGTATGAGGAGGAGGGCCCGGAGGAGGCAGCGTGGCCACCCCGGTGTCCCCCATCTGAGTCCTGACAGACGCAGGGTCACAAGGCCCCTTCCCCATTCCACAGTGGCGGCTGCCCAGCCTCACAGAGCCACCCGGCCATCTCTGTGCTATTCCCTGGGGTTCTCTTGGCTCAACTGCCTTGCTATTAGCTGTTGGTGGAAATTCTAAATTTTCTTTTCTCCCTTGCAAACACATGGGCTGTTTTATGAGGTTGCTAAACTCAAGAATGTAGTGGGGCCACCATCTTCACTCAGAATTTTATTGATATTTTTTGGTCATTTGTGGGGCTTGAACTCTTTATACTCAAGGCGAGCATTCTACCACTTGAGCCACAGTGCCACTTCTGGTTTTTGAGTGGTTTATTGGAGGTTAGAGTCTCACCGGAACTTTTCTTCCTGGGGTGGCTTCAAACCGCGATCCTCAGATCTCAGCCTCCTGAGTAGCTAGGATGACAGGCGTGAGCTAATGATGCATGGCTAAGTTTATAGACTGCATTTAAAAAAAACTTTTCTGAAAAAGTGAGAATGTGGTCTGGTGTTAGAAGTACTTTCCTTTACTCATTTATTTTTATAATTGTCAAGTACTCCCGTGTGGCTGACTTCAGTATTTGATAAATAGTTATAAAAATAGGCAGACTAGCACAATGGAAAAAGTATCTCTTTCTCAGATACTCAACCTGGAAGAGAGACAGAGACAGACACAGACAGAGAGGTGGAGGGAGGGAGCGCACATTCTATGGAGGGAGCTTGTATTCTATTTGGGAAACACATCCTGATGATCTAGTATAAATTAGAGCAGAGGACCAAGACAACAAGAAACGCTTGAGAACATGGATGAAGGCCCCTCCTTCAGAGTCGGGATGGCCGCAGTGCTGTGGTCTGCTTGGTTGCTCACCTAAGGCAGAAGGAAGAGCATAGCGGCTCTAGCGATCTGCACAGCTGGCCACTGTTTGGGGCGCCTCCTTCAGGGGTGCGGGGACCCCTGCAGAAGTGGGCCGTCTCCAGAGTAACCCGGAGCAGCCTCTGCCTGGGGCGGCCTTCACTGCCTCCCTCCTCCTAGGCCAAAGCCGGGGCCACGCATGGGCCAGAGTTCCAGGGAGGTGGACGGAGCCGGCCGGGACAGCTGGTAGACCCCCAGCTCTTCCTGCCGGGTGGGCTGCGATCACACAGTCACCGTGAACATTCCCGTCAAGTTCCTGGGAAACAATTCCATGTTACTCATTCACTGCTGAAGTTAAGAAGTATCTGAAATTTAAAAAGTGTTCATTTCGATAGCATTTAGAGCAGAAAAGTGGGAAGCTGCCCGAGTTCCCATCTGGGGTGGGTTGATACATACCGTGGCACAAAGAATATAACTCAACCATCCCACTGTCCATCATCACTCGATTTCCCATGCCAGAAGAGGAAAGCCCACACTGGCCAGCCATCAGGCACGCAGGAAGGCTAGAGGGCAGTGCTGAGCTATGTTTGGAAGTCCCGAAGCGCAGGGAGGTGCAGGTGCATTCAGGGCTGGATCTTGGGATCCGAGGCTGGACGTTCTTTGAGGCGATGGATCTCACACACGACCTCCATGTAGATGAAATGCAGACTTCAGGTTTGATGTGAAAACGTGCACGTCAGCAGCGAGATCTTTCAGGAAACCGTCTGAGTGTAGCTGACTCGTGTGTTCCAGGGCGAGCTGGGTTTGACCCACTGTGTGCACCACTCAAGCCCTTTGTTTGCATTATAAATTACTGCATATGATCTGCACCCCCAAGCTATTTCCATGATGGCCTCTTATTCTTCACTATAGCATGTTGACGTGGAACTAGCCATTAAATTACATTCATTAAATTACATTCAGGTTATTCATCCAACCTGAAGCGTCTGACCTCAGTCTCGGAAAGCAGGGGGATCTGCCATGGCCCACGCCCCATCCACACCCCAGAATGCAGCATGTACTTCACTGTGCGTACTGTTTTCTCGGTGGTCAGAAATTTAATTCGACTCATTGCTCACACACGTGATATTTAGGACATCAGTTGAGCTCATGTTTAGGTGTGTAGATTTTTATTTTTTCAAAAAACAAACTTGTAAGCTATAGGATTTCTGTGCCACATTTAAATTTAAACATCCCCAAAATGTTTACTTAATTTGTTACATTGTTTGCTATTTGTAATTGCTACCAGAGATATTCACCACGTATGTGTTCTGCATTATTCTCAAGTTACACACACACACACACACACACACAAATCCCTTTGAGTAAAGACCATATTATTTTTTTAAATTTCATTTCATTTCTTTCACAACTGCCCATCAAAGAAGTGTCTCAATAATAACTGATACATTGCAGGCGTGTTCATTCCCTAGGACACCATAATAAATTCTCAGGAACCGGTGATTTTCAAGCTGCAGAAATGTGTTGTCTCATAGTTCTGGAGATTGAGCATCCAGAATTAAGATGTTCTCAGGGCCATATTCCCGTCTGTGGCCTGGCAGGTATTTCTAACCTGGCCTCTTGGTAGCTGCTGGTGGTTCGGCTGCAATCTTTGGCCTTCTTTGACTTTTAGTGGCTCACCCATGGGAAAAGGAGAGACTCCGTGTCTTCTCATAAGGACGCTCACCACATTGATTAGCAGCTCCCAAAGCGAGCTCCTCTGCGTCCAGCAGCACCACATTCTGAGCTGCTGGAGGTTAGCTTTTCAGTTCATCTTTTCAGAGCACACACAAAGGAACCTATATTAGTAAGTCATTATTTGTGGTATAAATAACTTGTGGAATCATCAGTCAACATGGCGGAAAACCATCATGACAGAATCCTGTGGGATGGTATTTTTTTTATGTATTCCTATTAAGTTTATGAAGGAAGTAGTGGAAAGGACATCACCAGAAAAATAGCAAAATAATTTTTGGAGCTCACCTCATTTAAAAAGCAAAGAAATGCCCGGTATCACTAGTAGCAAAAGATTCGTAAGTCAGTGCTGTGGTTGTGAGGGGAGAAGGTTAGAGGATACTTACGTGTTGATCCGTTAAATGAGCAAGTGGTTTATTCGAATAGACTGA
The DNA here is from genome assembly GCF_000151885.1 of Dipodomys ordii. NCBI lineage: Eukaryota > Metazoa > Chordata > Mammalia > Rodentia > Heteromyidae > Dipodomys > Dipodomys ordii. Next base: position 1,258,331 of record NW_012267340.1, read on the forward strand.
ACTTTACCTTTCAACCATGGTAGAAAGTATTATTTATTACATATATCATAAATCATGCATCTTTTGCACATGTTATTATAAGTCTATTTCACATATTACTAAAATCCTTGCTATCTGATATTGACAGATAAAATTAAGCAGAATCGCAAAGGACGTTTGACTATTTGGTGAACAGATTGCTGTTAAGTATTTTACAAGCACTCAGGTGCATACAAACATTTAGGGTGCTAATTAGAATCAGTACTTACCTACTTACCCTATGTGCTTTTTCTCTTAAAAGCATTTGAGCAACCCCTGTTTCAAATACTACATGTGCTTCAAAATTAAAATGCTAAATTGTACATATGTAGGTATGTTTTTAGTTGTCACCGTGTTTTTTTCAGTCTCTTTGTGTTTCCTGTATACTCTGAAATAAAGTAGAATATATTACACACACACACACACACATACACACACCAGGAACAAAATAGCACTAATTATTTCCCTTGAATTCCAAGTAAATGGTATTCTCCTTAGAATTTATAGAGTCGCCTTTCTTTCTAAGCCATACTATTCATAATGAGTTAACTTGTCTGATGTTTTAGAGAGTGTCTAATTATTTACTTATCTCCACACTGTGACTAAAGCTGTAGTGAGTTCCCTCCCTTGTCTCATTGAGCGCTTCCTTAGGGACGAGCCTCATTTGGATGTACAGCAAGTTCACGCACGTGCTCTCTCTCTCTCTCACACACACACACACACACACACACTCACACACACACACACACATATCACAGTGATAGAATGGTGCAAGCCAATTTTAATTAAAACTATTGAGAATATGTTGTTGTTGTATTTTAAAATGGCCTTCCTCTGAGAATGATATAAAACGTTGATGTGTGTACTCCATCGGGAGGCCCTGTAAATGCTAGCTCTCCGTCATTTTCCTGAGACCATGCAAGAGTTCATCTCTAGTCCCTGGTCGGGCTCTTGTGGGAATAGCAGCACCACGTTCTTGGCTTGACATTCATGCGTTTGCAGACGTTACCATGGTGATCACCTATGCCGGCACTCACCCTTCGCGCCACAGCTCAATTTGAGATTCAACTTTTGCATCTCCATGATTATGGGAGGGTAATTATTTCATTACTCCGGGGAAGAAGATTTAGGAGGTAAATAGCTCTTCATTAAATCTTAAATGATTCTAGTCTTTTTGAGCCACAGAAATGCCAAATATTAAAGTGATGAAATTCAAAAGAGTAAAACATGACTGGGAATTGAAAACAAAAGTTCAATTTTTGTGTAGCTGCAACTATAAATATTTTTCTCTAGTGAAGACATCCTGCATAAAGTGCGAGTACATTGTGTCAATAATTCATGATTTAAAATAATTTCCACATGAAATAAATGTGCAGAAATAGTGGCATAAGCATTTGAGTAGTACTGATCGAAAAATTAAGAAAAAAGAGAGAGAGGGAGATTATAAGTGACGTGGCTTGGGAGTAGGTAGCCTCGGGTTGTGGAGCTTTTTTTTTCCCCAGGGCTGAGGACCGAACCCAGGGCCTTATGCATGCCAGGCGAGCACCCTTCCGCTGAGCTAAACCCCAGCCCCAGCCTTGGGTTGTGTAGGACTTACCTTTCCTGTGCGTCTCCATAAGAACGCTACCATCAAAGAAAGGGTGTTCTTGTACAGATGATTGTTTTATAAAGGATGATCGTTTCTGCTATTTAGTGCTGGTGTTTGGAGATTGTGGGGTTGGAAATAAATGTTTATGAGCAGTATTTTCCAAGTATACTTGGTTTGGTAGAAGGTAGTAGTAGAAAATTAAATGCACGTGGAGCATGTTTTAAAGTGTAAGAAGCAGCAGCTGTGCGTGCGAAGCCGGGCCCCTGCACAGGTGTGGAGATGGTCCCTCGGAGCCTGTAAAACACTAACAATCCAGAGGACTTGGCTTACCCAGCTGATGCCCACTCCAAAACACACCTTTCTAACCTCACTGGGTTCTTTCTAAAGCCTTTTAAAAATTCTCCTCCTGCTCGCCTTTTCTTATCAGTTGTTTTCAACAGAAAGTCAACTCAAGACTTTAGAGAATTCCAGATTCACCGAGCAACAAAAATTATTCTGTGACACAAGGGGTGCAGTTGAATATTGCTGATTCGATTCTGGGAGCAGCAGGAACTTCTAGAACATTCTGTGGAATTCAGTTGCTACCGTTTTCCCTGAGAAACAATGGCCCAGTGGAGACCCATCTTCCCCTTCCTGGGTCATTAATAAACCTGGTCACAGCATCCACCTGTCTGGAAAAGAGGACCTTTTTTTTCCGATTAGTTTAGTGGAAGGAAAATTAGTCAGAATTGATTGTTGGAAGGCTCGCTGATTGAGTCATTAATTAATTAAAATTATTCATTCACTCCTAAACCTCTGGAGAGGTGGGGTGGGAAGGTTAGGAACCTCAGAGAGCCTCGTGCCTTGGTACTTATCCTGTCGGTCTGAGGCGTCTGACACACGGCTCTCAGAGCAGAGGTGAAGCTGGGCCCGTGCACACCACAGCGCTGGCACGTTCCAACACAGAGAGGCTCCTCCTGAGATGTCTCCTCCTTCTCGTAAGTTCTTCCTTCAGTTCCTTCCAAGGGCCATGTTTGGAGGAAAGTGAAGTTTTACCCTAACGCAAAGTAACACAGAGAGAGAGATTTCTCACTACAGGATGCTCGGGGGCAAGCATCCAGCTAAGCATTGCTGGGGTTGGTTGTTCAGGGACCTGTTCCCAAGAGTGCTAACATGAGGTCGGGGAGGGGGAGGGAGAGAGTGAAAGTGAAGGAGAGAGAGACAGAGACAAGCACAGTAAGGGAGGAAAGGAGACACGGAAACAGGGAGAGGAAGAAGAGACAAAGAAGAGGCAGACAGACACATAGAGAATGAAAGGAAAGGAAGGAGAAAGAGAGAGGCAGAGAGTGAAAGAATGGAGACACACAGGCAGAGAAAGGGAGAGAGAGATGGGGAGGAAGAAGAGACGGAGAGAGACAGAGGAGGAGCGAGAGGAAAGGAGAGGAGGGAGGGAGGCAGAGACAAGAGTGACAGATGGAAAAAGAGAGGGAGGAAGAGCGACAGAGACAGAGACAGAGAGGGCAGGAGAAGAGCAAGGGGCAAAGAAAGGCAGGACGCGGCATTCTCCGGTGCCCCTGAGGCCCAGAACGGAGCTCTGAACTCCGGAAGTCCTGCCCGAGTGTCAGGGAGGTGCTCAAGGAGGATCCTCAGCCCTGAGTCCATGAACCCTTCTGTCAGCGATCACTGAGTGACTAGCTCTGGCCCGCACAGGTGAGCCAACGGCTAGGGACAGGGCCTGGCCAGGACACGTGCATAGCCGGGCCCCTTGAAGAGAAGCCAGCAGGGGCATGGCAACCACTGGGAGGAAGAATGGCAAAACTATATGCTCGGCCACAAGACCGGGAGGAGCAGAGGACACGCATTCCGTGAGCGCGCGCTAGCCGCCGCCCCCTGTCCTGTCCCCCAGCAGAGTGTGCTGGATGAATGTCTTCCTTTCATTCTGTGCGAACAGCTCCACCAGCTATCTTAATTAATTGCCCCCAAACCTGCTAATAACCATGTCATCTTAGACCATCATGTAAATGAGCTTTAAAAGGTAAAATCTGAAGAGCAATCTTGCTATTCATTTATCTGAACTAATTATAATGTAGGAGTCATTCTCACAGCAGGTGAAGCCTGAGAAAAAAGCATGCTTTTGCAGGAAAGCAAAACATTTTAGATTCTGACATCAAAATTTGGGCAGGAACAAAGGCTTTATTTATTTATTTATTCATTTATGTACTTGTTTGTGTGTGTGTGTGTGTTTTTAATCTATTTGCAAAGCGTGCTCTTGCAGAAAGCAAAACGTTTTTGGATTCTGATATCAAAATGTTGGAAGAAACAAAGAACTTCCTTTTATTTATTTATTTACAAAGCAGAATATTACTGGTTTGTTACTCTTGTTAGAATTAAATATTTGAGGTATTTGTAAAGAAAATTGCTGTAGGCCATTGTGCTACAGTTTTTTTTCAAATGGTGAGGAAACATAACCGTACTCAATTATTATATTCATGAAGAAATTACTTCTAGAATTGACAAGTATATTGTTTCAGTAGTTCATGGTTTAAAATAATAATAATAACAACAATAATATCAAATTGCCCTTGACAATCACTGGATGGTCATTAACTGGTTGATTTAATACCACTCTTTGCAGCTATTAATATACAGTCTTTTTTTTTTTAACTAACGCACCTTGGGAAGTGAAGGGTAGTGATAGAAATTCACATTCATTCATTCTGCCTTTTAGCCTGGTGAGTTCCCCTTGGCTGCTTTTTTACCAAGAGCAGAGTAGACTCAGAGGAAAGCTAACACTTCCTCTTGACAGATGGAAATTTTTTTTTTTTTATAGCCGTCACTTTGATTTTCGATGGCATGTGCTCTTTCTCTGAAGGGTTTTACTAACCTGAGTGCATATGTTTTTCATGAATGGGAATTTTTTAGGAGGGAGCCTTGGTTTACTAATAAACTTATTTGACCAGTCTGATGGTTCATAATGTCTACCCTAAATTGGGAATCCAAGCAGAGTACGGACGGGGGGGGGGGCGGGGTAGGGGGGAGATTCACAGATTTGCTCAGGAGCAAGTCAGCGTTAAGGAGAATGCGCTGGTATACACCCATTTCCTACTTACTCGTCCGTATGACCTCTCCTTTGCATAGGTAACTTCAAATGTTTCAATCTTATACCTCTGGAATATTACCTGGCTTTGATGATCATGTCTCTAGAACTTTAAATGGATTTGGACCACCGTCTGTAGTCACTAGTAAATCCATTTGAGTATTCTTTGATTAACTCTCTATATAATTCTATATATCTCTGCTTCCCAATGTCTCTTCCCAATGTCAGGCTTGCCATCTCTTGGGTCCCCTCATTAGTTAGTAAGAACCTTTAACTTTGTGTACCCCATGCTTATAGGAGAACCATCGTGTTTTGATTGTTTGTTGAATGTGCTACTTTAAACCTCTCAATTATGGAGAAGTCACACAAGGGTTTAACAACATGTGACTACCAGAGTCCAGAAGAAAATGATGCTGGTCCAGAGGGGATTGATACCCTCTCTATTATCAATCAGCTTCTAACGGATTATAGTACCATTTCTCACATGAAGGAAGGAATGTGCACTCTGGGCAAAGCAATGTATTTCAAGTCTCTCCTGAGAACACTTCTACATTGTGATGTTTTTAGGGGCTAAATAAGAGCGATTCACAAGAGAGCCTGCGATTGAGTGGTCCGCTCCATGAATGTCTTTTCAATAAGGAGACCACATGCAGCACTGTGCTGCTGCGTGGAGGAGTGGGGATAAACAGACCAGTATCATTTTATTTTCCCAGGGCTCTTCCATATCTTCCTCCTTTTCTTCCCTTTGTGTTCTGGGCTGGGTCCAAACCAAAAGGTCAAAGATGGTCAGAGGGGCGCCAGCTTAAAGGACTGCCGGTCACGGTGGCCCTCAGCTGGGAAGATGGCGCCCGGTCGAGGGGGCTGAGCCCGTGGGAGAGTGTGGTGAGCTCACTCTGTTTCCTGTAGATCCTCTCAGTTGGCTGAATCCACACAGGCACGGACGCAGGGCAGGGGCCGGGCAGACCAGTGCCCACCCCGACAAGGAACCGGTGTAGCTGTCGGCAAAGTTGTTGAAGATACAGGCGGACTCTCGGGGTGTTGGCTTTGAGCTGAATTAATGCTCTAAAGATAAAACCTGTGGGCAGAGGCAAAGTCCCTCAGCCTTTTCTAGTTACACTTTTTTTCCCCCATGAGTAAATTTAAGAGTTGTAATGGAACAAATCTTTTATCTTCATATTGTTATAAGAGGAAAAAAAGAAAAGCAGGAACAAACTTTTGTCATTACTTTTTATAGTGCTCTACTTCTAAAAATTGTTTTTCTTTTTTTTTTTACCAGAAGAGCAACTAAAAACTCATCTTTTCTGTTGCTTATATTATTATTTATCAATGAATTCTCCCTGAAGGAAGCAATCAACACCAGATTGTTAGGGTCACTTTAATCAGAGCGGTAATGGCTTCTTCTTCTCTATGAAGTTGATATTTACTCTCTTCCATAACGAGGAAGCAAGAAGCGATAAAATGGTCAGCTGCCAGAACTGAATGTTTATATTCGAATGGGAAGGGGAGGGGATCTCCAATTTAATTATATATTCCCTCCAAGACAAAGGGAAAGGCGGGTTAGGGTTTTCCTGATGAAAGGTCCACTCCAGGTTCAGTCGTTTTAAGGTGGACCAGCTGACCCAGAGAGCAAGTGAAAGGTTTGGTATTTAACCTGAGGTCGCTGCATTGCCAGCCTGAGGGCCTGGACGGCCGTTTCTGAATTCCATTCCGAGGCTGGCACCAGATTGTCTCTGTGCAGTGTCTGCTCGGCTTGTCTTCTAGCCATGTGCCTGCGCTGATTACTGTCAGCTGGAAATGGTCCCGAAAAAGAACGAGGACTCCTGATTCATCCCAGTATACACTGTCAACTTGGTATCGATTCATGATCACGATCATGAGTGATCATGGCTGTGGGTGTGAGGTGCTGTCAGCTGAGACTTCCAGACAGGTGCAGCCCGGGAACACCCGAGCGGGATCTCGAACTTCCCTTCCTGGCAAAAACCCTTCCACTACATACAACGCTAAAAACACTTAGGTTTATTTTTCTAGAGATGCACTCTAGGATTCAAAGACTCCACCTTAATAACCTGTTCTCTCTCATTACTTGTGCCTTTAGTTATAAAAACAGTACATAAGTGAGCCCCCAAGTTAGCATGCGAGATACACTTCATGACGTGTATTTCATTCCTATCATTAAGAGAGATGAAAACCTATCTTAACATCCTCATTCATTATTCATTCAATACCCCAAATTCCATGACTTACTCTATTTTATTCTAGGCACCAGTATGCAGGCTCCAAGAAGCCGTGGATTCAGAATTCATGGAGGGGGAGAGGCAGACACACCTAGAAAGAGAAGCTTGAGTCTGCTGTGAATAGCCTGTCTCTGCTTAGAGATTTTTGGACACCGTGAATACTCAATCACTTCTTTCTCTAAGACTGAAATTTCACTTCAGTACTCCTGTGTGGAGTCATGGAAATCACCCGGTAGTGCTCATGGTACTTCTTGGATACCAGCATGGATGCAGAATAGAGTTGAATGCCAGAATGGATGGAGCCTGCTCAGATTCTCAAAACGTAGCTACGACTGCGGTGGTGAGAAGTCAGGGCCTGAATGCTTGTGGTTACGAGGGACGGGAAGGGCGCGCCGGAGCACACGCCTGACCAGGGCACCGTCCCTGCGGACTGACACTGGAGCGTCTCGGCAGCTACTGCTGGTCCTGCTGGCTGCCCAGGAACCGGGAGTCCACCACAGTGCTGACCTCCGGAAGACATCTCTCTGTGCAGATACACAGAAACGCCCTACCCTACCACTGCGTCAACCATCTCAGCAGCCACCAGAAATGCTGGGCCAGCCTTGCCGGGCCGTTCCTGCTACATGCTAAAGCTCCCAGGGCCGGGACTGAGAGAGTCTGCTTTCGTCATCGAATGCACACTGCCCATCCCAGTTACAGCCCGGAGCACAGTTAGGATTTTACAACGCATGGCAAACGGTTGGCAAAGATCCCCGGGAAACGCGGACTCCTGAAATCGGGGCGTGGAGGAGATGCGTCCGGGTGCGGCCTGACCTGAGGCTCTGTTTCCAAAGTGATGCTGCCGCTCATAGGAACGTTAGGCAAACACACTTCCGGACCTCGGCTCACCCTCCGGTCTTCGTGGACCCTCTCCTTTTCTATCACATCATCGTCAAGGAAGAGGTAGGTGACGCGTAGTCATGGATGGAGGGCGCTGCCCCTCGGCCTGCCACAGAGGGTCAGCAGGAAGGGTTCTTCCTGGCGGCTTAAAATCAGATTTGAAATAAATGACAAATAGACAAAGAGAGCATTAGAAAGTCACGTGAGGTTCGGGGCACAGAGACCGAATGAGCTTTCCTGGGAATCAACAGACACCCGGTAAACCTGTTCTTTTCGACCAGATTTAGAGTCATCATTCCCAGCGGGATCCGATTGTCCCAGCACCTTTGAGGACCATTTTGGTTTTAGTACTGAAGGTCTCACATCCAGAGGGAAAGCCCTCGAGGGTCACCCCGAATCCTCACACTCCTCCTGACGCACAGGTCTGCTTTCTCCTTTGCCTCACGCACCCCCCTGTGTCATCTTCCCCACGGAGTGCCTTGGTGTGCAGTGATCCCGACATCCGGCCCTCAGCGAGGCCAGTGATGATGAGGCGCGCTCCCCACAAGCAGTGTCTCCCCGGGACTCGCAACGCTCCCCAACCCTCCTGGGTCTCAGAGAGGTATAAACATTCCTGAACACTGAGCCAGATCTCGAAGCTGAAGTCCACGCCTTTGGGGGGGGGTGTGATTTGATGTGCGACAGCAAGTGAATTTGGGGATTGCCGCATGTGTGTGTGTGCGTGCGTGTTATTTCCCTAAAATGTATTCTGTTACAATCGCAGCAATATTTCTTATACAACCTTGGGTTCCACAATCAATGTGGGGAACATCTCCAGGAGATAGACACAATCTGGTAGCTTCTCCAAAAAGCAAACACAACAACAGCAACAGCAACAACAACTGCTGGGTCAGGTGCACTGTGTGCCAGGGACATGGCGCTTCATTTTATTTTATTTTTTACAGTCCTTCCCATAGGCCAATATTCTTTTATGCATTGATTTATATTTTAATAACGACAGACTCCGCTGGCATTTCAGTTCCTCAGAAATTAGATAAAAATCGTAATTTAGACTCCGGGATAAAAGGTGGAGAGAATTAGCATTTCGCCACATTAATTAGTTGGCGTTCCCTCCCCTCTCTCTATTGGGCGGGAGGGTGCTGGGAACGGGCATGGCTCACCACACAACCTGGAGGTGTCCCGTCCCCTGTGCGGGACTTCAGCAATAGCTTAGCCTCGATTGTAAGTGTGGTTCTTCATAACTGTGGCTCCTCTTGGATCATGACCACGAGCAATGAACAAAGGAAGCCAAGGGGAGCGAAAGCCCTCTCCCCACCGCCCATAGGAAGGACCACGTGCGACCACGGGCGCTCCCAGGAACTGCCGGGCTTTGCGATGGTCAGCCTCTGAAGGAGCATTCCAAGTACCGCGCGTGGCGGGCTTCGCCTTTCTAAATAACTGCTTGTGTTGTTTCCCAAAGCGCACAGCTTCCATCTTCCTCAGCCGGCCCCTGGCCAGCTCGGCGCCCACCCCTGGCAAGGGTCCCCCTCGTTTGTTCACCCAGTGCGTTTTCCACCCCATCTTCTCTCGCTCTCCCTTTCCACAGGACAGCCTGGCTTGCAGATGTGCACCCTCCCCTTGCAGACAAACAATTACCCCCCCACCACACCCCCTGCCGGGAGGCCATTAGGACACCATGGCGGGTTCTGCTAAGTCATCTCACAATCACAGTTCTGTGCAATCACCTCTCGCCTGAGACTCTCTGGGCACACACCACGCAGGGAGAGTCATCGTCGCAAATGGTGACACCTCCGGGCATATTATTTGTTATTTTGCTGCGACGTGCTACGGATAATGGCTGCTGCCCGAGTGTCTGCCGTCTCATTGGACGCCCAGCCTGGCATCATTTTGCAGCCAAGATGTGAAAGACAGAACGGGTAGGTGGGTGCGCTGGCTGAGAAGGGAGATGCGCACCCATCTCCACATTTCTCTAGCAGCTACACGTGGTGGTTTGAAAAAAGGTTTGACAGCGGTGCTGATTAAAAAAAAAAAGTAGTTCTGTTTGTGTGAGACTTCCCTGTTGTGAGGTTTGGAGGAACAAATGAGTGGGAATTAGTTATTTCCTGAGAAATAACTAGATAACCGGTTTTATGTTTATTTTCATTTGAATCTCACAGACCTCAAACGCATTGTAAAGACGTATCTGAAATGTATGGTTTTTAACATATATATATACACACACACACACACACACACACACACACACACACACCAATGACAAACACACATAACTGAGCAACCCTGGCTCCTTTTCTGAAGATTTCTCTGACAGCTCCACCTGGTTCTAATAGCTGGCCTCCGACCAGGATTTCACTAAGTCTGTATTCGGTATTTAATATTCTATGAAATAAGTGGGTTTGGGCACAAAGCCCGCGTTAACACTTGGGTTTGTTTTTTTATTGATTCCGAGTCTAGTTTACTGCTGCGGCGGGGTGCGATGTGTCTTTGTGTAAAATGTGCTAACAAGCAAAGCTTTCCACAGAGGCCCAGGAGGCACAGGAAGGGGGCGCTCTTCTCCCGGCCTGAAATCTCCGCTGTTTGTTGATCACTTCTGTCCCTCGTCTGCATGGGTCCTTTGATTTGAGCACCTCAAACTTCCGAAAGAAAATATCATCAGAGTAGATTGATCAAAGCAAAATCCATCCATCGAGATCAGGACACAGGAACTAAGCATTGAACGCCAGGTCCTCGTCCCACACAACAAGACACGGGATGAGTGTTTCTTTAATTGGGCTGAATTGAATCCAAGAGCTGCAGAAAAACCTTTCTGTAACGAGCAGGTAAAACTCGTCCTCATCGCACAAGCAGAATTTCTGCCACAACCCAGGGCTCTCTTTAAATTTTAACCAGCCACTTGTGCGCAGAGTCCTGGAACTTAGCGTCTTCTCTAACTATCCAGATAAACATTCCTGCGCAGTGTGGCTGTGGGAGATCCCTTGCGCAATTAATCTAACTATCCTGGCCCATCTTTCCCTTTCTATTACGTGGAAATAAGTAACTACAGGCCTGCTTTGCCTCTCTACTCAGATCTCTGCATACAACCAGAGTTAGACAAACATGATTTGGACTACTTGTTTTCTGTTTTATTCCTATCCTCTACTGGATGGAGTTGAAAATATAATGAAAAAGTAGATGCTCTAGTCTTGTCTTGGTGTATTTTATTTCAGCTATAGGATAGCTCCAGCTTCTAAGTCCAGTAATGAGAGAGAGAGAGAGAGAGAGAGAGTACATCCACAGCCTACACATCTACAACGAACTGATTTTTAACAGAGGTGCTAAGACTACTTAGGAAGGTAATGTTTTCAATAAACTGGGCTTCCTGCAGAACAATTAAACTGGCTACATCTCCCACCAGAACAAACATCAACTCAAAATGGAATAAAGACTTAAGCATAACACCTGAAGCTATAAAGTTGAAGAAAATGGAGAAGGAATACCCCAGGACACTGCAACTGGCAAGGACTGTTCTGATAACTATGTGTACATATACGTGAAACAAATATATAGGAGACTAATATATATATAAGAAACAAAACAAAAAGGCATACAGGATTGCATCACATTACAAAACTTCATCACCGCAAAGGAAACCATAAGTAGAGAAGACAACGGGCAGATTGGGAGACAAGAATCCCTCATCATTAGGAAATACAAATCAAAACTACAGTTTGGCATTGGTATCAAAGATACCAAAAATGTACCATGAAGTCTCATCATGAGTGATACCAGTGGACTCGAGACAGTTGTGTAAAGGAATTGTGTAAGGAAATAACACAGGTCTAGAAAGAGAGGCACAAGTGATCTGATACTGCTCGTGTGTAATACTCTCTCCAAGTTGGCGCCATAGAACAAGAGAGAATGGTGTCCTCGAGAGGCTGAGCAAGGCGAGAGACTGGAAAGTTCGACAGAGCAAGAAACTAGCAGGCTCCGACGGTGGGGCTGGGCAAATGGAGAGGGTGAATGAGGATGATGGTACTCATCTAAAAATGAGCAGTGAAACCCATTGAGATTGTTCCCGAGATAAAACAGAGGGGATGGCGTGACCCATGTGTGAAAATGTCACAGCACAACCCTCCTGTACAACCTCTGTGTGCTAATAAACATAATTAAAACAAACACCGATTTTAAAAAAAGAAACCCAACTGAAGTCCTGGAAATGGAAAGCAGTACAGCGGACAGCCACGCCAGCAGACTGCCTAGACAAAATGGAGGATGGGATTTCAGGGCCTGAAGAGCAAGCTGAGAAACTAGAAGGTAACAAACAAAGGAGGGAGAAGTATGGGAGGAATCTGAACTGGCAGTTCCTTGGAGAGCCCCAGCAGGTGGCATCGGGCCCTGGAGGAAGGCGTGCAGAGCCGGCCTGAGTGCGTCTGGAAGGGAGAGGGAGTGGAAACTCCACCAGAGGGACCACGAAGGCCCCAACTTGCAAATCTGGGTGTCTTAAAGGCACTGCATGGAGCTGGTTACCAAGCCCCGGGGTGCTGAGACGGAAATACCCCGAGAAAGCTTTCTGCGAGAGAAGCAAGCGTGGGATTCTCTGGAGGGGCGAGGTGTGGACCACACGCAGCTGCGTCTGGACGTCGTGCGTCCATAGCTCTGCCCGTTTACCGTCGGGGTCGAAACACTCACCGTTAGGTGTGCCTTGGCACACACAAATCCTTTCACACGGTTATTTTCTAAGAACCCAGCAAGGGTGCCTGGCGGGGGCAGATATTCACCGGCGTGTGGGGAGGGCAGACGCAACAGAAGGTGAGCCCCTGGAAGAGAGCCACCAACCAGGGTCTCCACCAGAAGCCAGAGCAGAGGGCTGGGGCTGGGAATCCAAGTCCCCACACCGTGAAAGAGGCCACAGGACAGGAGCCGGCCGGGCCGCGGCCTCACCCCCCTCCTCCTCCCCTCACGCTCTCACAGTGGAGCTAACTGCCTGTAGGGAGGATATCTGGAACTTTCTGAGCTCACACCTGCTTCTCCCCTCTCTGGAGCCCTCAGTAATACACAGGCCGTGCCAGAACAAACGGGGGGTAACTGTGAGGCCTCTCGGGGCACCTTGCACCCCGCCCCATCCCTACGTACGTCTTCTATAGAGCCTGTTGCAGGGCACGGGACAGGAGGAGCCGGAGGCCCTGCCTGAGGACAAGCCCACTGTGAGGCGGCCCTGAGGAGGGAGCCTGAAAGGTGGGCACACTGGTGGACAGGCAGCGCATGTGCTCCAGGGCCCTGAGACCAACATCCTTCCTACTCCTGAAAGACAAAGGCAGGAATCATCACCGTGATCACCGTCATCACCACCATCATCATCACCACCATCATCATCGCTACCACAAATAGGATACTACAGTCTACCTACACCCCCAACGTTTTTCAAATTTATATTCTTGTACCTTGTGTATAAAAATAACCATAATTGGGGCTGGGAAGGTGGCTCCGTCGTAGAGTGCTTGCCTTGCATGCATGAGGCCCTGGGTTCGATTCCTCAGCACCACATAAGCAAAAAGAAAAAAGCCAGAAGTGGTGCTGTGGCTCAAGTGGTAGAGAGCTAGTCTTGAACTGAAGAGCTGAGGGACAGCGCCCAGGCCCAGAGTTCAGGCCCCAAGACCGGACCCCCCCCAAAAAAATAACCATAATAATAGTGCAAGCATGGATTAGCTTAGACCCACTCACAAAGGACATTTCCTTTAAAAATAAATTTTTGAAGAAAAAAGTGTCACGTGTTTGCTGTGGCTTCTCATCAGAGAGCAGGAGGCAGCCAGCTCTGGTGCGGACAGCCTGGTTGAAATAGTGTCCACACACACTGCTCTAGCGCACGCACTTTCATTCCTGTTCTTTTTTAATCTTAATTAAATTGCATAATTTATTAAACAGCTTGGAAAAATATTTATGTATTCTGTATAAGAAAGATGGGGCCCGTTGTCTCCCAGGAAGGATTTTCTGCTATGTAAATTTTGTAGACTTCTTTGTAAAACCCTCCACAGACTCCATCTCTTTTGGAAAGGAAGTTGTCTTGTGAAGGAAGAAAGGCAATGTGTGTTTTGCTAAACAAATCAGCAGCCAATAATGATATTTTTCTTTGATGCTAACAGAGTCACTACATTTCTATAACTATTAGCCTATAAAGGTATTTTATAACACCAGCCCACCCCTAATTTTACTTTCCCTGAAACCAACTGTCAAATGTATTTATCTACACATATTCAAACCCTCTGCAAATGCACATCTTTCTGTGATTGCTTTTAAGAGCACAACCCTTAATTCAGGCTTTCTGTGCTTTTTCTGGTTTATGGTGATATTAAATGTGGGGAAATTCATTCATTGAAATCAATCTGGGGGGAGACAAACCAACGGGTCTATAATTTAAGATTATTTGACTGTTCACTGGCAACCGATTACATCGTGCAATCATTTACCAAGCCTCTGTCTGCATTTTCTGAAGTTCTTTTACATACTCCATTGTAGATGAGATCAGAGAATGGGGAGAAAATAGCAGTGAGCATCCGACAACGGTCACTTGCAGCCCTGTAGTTACACGTATGTTAAAGTACCTAGAGGAAGACCAAAAGAGGCCTGCCTACCGGAACCTTCCCTTTTCATATTTGCATCAGCTACACATACAGGCTCATGTGTGTGTGAGCACACACACATGGATTTACACACGTGTGTGAGCATTCCCACAGAGACACACATGGACTCATGCATGTGAGCATTCATATGCGTGCACACTTGACTCACTCATGTGTGTGAGCATTCCCACAGACACATATAGATACACACACATGCACATTCATGTGCAAAAGACTCACACATGTGAACATTCACATGCACACACACATAGGCTCACACACGTTTCCTGGAATGAACTCAGGGACCTCCTCCTTAATTCAGGCTCAAGCGTGCCAAGAAGTCGGGGTGGGTTTTTTTCTTTTTCCTGACACTATTACATCAAAACAATATCCAGGCATTAGACAGTATTTATTAGCTTGTAAGGCCAGAGATAATGATCTCATTCAATCAGAATATATGAATAATTCAGTGGTCCCAACTTTACATAATTTCTGGCTCTACTTTTAAAACCCAGTAAAAGAACCATTCCCATCGCTTATTTATTTTTGGTGGCTACGGGCAAAAGATAAAGGATGTTTCCTTTGTGTGCATGTTTGTGCGTGTTTGTGTATCTGTCTCTGTGTGTGTACATTTGATGCAAGGAAGAGAGAGACTTGGTTTTTCCATTTCAAATCAGGAAAGGCCATTACCAAATGAGCGTGTGCAGATATGTACGCACAGAAGAACACAGTCCCACAAGGGCGGGGCTAAGAAGTTTGTCCACATACATGTGCGGAGAGTATTCTATTCAGTGTAAATAGTTGAGTGCTATTTTTTCTATGACTGCCAGGAAGCAGTTACGGTTTCTGCAGAGGATTGGAGCTGTCATTTTGGGGGTCATTTTAAACAGTGTGCAATTTGAAAGCAGATGAATTGCCTTGCAGCATGAAGAAGAAGTTGAATTCGTGTATTTACTCACATGGTAGAAAGTGTCACTGTTTCTCATTTTCTAGCACAAACAGAGAAGGGGCGAGAAGGGTATACCTGCTCCGTCCTGCAGAACTTTCTCCAGCGTGTGGTCCTTATGCTGTCCACCTTGGAAGGCTTCAGCCCCGTGCCCCTGTAGTGGGAATGATGGAAATGTGGCTGGTATGGACGGAGGACTGATCCATAAAGCTTATCTACTGATAACTCATTTAAACTTAAATAGTTGGCAGTGGCTAAAGGCTCCCAGATAGGCATGATAACCTGAGTGAGTTCTGCAAGAAAATGGGTCTTTGCTTAGACAGAGCCACAGGTGGATGCGTCTGATGACACACCGATTTATGAAGACTCTCATTTCTTATTGCAGATGATGCAGGCACTTGTGATCAACCCGCCGCGCACTTTCTCTTGTGAGCTCATTTGATGGAGTAGGCGCTCGCCAGGGGCAATGTACGGTGTGAGCATGAGGCAGACCAAGGAGCAGCAGACAGGAAAGGTAGGATGCCGTTTGTACGCGCGTCTCGATGGCTTCGTGAAGGCATAATTGCGTTGCTGTATGAAAGACGGCAAGGAAAAGCAAATCTGTTTGGGGAGTATTTTGTGACAACGTCTCTGGCGGTCAGGAAGCTGATTAGCTTTCTCTGAGATGAGAGGTATCTGCCGTTCCAAGTGGGTGGAGTGCCCATGGCTTCCCTCTCTCCTTCGTGCTCCCTGGAAGCGGGGTTTCCTCACCAGGAGGCCCTTCAAGAGGAATCAGTAAGGTCAAAGCTGAGGCTAATGGCTCTTGGTGAGGTCGACCAGTAAGCTTCTCAGGCTTGTTTGGAGTTTGCAAACCAAGACACACGTCTTAATCAGCTGCCCACAAAAGAGGATTGTTATGTAATCCCAAGACAGAGACCCCTTAGCTGGCGTCCAGATTGGGTCCGAGTGCGTGATTGCAGATTCGTATTGGTGATTAATTAAGGGCCACTTGAGATGGCTTTAGGTCCTTCACTGGATTCTGGAGGACCAATTGAATTATTTTTTAAGTTGAGCTTTATGAGATGGGGCCAGGGGGCTTGGAAAAGAACTTCCTAAGTCAGCCATCATTGGCTTCTTTGCTGTGGTCTTAAAATGGGGACTGTCATTAGGGGAATCGGAGGAAAGCCAGCAACCTCGTAGTGACTTTATCTGGCCAAGACACGACGTGTTGTACTGGCAATTAGTGGTAAAATTTCAGAGGCAGAATTCTGGGGCACCGTATAGACTTGAATTTAAGAACACCAAAGGTGTGTATGACACCAGACTCTGCTCTGCGTGTGATTGTACAGCTTTAGAAGGAATAGCATGGCTGTTTTCAAGAGGCATTAATACACATGGCTGTAAGTCAACAGGAATAGAGTTATGCGTTGGACAACTTGAGTATTATCGACCCCACACAATACTTGTGTCTGTTTTCTACTTTTGTTGTTATTAGGAATGCCTTAAAAATAGTTTTCAATTAATATGATCTGTGTCATCTTTTTATCTAGGGCTAAAGTTCTTTCTGTTTTATCTGTGAAATTAGATAGTATGACCAAGGCTATTTAAAGTGCACACATACACACACGCACACACACACACATTCTCCAGAGGTTAGGCATAGAGGAGAACATTTTTCTGTCAACATTAGCTTTCTAGCAATTCTGTAAGGGACGTTTTCTGCGTTAATATCAGTGACTCTTTCCCATTTTTCTCTTGATGTATTTTCTTATTTTGGTAAAAACACTATAAATCAGAACAGACCATGGACTGGAGATGTAGCTCAACAATACACTGCTTAGAATTACAAACATCACAAAAAGCCAGAGGGGAAAAAAAAAACCAGAACCCCGGAATCATAGTTCTGGAACTATGGGGCCTTTCTTTTCTCAAAGTCGCCCTTTTAGCCTACCAACATGCTGATACTTTGGAGGCTGAGAATGAGAGGATTGTGGCTAGAGGCCAGCCTGTGCAGAAAAGTTCATGAGACCTGTTCTCAGTACAGAGCTGGTCTCAGTGGCACATGCCTGCCCTGCCACCACAGAAGGCAAACTGTGGCTTAGATAGGTGCCCCGACAGAAGCCAAGACATTACCTCAAAAACAACCCATGGAAAACAGGCCTGGAAGCCACGGCTCAGCTGACAGAATGCCAGAGGCCTCAAGTTCAAAAACAAAGTCATCTTGTAGACTGATGATGTGTAAAATGAGCCTTTCTTTTTGCCCATAGAGACCCTAAACTCCAAAAATTCCTTCACTTATTTGCTTGTTCTCTACTGATGGCTGCTGTTTCAGGGCCGGTACAGGGGGAGGTGGGGAGGGGAGGGGAGGATCAGGCCATCATAGGGATTACCTCAACAAACTTGGGCGTTATCATATAATGGAATCCTGGCAGAGAGACCCATGGCCTTCACTGTTTGTTAGTCAGGGGCAACAGGAGAAGAGACTAAAGGATAGAGATGATTGAGCGTAGAGATGCTGATTGAATGACTGATTGACTGACTGATGTTGGGGAGACAGAGACGACTGGGCCCCGCTGGAAGTTGCTGGCACAGGGTTCTGTGCTTCAGACTTGCCCCAAATCATTCTCTCATTCGCTTAGGTCTTCATTGAAGGCTTGGGATAAGATCCTGAAAATGTCCATTAAGAAGGGGGAAAAAAAAATCGAAGGTGAAAAAGAATCCCAAAATACCTCTCCTGGTACAATCCTCTGTCGTGAAAGTCACGTAATCCTGAGGCGCGTGGCTCTGTGAACTCACAAGTGTCTGTGAGTTGATCTACTGCGGTGGAGCATCATTAGAGAGATAATTCATCACCCTGGCAGAGCTGCAGTGCGCGTTATGAATGACTGTAATGATACGCCGCACCTGAGGGCTATTAATTCTCCTGCCGTCTGATTTATCATAACATTTAGCCACTCTGTGTTTGAAGAGAGACAAATAGAAGTTCATTTGCATGGCATTCCCAGGTCTGGAGAGAACCCGGATGGGTAAGAGCGGTCATTAGCAGCTGGGAGTTCTCCACATCTTCGGGACCAGGTCCACCTTCAGTACCGACACGGCCTCACTCGGCCGCTGCTCTCGCTAAGTTGACCTTGTTTCTCCGCAGGAGAGTAGGCATCCTGGGTGTCACAAGCCCGTGTCCCCCAGCTGATTCCTGGCAATATCTGCAGGTGATTTGGGTGATCAGTGTGGGAGACAGAGCCCAGAGTTGCTGTCAGACGGCCTATGTAGAGTAGAACAGCCTTTCCCATCTAACAAAGAGGGACGAGACATTCAGGTGCTGGTGTGGAGAAGAGGGAGAGGAGGCTGCAGGAAGAATGTCCAGAATCCCGGGGAGCTGGATGTGATCCGTGGACAGCCTTATCCATACGTCATATTGATACTTGTAGACAGTAGAAGGGAAAAACATGAATTGGATTGCGTTGACTTGGTTATATTTTGACTATCTATCTATCCTATCTTCTATCTATCTATCTATCTATCTATCTATCTATCTATCTATCTATCTATCTATCTATCTATCTATCATCTATCCATACGTAGCTATAGTTATGCGCCTGTTGAAGTACTCTCCCTTTTCTCTCCTTTGAGTGCTGTGCAGTGGGCGGCACTGTCTCCCTGAGATGTCCAGGTTCCTCCTGCACGCAGGGGAAGGGCGCGTGCAGCTCCAGGAAGCATTTTGCTGCACGAACTGCAAAGAAAAGGCAAACGCAGGCCCGAGTTTCTGAAATAGAGGCAGAGGGTATAAAACCAGGCAGGCAAGCAAGCCAATTGCATTTTGCCTCTGCGCTCCTACGGTGATAATAAAAACTGTGGCTGCTGAAAATAAAAGCACGCCACTTGTAAAGAGACTAAATGCGGTTACAGGCCTTGCCACCCACACGTAATGCCAGCCGACAACCAGCACTTTAACGTTCAGCCCATCACACAGTAGGTGCATGGCCCGGGGGTGTTGACTTTACTTTCTCTTTTTCAGTCATTTATTTCCAGTGATTTTAAAATATTATAATTATAAATTCTAGAATTAATGTAACTGTATAAATATAAACTTTTCCCCCCCTATGGCAGCCTAGAAAATACAGGCTGTGGAAGGCATTTCTATATTAAAACAGCCTGCAAATAAAAACAGCAATCATAGGTAGTGTTAGAAAATATTTACAGTTTTAGGCAAGCGTGGATGTAAATATAGCTCTGTTTCTGTTAAATCGGGTAACAAAAGCTCAAATGAAGATGACGCCTCTCTTGAGAACGTAGGACTTGGGGAAACGCGCGAATGCTTTTGAATTCTTGCCACATAACTAAATATGAATTTCTAGCGCCGATCAAATCTTGCAGAGAAATCTTGGCAAAAGTAAAAAGTAAAATAAGATAAAGTCACAGAAGACACGAGCCAGGCCCACAGGGAACACACACAGACCACAAATAGAAAGTGTCTCCCTTCCAAGCGGGTTTGTCTTGGCAGGCTGCGTGGTTTCTCGGTGTCTTTCTGAGAGCAGGGCAAGAATAGTTTTTGGCTTGCGTGGTGAATAGACTCTTTACTAACAATGAACATTTACTCTGTGGTCGTTAGCATTCATTACAGAGATAGAGGTGGCTTCTGAAATATAATTTAATGAAATGCCAGCAGAACTTTCTGGTTGATTTTTTTTTTTTAAAGAAGAAAACTGACCAGTATTCAATTATCCCTGTGTGCGATTTCTATGCACAAAGAGAAGACGATTTTCCTTTCACACTGCTGCCCTGACCCCTGGGGGTGTAGGAATTATTAAGATCACAGCTATTACTTTAGATTTGCATGGGCAATTAATAATTCTGGGGACTGTCGTCCCTGTGGATGGATTTCCCAACATTTAATAGCGAAGTTGATCAAGGATGATTATAGGATGGCCCTCGCTCTGTGCTGCAGACAATAATCTCCACAGATATTCACAGCAGGAGGCCCAGTACTGGGAAGGAGACTGGGCTCAGAGAAGCAAAGCAACTTCTCTAAAACTGCACAGCCAACAAGGGTCTGAATGAGTTGGATGTATCTGTCTCTGGTGGTCTAAGCTCGGCCTTCTTCTCTGTCCACAGTGCCATTTATCTGTGTGTAGGGGTGTGCTTGTCTCCATCCAAGAATGAACTGACTTTATATTAGAGTTGAGCAGACAAAGATTAGTACGCCACAACAAGTAGTTTTGACGCATGAAGGGAAAGAAATGGTTTTTCACATATAACTTACTTGCAACATAACGTCTCAATTTCAATATAGCCCAAATAAAGACACCAGCACAGTTCACCATTTTTGCCGTGGATTAAATGTAAAATAATGATTTCAATCTTCATTGCCTACGGAAGCCTTTTACCATGCACCCAGTGTAAAACACACAGGAGTTGTGCAGAACGTGCGGTGATACAGAATTCACAGCACGTTTGCTTTTTGCGATTGGAGGGCGTCTATCCACTTAGAACAGCAAATAACAGCAAAGTCGGGCTGCTTTTCCTAATCTCAGCCATAACCAGATACACCATGCTGGTTCTGAGGTATCCGTTTCCTGAGCGGACACAGCATTTCGGAGCGCCGTGGGCATGAGGAAGGTTTGTCACTTCTGATCACAGAGTGGATGCTTTCTGCTCCAAGTTTCCCCCTCAGAGTGTGTGCAGTTGGAATGAAAACTTGCTTCTGCCTGACTCGGGCTAAAGGTGGGGAATAAAAGTATTGAGTTTGGGCTTCCGGACAGAAGGCCAGTGTGGACAGCTTCAGCCGTCCCGGGGAGGACCCCGTTCTGTGGGACAGGCCCTTCCAGCCCCCCTCAGAAGTGGTCTAACGCTCTTGGATTCATTCTTTGGCAATGACCACAGGATGGATTCCTAACATACTTGCTCTGAGCGGGCAGATTTTATTCTCTTCTTGCCCAGTTTGATGTGTCAGATTCCATTTGCTGAGGCTTGACATCTTGGCTCTTCTGTCAACTTCCAGAATGAGGTGAGACGCAGGGGGGAAGCTCATAAAAAGTAGAGGTGGAGATAATGTATCAAACTTGGTAGCATGCGTCAAATCTGGTGGAGTTTTTATTTTTTTGCTTGGCGGAGTGGTTGGCGCTTAGCAATCGCTTTGTGGCGTTGAAGTATTCTTTTGCTCACTGCTTTTTATTTTCTTTTTGTGAAAATATTCTGGAAGTGAAAGTTTTGCTGGAAAAAACATACAGAGGGATTCCTTTCAAAGCCTTGAGTTTTGACGTCACCTTGAAATGCAACATTCTCAGAAGTAAACCCACGGCAATGTCTAAGAGCTATCTGTTCTTTTAATTCTTCCGGAAATAGGGTAGGCCGGTAGCCCCACAGATGCACAGAGAAAGCCAGTGAAAGCAGTACCAGGCACGGGCAGGGACACAAACGTGCACCCTTTCCACTCTCCCAGGAGTTCCATGGCGACACGGGCTCTCCTCTTTCTGGCATTTTCATGCGAATCTGAAAACCATTGCCTATCTCACACGGCTGACATGTCTAATATTGGCTGTAAAGAAATCACCAAGCGTGGGCAGGGTGCTGTGCCTCACACCTACAGTCCCAGCCGTGTGGGCCGTGGAGACCAAAGGTTCGTGGCACTAGGGCAGCTCAGGGAACAAACCATGCGGCCATGCTTGCCTGTGCTTCCAGCTGCCCAGGAAGAGGAGATAGGCGGTCGTAGTCCAAAGCGGGACCTGGCAAGGAACGGGACACGATCTGAAAAGTAATGAGAGGGGATAAAAAGGGATCAGCACCTTTCGAGACAAAGCTCTGAGTTCAAATCCCACCACCATAAGAAGAGGTAACCCCCCCCCATATTGGTCAATACGGAGAAATAGAGCATAGCCACAAGGAAAAAGAAGAAAGGAATTATAACTGCATGCTTTGTGCTAGCAGAGGATGGAGGAGAGGCTGGGGTGGGCAGGGGAGCCACTCCATTAGTACCATATAGACAAGAATCCCTAAAATCATATTAGTAAAGGCAATTATTTTAGCTTGGCAGTGAAGCTTTCTCAGATTGCCATCTATTTTTTTATTATACTTTGTATTTAATTTGTGCCAAAGGTAACATACATATATATGATATGTGTGATGTGTGTGTGTGTGTGTATATATATATATATATACAATTTCTCTCATCAGGAAAGCTTCTGATCTTTCTAAAACGAGCCATTATTGCATTCCTTTAAGAGCGACTTTTTTTAAATGTTATTTTTCTATTATCCCTTGAACAATAATATCATCAAATTCTTTGGGAACCTTAATGGAATAAAAACTAAAACTGAGCTGCTAACCAGACAAAAGGCTTTTTTAATCTATATAAATTAGTTACTATCATGCAAAGATCAGAAAGCAATTCTTATTTTCAAGAACAAACATTGCCCTCTTCCCCGGTGTGTGTGTCACCCTGCACTATAAAGAGAGGCGCGGGGAAGACGGGAAAGGCCAGGTGGGCGACGGCGCGGGCCCGGCGATGCCCAGCTGAGCTGGTAACCCGCTGGCCTGTCACTTGGAGCATCTCTTGGGCGATTCGGTCTCTGTGGGCGAGCAGGACTCGTGGAACCAGCCGTACCGTGGCGCCTGCTCACTCCGGCACGATGTTAGTCGACCTCCGTTGTCTCCAGAGGCCGGGGAGGCAGGGATAAAGAAGCAGACGTGTCCGTGCGCACAGGACAGGAGACTTCTAGGCCCCGTACGGTATTCTTCCTTGTCTTGATAGGACAAGAAGGCTCCTTGGCTTCCAATAATAAAGCCAGGCTTTATTATTCCTCTCTGTGGCCCAGCCACCATTACCGCCTCCCTCCTGAACTTTACTGGTCCCCGTCCATTACCTGGGCACAACTGAAAGACCAGACTTAGCATATTTGATACTTTTCAATAAGTCATTCAGAACCTTGCTCAGCTTCCGTGTTTGCACTGACACTAAGTCCCAAGCGCTGCGCCCAAAAATGGATACCCTGCTGCGAGCCGAGAGCAAGGGATAATAACGTGCTTTTTATATTGACATCAATAAGTAATAGCACCGGATGAAAGAAATGGACATATCCAATCTTATTTGTTTATTAATTTGAAACATTAATCATTAAGTAACTGTATTAGGGTGTTACTGTTCCATGCCAGGCTCTGCGTACAGAGCGGCTGGACAGCCGTGTTACCACCAGACACCCGGTAGCTACGTACCTCTCAACAGCCTCACTTCCAAGCCTTCCACATTGCTACCTATGGTAAATCCGGTTCTAAATTCAGAGGAAAGTATAGAAATGTTCATTGTGCCTTCTAGCACCTCACGCAAATGTACTTCCAGAAGAAAGCGAGCGAGCTAAGTATGGTCTCGCACACCTGTAATCCTGGGGTAAGGCAGGAGGTTCATGAGTTCAGGACCGCTCTGGACTACGTAGCAAAGCCCTGCCTATAAACCAACAAAAACACACGGACAGATCTTCCAAATCAAAGGAAATGAAGCAAAGCGAGAAGCCAGCAAGTCAGCCACAAAGGGTACGCAGACCTACGAACAATTCCCTCCGTTCATCGATCATCAGGTCTAAAAACTTGTGTGGAGATCCAGAGGGCCAACACAGCCAAGACACATCTAAACTCCCGAAATGAAGCCCTGCAGGCAAGCCGGCGAGGGGGGGGCAGCACCAGCCATAGGACAGAAGAGGGAAGCCAGAAATAGAGCGCGGGACGTGCGTGTTTAATTTATGACGAAGTTGACTCATCCGTGGTGGTGGAGGCATGTTCTTTTCAGCAAACACTGCTGGGAAAAACAGAACCCATCCTTGCCCATCCCTCCTTTCAGGCCCCAAATCAATTCCAGGCGGATTATAACTATAAACAGAAAAGCTAAAACAATAAGCTTTGAGGTGCAAACAGGAAAATAGCTGCATGAATCTGGTGTAAGCAGTGAATGCTTCAAAAGAACACAAACACAATGTTGACCACATGAGAAGAATGTAGGGATATGCTAAAATCAAGAACGTGCATTCACTAAAACACGCTGTTAAAAAATAACAAGAGAAATTATACTGTGGTCGAGGAAACTTGCAATCCACACATGTGACAGGAGGCTTGCATCCAGCTGGGCCTGGTGGTGTACACTTACAGTCCCAGCGCTCTGGAAGTTAATCAAGAAGATCATGAGTTCAAGACCAGCCTGGACTATATATAGAATGAGATCTTATATTGAAACAGAAACTTAAAAGCAAGCAAACAAACAAAAACACCCTCATTTGTACCCTGTGGCTTAGGAATCTGCTCAGATCCAGAACAAAAAAAAAAAAAACCCAATAGCCCTTTAGAAAAGGGGTTAGAAACATTGAATTTCTTAGCAAAAACTGCTGCCTGGTCTTATGATCACTATTCGACAGAGGAGGTACTCGGGTTTCTTAGACATTAGTGAGATGCAGATTAAAACTACGAGGCAATACTGCCAGAAACTCATTGGGATGAAGCTGAAATAAAACCCAGAAGATCGGGTGTGTTTTTGAGGACGTCAAGCAACAGGGCTCTCAGAATGCTGCCAGCTCTGCCCCGAGGTCGGTGCCCAAAAGAAACACAAACACATGTTCCGGAATTTCCATCGCAGCATCATTTATAATGTCACCAGGGGACAAATGGTCCATTGGCGCTACAGTAAATTCAAAACCAATTTTAGGATAGCCACTCACTGTCACCCTCTTCAGGAAGAAGGAAAAGACTACAATGATGTGCTAAACACAGCTTCAGCTCAAAAGCTGGGTGTCTCATTTTTAAACTACAGTCTGTGATTCCATTTACAGAAGTCCAGAGTAGGGCTGGGAAGGTGGCTCTGTGGTAGAGAGCTCGCCTAGCATGCATGAAGCCCTGGGTTCGATTCCTCAGCACCACACACACAGAAAAAGCCTGAAGTGGTGCTGTGGCTCAAGTGGTAAAGCACTAGCCTTGAGCAAAAGCAGCTCAGGGACAGCGCCCAGGCCCTGAGTTCAAGTTCAGGACTGGCAAAAAAAAAAAAAATGTTCCAAGCAGAGACATGGTTATCTTAATTAAGCTCAGTGCAAAATTTACTCATGTAAGTAAAATTCCAGAAGAAAGTCTTTATGGAGTAACACAAAATAACACAATGCTCTTGCTAGACGTGGAGATTCAGATATCACCTTGCTATGTGTCCGAGACCAAATTTGTTTGTTTGGTTGGTTGGGTTTTTTTTTGGTCCGGTCATGGGGCCTGAACTCTGGGCCTGGGCGCTGTCCCTCAGCTCTTCAGCTCAAGGCGAGCGCTCTACCACTTGAGCCACAGCGCCACTTCCGGCTTTTTTTTCCTGCTTATGTGGTGCTGAGGATTCAAACCCAGGGCCTCGAGCATGCAAGGCAAGCGCTCTACCACTGAGCCACCTTCCCAGCCCCCCCCCAATTTTTTTTTAAAACAATATGAAGCCCGTGAAAACCCTGAAAAGAACACCTGCCCAACTTAAGTAAGTTACAGGCCCTGTCAGGTTGGTGCTGTGCTTAAGGGTTCTCGTGTCTGCTCTCCTTGAACCGTGACATCCACGTGCCCTGTGGATGGATCCAGGACCCATCCTCCTCACGCCCTCTCTGGCGTGCTCTAAGTGTGCCTGTGGGGAGCCCTGTCCCCCGTCACCCCCTCCCCCCAGCTCAGCCTCTTCCCCAGGGCCCGGCCAGCCCTGGGGGAGTGTGGGCAGCGCAGCCTGTGCGGCCTGCCTCTGCTCTCCACTCAGATCTCCTCCGGGTCACGGGCCTCACAGCCCGGCCCGCCCCCCCCCCCCGCAGGCCTTCGCCCCTGCAGAGGACCCCGTAACTAGCTTCTCCTCTGACACCCTCACCAGTCCCTCCCCCAGTTCAACCTTCGCCCTCAAGCAAAAGCAGCGTGTCCGACAGGCAAAGCCCACGCTGACAGAGGCCTCCCTCCCTCGTTTCCGTTACCCACCTTTCTCCTCCACCAGTGTGGGGTGCCCGTGCTTCCCTCGGAGGCCGGGGTGCTGGCTGCCCCCCTCACCCAGCAGATGCCCCCCAGCAGGCCCACACTCTCCACATCAACGAGGAACCGCGACCCCTCCACGCCTCAGGCCAGCCCACGTGAGCCTGGCCCCCACACCCGGCCCTGGACAGCCACCACCGCGCTGTAATTTATACTGGTGCGTGACGCGCTAGACCGCAAGCCTGCCATACACTACCAGACTCCCAGGACCCACACAGCGCCCAGATGATGTCTGTACTCGATGGGAAAGTCCTGAGCGAGAGAACGCTTCAGGGAAGGCCGACTCCCCTGCGCCATGCCCAGGGAAAAGGGGGAGAGGAAAACAGAAAGGAGGAGAAATAGAGCTGCGGGAATCAGCATGATAATCGGCCTCTTCTGCCCTTGCCAGGAAGGCCCTTGACCTTCCCTGAGTCCTGGAAATGGTTATGGGATTCACGAAGGTACCTGCTAACTTCTGGAACTTAAACAGCAGTCCGCTGGGCTAGAATAACTCTTAAGTCAGACAAAACAACCGTGAAGGCACACGCTTTGGAACCCGTCTTCATCCGGGGAAACATCTGACGGACGGGCGACAACTAGAGTAAAGAAGATCTCCGCCTCGTCCCCGGGGAGACCGAGGTGGAGTTTGTTTGTTTGTTTCCTTGTTTGTTTGTGTTTGAGAACTTTCTTCACGCCTTTAAAGCCATCGTCTGCAAAAGCTGAGTGTTGATAGGGGCTTCACAATCAGGAGTTCCACACCCACCTCCACCCAGGCGGGATGCATTAAGACCTGCTCTGGGGGTGCCGAGAATGTGTGTGTGTGTGTGTGTGTGTGTCCCTTTTGAAATGCGAGATCTAAAATAATTCCGACTCCAGCCCCTGGCTCCACGCTCTCCATTTACACGTGACGAGGAGGAGGAGCAGCGGGGTCAGCCTCCCCTGTCCCCACCTCCGACGGGGCTTTGTGCTCTCCCCGCTGGACGCTGCACCTTTCCGTAATTATAAATGTCTGCTTCCAGTCACTTCAAAGGTCCCGGGGCTCAGGGGGGGTCTTCCTTCAAAGCCTGCGCTCGGCTGAGGAACGGCGGCCACGGACGGGAGGTCCCGCTTTGAAGTTTTTCATTCCATTTATTGATTCCCCCCCCCTTAAAGATGTTCAGATTAGAAAACGCTTCGCCCCCTTTGAGAATGTGCCTATCTTCCCGAGGTGGAAGGGTTAATCCTTTGAAGATGTTTACCTTTCACCACGGCGATGTCCCGTGCACGAGGGGACATGACAACAGAGGTGGCGCACTAGTCAAGCCGGCCTGGGCCCTGCTGGGTTCCCCGGCTCCGGATCCCCTCCGCTCACTGCCTGGCCGGGTTTGGTTCTTTTATGAACGCAGAGCCCCACAGAATTTCAATGACTGTTCTGAAATGAGAGTTGGCATCCTTTGGAAAGAGCCTCAATTCCAGTTGTTTGTGTCAGTCGACTCCAAGCCGGGGTGCTTTTCAGGGTTCGGAGTGTGGACAAGGCCTCTGTGTCTCGAGGTATGCTGCCGCAGAACCCCAACAATACATCCCCACCACCAGCACCAGCAGGAAACATTAGCTCGGGGAAAAAAGAATAGCTCTATGCCGGCTCTCTGCTCCTCTGTGCATTTGTGCTTGTATCTGCGTTTCTTGGTCTCCTGGAGAGCATAGCAGCAATGCCACGGGCGTCACTACGTGACTGGCGTTTGGGGAGGTTAGCCCAGGGCTCCGTGCAGCAAGGTAGCTAGCGAGGTTTGTCTGTGGTGATGAAGGGAGCCAAGCCAAGCCAGGCGGCAGTCCCGGCAGCCCGCGCGGAGTTGCTGAGCCGAGGTCAGCGGCCTCCTTTCAGCCGCTCCCCCTCCCAGAACTTGCGTCATCCCGTGGAAAGCTTCGGTTCTTGTCTGTGATGTGGGGAGAGACGGCACTCTGGGACTCTTGAGGTCCTGACTATGGGGACAAAGATGGGAGGAGGAGAGGGTGTGAGGAGCAGGTGGGGGCGTGGAGGCCGCAGGGCCCGGCCGAAGGCGGGCTCCAGGTGAGCAAGTTAGGAATTCTCCAAGGTTCCAGCCCTCCCCCCCTTCGCCCCCGCACGTACCCCACCCCCACCCCCACCCCACCCCCGCCCCGTGCCCCCGCACAGGAACCTAACTTCCAGCTAACAATCACCAGCGGCATCGGGAGACACTCAACTGCCGCGGGCTCGGCCTCATCCAGTTGTTTGGCAGCAATGGCGCCTCATAAAAACAAAGCGCTTCTGCTTCATCTCTGCGTTCGGCACAATAGCACTGCAGTCGGAAGGCTGGGGACACATTTTCATCTTCCCAAGTGTCCCTGATTAACTTCCATTTCTCTAAAACGCTGAGCAGATTGTTTCTCTCGGTAATTTAATCATTCATTTATTTGATTCGTACACGGTGGCGAGGAAATAACAAATGGCGGGTAAACACACAAATCACGCTGGGCGTGACCGCTCCGGAGGGGCCGAGCAAACTCACCCAACCAGGAGGCCCCTGCATCCATTGGGGGCCATGGAGCCACGTGCCACAGGGCCGGGAGGGGTGGCTGAGCCGGTTCCTCGTTGGAGAAAGTGTAACCGGATGTAGCTTTGTAGAAAGCAGCCAGGAAAGCTCATGAAAATGAGTGTGACGATCCTTCCATCCAGAATGTTCTCTCTCAGCTACTGTTACACAGACACCAGGTGAGGTCAACACCGTGTACCTAAAGGGGAACACCTGCAATCCTAGCACTCGCTCATCTATCAACTAACGTATCTATCATCTATCTAGATATCTAGATATCTCTATCAATATATCATCTATATCTCTGTAGATCCATCTGTCTAGAACTATCCAGACTATCGAGCATCTATCATCTGCCTAGAACTATCTAGACTATCGATCATCTACCATCTGCCTAGATCTGTGTATAGCTATCATCTCTATCTATCTGTCTGTCTTCATCTTTGTCACCATCATCACTTTTTCTCTGAAGTAACAGACTCCAGATATTGATGAAAGTCGATGGCAGTATTAACTGCCCAATGTGAACATTAAGATACAGTTTCTCTTAAGATCACTCCAGTCTCTAAAGGCATGGCCCTCCAAACACCCAATCTTAGATTGTATTGCTAGCATAGGGAGCGGGGGTCTAGATAGATTATTTGGGGAATTAAATGTAACTTTCTCTGGCCCGTCCTCCACTGTGGCCTTTGTGGACAAGTTTTATTTTATTGTTTTCTCCTTAATGAACATTCGTAAGGGAGACCATAAGCAGACATTGCTGGCCGTTCTATTCAATTCTACATTATTTTATAGGATTATTTTATTGCAAGAAAAAAATCTGTTCTAACTGAAAAACTCAGATTTTTTATGGTCATTAATTTTTAACTGTGAGCATAAAAGCTACGGCAGTGAAATTATCCACAATAAAAAAGCTCCATTACAATTCAGAAAAAAAAAAAACAACAGAAAAAATGTTGTTGAAAGTGTATCTATAGATTTTATCTGCTAATTAGACATCTGATATTTAGTGTATCAAAGCTACACAAATGCAAACATAGCGCTAACTACAGGAAGCAGGAGAGTCTTGTTTAGTGTTGATGTTTCCTTATAAACATGCGTCGCATCTTCTAGCTCTGTCTTTTCTCTTGGGGAGAGGGAGCCACTGGTGCCACAGTCCCTTGGTTTCTCATAACAGATGGCCACCAGTGAGCTGGCTCACTGCATTAGCACATGACGTAGCGGTTAGAGCCCTGCGGTCTCCACCCGCAGCGCTCCAGGGCAGAAGTTCAGTGTGCTACAGGGCTGCTTCCACACAAGGCGCCGAGAGACAGTTCCTTCCACCTGCTCCTCTGCGGGCTGCTCACCTCATGGCTCGTTGCCCCACATCCCTTACGGTCTTCCTCTGTCTCCATCTTCTAACTGTTGCTGGGGCTCCACGGCACCGCCCGGATGTTCGGAAGAACCGCTCTCATTTCAAGGCCCATGACACCATCTGCAAAGTTCCTTCGCCCAGTTCGGCGCTGCCGTGAGGCTGTGGGCCCCGTGCCGCTGGTGGCAGGCTCTAGGATGATGGTGGCTTTTTTTTTTAAATCTTTTTTCTCCACTAAGAATTACACAGGGATCATAAAATCGTCATTTCATTGAAACCTGTACCACCAAATGAAGATAATACCAACTCCCCAGTGAAATAAAGTCACACAAAGCAGTGCATGTTGGTTACCAAGTTGGAAGTGTTTGAGCGGTATGTGAAAACGTAAGCTTGCTCAAGTCCTGGAAGTCCAAAACACTTGTTTTATCTACCTACCTATCTTTTTTCTTTTGTGCCTTATTATTATTATTTTAGAGGCTTAAGTATGCTTGTTTGTACTCTGCGCAGACTGAGGTTGAAGCCTTGGGTTGTTAGACTGGGAAGGGAATAAGGATTACAATCTTCCCTCTATGACCTTTTGTAATTTATAAGTCCAAGTGGACTGAACAATACTGAATAATTAATTCAAGCTGTGTTTGAGCCCCTGTGCTCGCATGCTTTACACCCTAATTATTATGAATTCCTTCTTTGTGCAAATCTTTGATTCCCCAATCTAAATCAGGTTAATATAGACTCATATGCTCCAATTATGGTGATATCTTTCTCTTAACCTTGGCAGAAGGAACATTAGAGTAGGTCAAAAAGTATCTTTGAGTTTCATTGAGAAATTAACCCATAAGGGAATTGTGCTCATGGCTGGAGTGTTAATTAGTTTCTCTATGAACATATTTTGTGGCTTAGTTAACATTCAGATGCTCTTTGCATTTAAATAAAAATATATGCCCTAATATGCTGAAGCCAGTCAAATGTGATTTTTATTTAATAGTTTTTTTCTTTCCTCGTGAATCACGTAATTAGCACATTGCACATTTTGACTAATTAAGAAAAAAATAAGTGTCACCACACCCCCCAGTGAGCGATGCCAGTGGTGGTATTTCCTGTCACAAAGGTAAGGGAACTAAACACTCCTAAGTAGCTTTCCTCCAGATTCTGAAAAGAGAAGGCACAACTGCCTTCCGAGGTGCTCTAGAATTTGAAGCTGAGATGAGTAACCTGCGAAGCTATGTGGCCAAAAATGCACAGAATGAAATAAAAAGAGAAAGGCAGAATGCACATGGTGTGGATTAAGAAAAACTCGGGAACGGTTTGGTTAGTCTAGTCTCCATACCTTTTCCCACTGAACATTGATGTGTAAATATAATTATCAAGACAGCATCCTGCCTGGATATCTTCCTCGGGATTACGTGTGGCGATCTGAGCTGGCATTAGAGGATAATTGGAAAGGCCTTGTAATGTAATGAAAAGATGGGATTTCTCTCTCTGTGCCATAGTGTGGTGAGTAGGTGTTACCGCTTCCACCTCTAACTGAAAGAAGGAGAAGGAGCGTTCTTCCGGAATGAAGAAAATGAGCTTTTGAACAAGCATCAAGAGTTTCCCAGAATGTTCTTCTTCTTTGAGCTTTTGTACAAACTTCTTATAGAATTGTCTTCTCAAAAACCAAGTGGTTTCGATTCTTGAATCGTGTCCCCCAGAATAAGAATCAGATGAGAAATACTCAGCTAACCTCCTAGAAAAATCTCATGAGATCTAAGCATGAAATACATAGTGGTCAGACTTAAATTCTATTTTATTTCTGTGTGCATTTTTCACGTAGGAAAACCCCAGTGAAATTTGTTAATTTTCCACAGACACAGATAACTAGCTTTAAATCGCTCTGCCACTGGCTCTAGCAATAAAGATAAAAATCACTCTATCTTAATTTCAGTGATAGCCGAACTTCTTCCCCTTTCACAACGATACCAAGAGTATGGAATCGAAGTGCAAAGATTCAAAGCAACAGGTGATTGAACCTACTGGTGCCTTTTTCTAAACTAAAGCTGGTTATAATACGATGAACTCACAAGTAAGCCAGAACACTTGAGACCTCTCTGTAGAAGAAGGTTGCTTTGGTTATTGATTTAATCTTAATAGTTATTGTTGGATTGTTTAAATATTTTTGTCTCTATGGCTTGTGTTCAGTGGGTTGCATGCGTCTTGGAGTTGACTCATTTTCTTTCTGCTGTGTTGGAGTGTGGGCTCTGGTGTTTTCTAGTCTGTATTTCCACTCTCTGTCCTCCGACGTCGGTGGTGTTGGAGTGCGGACTCTGGTGTTTTCTACCTCTGCGGGCTTCCCTCTCTGCAAGCTGCCCGCGTGTTAGTTCTGCACTTTGCTGCTTTCCTCAAAGGCGCACCTCACGCACCTCACAGCTGGGGTTGGGAGAGCGGCTGCATCGCTTTCCCCTGTGGATCTTCTGCGGGCGCCGTGTGTGGGGCGCGGGCACCGTGTCTGGGGTACGTCTGGTTGGACCCCGTCTTCCTCGTTGGCATGCTTGCCTTTGTCAAGCTTCTCAAGAGGTCTTTCCTTCTGTCCAGGATCCGAATCTACTGCAAATCGTGCGGTTGGTGCCGCTGAGCCTCTCCGCATACAAACCCCAAGCTCGTTGCTTCATGCTGTCTGCTAGCCCAGAATTAGGATAGAAAAACCGTTCCTGAAAAGTTCCAGAAAGAAAACATTTTAGGGGGAAAAATGGTTTCTGTCACTCCTGTCCTGTGGGAATGACAGACACATCACTGATGGACAGGACACGAGTCGGGAGGGGGTCACTGAGCCCCCCCAAAAAAAGAGAACAAGAGAACAGGAGAGCATGACTTGGCTGGGACGCGGTTTGTCGCCTGGTTAAATGACACCCGCCGGGCCTGGGACATTCAGGAGGCGAGCTCCCGTGCACCGCAGAAGGCTGGACTGCTGGACCGCACCAGGTGTTGGGGTGCTGTCCCCTGGACAGATGTGTGCCCGGTGTGTGTTCTGCTCCCCCCTCCCCCCAGCCAGGGTGTGTTCACACACTCGTTCAGGTGTGTGCCCAGTGTGTGTTCTGCCCCCCTCCCCCCAGCCAGGGTGTGTTCACACACTCGTTCAGGTGTGTGCCCGGTGTGTGTTCTGCTCCCCCCAGCCAGGGTGTGTTCACACACTCGTTCAGGTGTGTGCCCCGTGTGTGTTCTGCCCCCCTCCCCCCAGCCAGGGTATGTTCACACACTCGTTCAGGTGTGTGCCCGGTGTGTGTTCTGCCCCCCTCCCCCCAGCCAGGGTGTGTTCACACACTCGTTCAGGTGTGTGCCCCGTGTGTGGTCTGCCCCCTCCCCCCAGCCAGGGTGTGTTCACACACTCGTTCAGGTGTGTGCCCCGTGTGTGGTCTGCCCCCCTCCCCCCAGCCAGGGTGTGTTCACACACTCGTTCAGGTGTGTGCCCCGTGTGTGGTCTGCCGCTTCCCTCTTTGGCCCGTGGCCGTGTCCTCTCTTTCCTATCACTGCGACCTCCAGCGGAGGACTGTGCCCCGCTCTGCGCGATCATCGCTGCGGTCAGCAGGGGAAGCTGCCCCCGGCCCCGGCCAGGCCTAACGCCCTCAACCCTTACCCCCATGGTTCCCCCGGGGGGCACAGGGGGCGGGGGGGGGGCACGTTGGTCAGTCTGCGGTGCCAAGTTTAGAGAGATTTAAGCTGATGGCATTAATCTTTTTCAAGCTGCATCTGCTAAGGAGGTGAGGAGAGGAGGCTCACGGTCAAGCGAGCGCCCCCGGTTTTGTGCAGATGTGGAGGCGGCGCCATGGTTGAACAAGCAAAAACGCAGCAAGGCCTTGGCCGGGCGTGAGAATCAGCCAGGCTGGCCGAAAGGTGGGGGCACCGATGGGGGGGGTCAGTTCCCAATCCCATCCTTGCTTTTGTAAGAGAAGAGTTTACTGCCGGTGTCTTCCGAAGCAGGCTGTGTTCTCCGGTGGAGATAAGAGATGTTAAAGCACAGACTTACCACACTTGCCCAGGGTGGTAAGAGTGAAAATCACACTAATTATGCTTTTCGGACCTGTGCATTTAAGTCAGATAGCTTTCCTAGGGACCGCAAACTAACAGGAAGAAAGAAGAGCATAGTCTCACAGTATACGACTCTCCGGTCACTGATACGTATTCCACGGACCCTGTTACTCTCTATTTTGTGGATTCTTTCTCAAGGTCCTGAGGTTGGAACTCAGCCATGCCCCTGGTGCTTTTATTATTATTTTTCAGATGGGGTTTCATAGTTTTTGTGTTTTGTTCTTTGTTTTTGGGGGAGGTGATGGTGATGGCGATGAAGATGATGATAATGATTGCTTCGGGCCTGGACCAGCACGATCTTCCTAAGACTCTGAAGTACATGCATTCCTCCCATGGCTTGCCGGATGCTCAAACATGTATTCTTTGCATTTGTCCTTCTTTCTCATCCGTGACCTGGTGGAGAGGTCACCCCTCCCCCTTTCCATCAAAAGTTTGCAGATAGAAGAACTCTGGTAATTATTGTTCCAAACCTTCGTCAGAGGACTGGGTACAGCTGGGAGCATGTTCACCTCTGGCTGCCGTTTCTCAGAGTCAGCACCCTGAGCATGTGGGCTCAATTTGGGACACAGGAAGGAGAGACAGTCGGGCGTTTTACATAAAAAGAACCCTGGTGGTGAGCAAGGCAGACAGGGTTTTGTTATTGATCCTCACTGTTCATCACACGGTGCTGAAGGGTCACTAAACCAAAATGTTCCGGTCACACACAGTCAACACATGCAAACCCATCCTGCCCGTCTTGGTTAGTTCCTGACGGCCGCTTGTGTATTTCGCGATTTTGTGGCATTTCACAACACCTACGATTCACTGCAGACTAAATATGTAGACAAAAATAGAAAACCCAAATGAACGGGCCAGCTTTCATAGAGGCCCGTTTCCAAACTTTTGAATCTACCATTACTAAGTCCCCCGTTCCACGGGGCAGCGCTGAAAGTTAATAATGTAATAACAGAGGGAAATTAATTAAATGTCTGTATCTCCGTGCACATTTATTTTTTCTCGGGCATTACGAACTAAAAGAGTGCGGATTGCGCAGTTTGTAAATGACAGCAATGCCACGAAATTGCAACGCAGCCTTGATAATTATCTTCTTCATTATTTTTTAATATATATCAAGATAAATATAGCATTTCTTTCCACTTTTAATGGTGTGCGTTATAATAGGAAAGTTGAGGAGATGAGCGTCTTTGCGTTAAAGGCAATGACAAAGGACAGGGTGCGACATTAACGATGCACAAGCCTGGTTGCTGTAATTGACACAGACTTTTATAATCATTCTCTGTACAGGCACAGCTAAAATAAGATGCGCTCTCTTTACAAGGCTGTAACGGCTGACGGTAGCGATCATTAGGAACAGAAGCAGGATGCAACTGGGGTGGACAAACGGCCTGCTTCTCATCTCAGAAATGGAAACCCATATTTGACTGTTATCAAGTGGCCGCTGTGTAGACAAATTCACATCTTAACCATTGTTGGAAATACACCTCACAGCCAGGACTCTTCTGGAAGCCTGCAGCTTCTCCACCCCTCCATTCATTACTTCCACAGACTTCCAATACCCCCCCCCCATGTTAATTTAAGTTAAATTTAGCATATGGCATGGATTTCTTCTTACTGTTAATGGCCGCTACGTTTGCTGCATGAATTTCTGCCTGCCTTCTCTTTCTCTTAATAAACATAAACGATAAGCAGGTGGGGCAGAGCGACTGAGGCTCTGTCTGTGGGGTGGGGGGCTGACGTCTCCCCTCGCCTCCCTTGTTTCTTCAGCGCTAAGAATTCAGCCCAGTACTCGCACCCATCAGGCACCATTGTGTCGCTGTTCAGAGCTAGACTGGATTATTTAGTGAGTCCCTGTTCCCTCCCCTCTCCTCCCGAGAAACACTTACTAAAATAAGTAAGTGAATAACATAATAAAAATATATTATTTTAACAAGGAAAAGAGCAGGACAAGAAGAAAACGAGGAAAAGGCAAGAGAGTAAAACCAGGAACTCTTGTGATTTGCCTGCTCTGAATCTGTGCCTGTGTTCACTAGTTCATATTTTTATAAATCCCAAACTTCACAGCACGGCTTCTCGGTGGGAACCGGCGCGTCAGGGGGACCAGCACGTGAAGGGGCCCTGCGGCCTCCGTGCGAGGCCTGCCCGGAGGTTTAGCTGGGCGGCGGATGCTGTGGACGGGCTTGGAGAGGTGCGGTGGGGCGGGGGCCGGGGGGCGTCCGCCTGCTGCGCTCTGGCTCCTCACCCCACACCCATGGCCCCAGCAATGGGGAGAACAGCGGCAGATCCCCGACTCCCACTTACCTTCTGCGTGACGTCAGTCCCGGTAGATTCCCGGTTGGATATCCACTGTAAACCCCACAGGTGGAAAGGCAGGTAGAAATGACCTGACCTTAACTAGAGACACAAGGAAGTAGACGCTGAAAGGCATTGTGGTGGACCGGGACACACGTAATGTGGGTATGCATGTGTGTGCGCGTGTGTGTGTGCGTGTGCTGGTCCTGGGGCCTGAACACAGGGCCTGGGCACTGTCCCTGAGCTCTTTTGCTCAAAGTTGGCCCTCCACCACTTCTGGCTTTTTTGGTGGTTCGTTGTAGTTAAGACTATCACAGACTGTTCAGCCCAGGCCAACTATGAACCATAATCCTCCTATCTCAGCCTCCTGAGTAGCTAGGATTATTGGCGTGAGACAGATCGGAACGTGTAACTAGATGAACAGGGCTCAAGTGACTGGCAGAGAGGCCGCATCACCTCCCAAAGATGCCATTTCCTTCGTCAGCAGCCCAGGAAACCACTTCCACAGAGGCCGCACAGAGGCCTTTACAGAGAGAGAGAAAAAAATGGAGTGTGGAAGAGCCACAGACATGTAATTCTTCATTGTGAACGCCTCGTTTGACTGCATCTTCGTTCTGGCGCACGTTTATCTCCTGTCCCCGGCTCCTTCAAGGCACATGAGTTAATTTGAGTCCTGGCAACTGAGTTGCGCGGTCTACACAAAGGCTCCCGTTCCTTCAGCCTGCCGGTGCCGCGTGGGGGCTGCGAGGCCGGGGTTCGGTGGCTCGGCCTTATGCTGCTGGCTTATAGAAACGACCCTGGCCCTCCACCCGGCCCCGCGTGCTGCGAGGTCGTTTCAATCTGAACAAGGCGTCCGCCACCAGTTCAGGGATTTGGAGTTTTTATTTCAGCTCCCTGCGTGATTGACACCAAACATCGCACCAGACATTTCATCCCATATCACAGAGAGACAGAAGACAATGGGGGCGGAGGGGAGGAGAGAGAGAGAGAGAGAGAGAGAGAGAGAGAGAGAGAAACTGTGTGTGAAAGAGAGAGAGAAACTGTGTGTGTGTGAGAGAGAGAGGGAGAGGACCAACCTTCCCTGAACAGTGTCATTCTGTATTGAAATTGTGCCAATTTATTAACACAGCCAGCATCGGGCTCCCTAATTAAGCCACCAATAATGATACTGCTCACTTTGAATTAAGCACCCCTCTCTCCCTCTTTCTGCTCAGGTTTGCAGTATTTTTTGGTGAGCTTGGCAGCCATATTGCTGCTGTGAGCGTAAACAGCCAGAGGCTGGTAAGGCTTCCTAAGAAGCAGCGATGGGCAACTGCTTCCCGCAAGCCGAGGTCCTGCGGTAGCTCCTCCTCCCCAGAGCTGTAATGCTTCAATTGAGAATAATCCAACATTTCCAACGTGTGACATGGTATTCTCTCCCTAACACTGGGAATGGCACATTGCTCCGGCCTGCTACGAGCTTGTTTCCATACACTCCTGCGCTCGCTCGCTCTCTCTCTCCACCCCCCCCCATTGCTGCCATGATTTGTGTCAGATCAAACTGGATTGTGACTTAAGGGCATTCAACTAAATTCTTTTTTTCTGTCCCTTGTTGCCTTGTGCTTGGTCAGTCACAAGCCATCTCTAAACTCTTCCAAGAATGAGAGAAACAGAAGGAGGAGGAAGAAGAGGAGGAGGGGGAGGAGGAGGGGGGGAGGAGGAGGAAGAGGAGGAGGAGGAGGAGGGGGAGGAGTTTTGTCATGTTTTCTTGCAGACTTACTTTGGTGCAATCTGTGTACCGTTTAATGACCAGGCTCTTAGCCTGATTGGACATGTCGTATTCCAAATATTGTGCCAAAAATTCAGCACAAGATGCAAAATATGTGTCTTTCCATATTAAATCCGACTTGACCCATGACTGTTTCCAACCTACTCAACTGGCGCTTGCATCCTTAAGTCAGATGTGCTGATGGGGTCTGTGTCGGGATGCCTTTCCGCTGTAGCCATTCGTTTTGAGCCAGAGAAGGCTGAATTGTTTTGAAAATACCATCACCATAACTTCACTACCCAGCAGGAGGTTTCAAGGGTGCTATCGTATTTTTTTTTCCTTCTGTACATTCAGAACTGAGGAGCTGAAGTAGTACAAACACCCTCTCACAGACGTGAAAAGGGAAGGCTATCAGAGCTCTTTGAACAAACAGGTTCCCAGCAAAAGTGTGTGTTTTCTCAAGGGGTCTGACTCCTGATGGAAAAGCCATTGTCTTCCTGCTGGCAAAGACGGGGCCGAGCAGTTGTGCAATAATGCCATTGCCACATGTGTTTTCTGGTGTCTCCCAGAAAACTTAGAGACAGAAAGGAAACAAAGCTTCTCTCTCCATCCCCGGCTGCCAGAGAGCAATGGGATAATTCACTTATTCTGCTCTTCATGGAGTTGTGGGAAACGATGTGTGCTCAGCATCCAATAGCCTAATTCTGCCCGGAGGTTCACGTGTAACAAGTGAGTCTGAGCCGATCCTCTGGTGAGGATGCCTGTGCTTACCCGAGCAAAGTGCATTCGTATGCCTTGCCTCACCTCAGTACAGATGAATCAAGGTTCGTTCTCACGGAGAGACTGATCCGTTCTTAGCCAATCTTCCTGCGCCAAAAGTTTGAAAAGATGCAAACTCTCTAAAGAAGAACGCTTACTACAGTCAAAAACTTTCCAGGTTACCTTCTCCTCTTCCGAGCGGCCTGTTCTCTCTCTCTTAACTGTCATGAACGAATGTCGGAGCATCAGCACCAGGAGGTGGACCAACCCAGCTCCCTGCTAACCCTGGGTACTACCCCCCCTAATTTTTGTTTTTAGATGAGTGTTCAATGCTGGTGACCTCCAAGGACTGAGTCCTCCA
This sequence comes from Dipodomys ordii, assembly GCF_000151885.1. Lineage (NCBI taxonomy): Eukaryota > Metazoa > Chordata > Mammalia > Rodentia > Heteromyidae > Dipodomys > Dipodomys ordii. Next base: position 1,297,727 of record NW_012267340.1, read on the forward strand.
TATGAATTTGAACCTTTTCTCCGGGCCTGCTCAAGGACATTTCTATGACCTCTGCACAATCGTTTTCTTTCAATGCATCATGTCTGAACATATTCCTTTAAAAACAAACAGTGCACCTTGCCCAGGGCCTGTGACTCTCTCTGGTTACCCGCTAGCATTTATATCAAACACACCTTGAAGAAAATCATGCCTGACGCTGACATCTCTGCTCCTCATTTCATCCTTCTCTCCTCTCCCATCCTTACCAGACTTGCACGTTTCAAATCCAGTAGCTGCTCCTCTCGCCTTCCCCTGGAGTGCTGAGCATGGCTGGAGCTGCTTTGGTCTCTTGGTTTCGGGAGACTTCTTCCAGCTACTTCTTGTCCTTGTGATACTGGGTCTTCTCACCCTGGCTTCTGCAAGAAGAGACTTTTTCCTCCCTGTACTTCTCTCACACAATTACATTTTCACACCTTTTATTCTCTAATCACTTCTTTCCCCTCCATTATAGATATGTGCCTTTTCTTCCATCTTTAGGATATAAAGCTATGATATTAAGAAACTCAGGTTTCACTGCTATTTTCTCAAAATTCTAGAAGAGTGGCTGGCATAGGTTGAGTGCTCAACAGGTATTTGTTCAGTGAGTAGATGGATGAATGGATGGATGGATAGGTGAATAGATCGATGAATGATGAATGGATGAGTGATGAATGAATGATGAATGATGAATGGATGGAGGAATAAATGGATGGATGAATATTGAATGGATAGATGGATGAGTGGATGGGTGGTTGGATAGTGAAAGGATGGATGAATGAATGGGTGATGATTGATGGATAGACGGATGGATGAACAAGTGTATAGGCAGAAGTAAAAAAATCTGACATGCAAGGAATGAAAACCATAGGAGTAGAAGTGATCACTACTGTATGCTTTGTACACTGAACTAATGACTTCCTGTCAGGATGCAGGCTGAAATCCACCTCATCAGATGTGAAAAGAATTGTGTGTGTAGATTTCATTGAGTATTACAGACCCACATTATCTTCAGTTTGAATAAGAATGCATTAATCTTATAAAACTCTTAAGAAAAGCTCTTTTTTGGTATGCTGAATAACATTATGTAGCATTCATTGATATATTTTGAAGAAAATATAACTGTACATTGCTAAATCCCTAATTTAGTAAGAAGTAAGCCTGGAGCATATATTTGACACTTCCTTTAGTGTTGTAATAATTGCTTTTATTCTCTTTAGGTTAGTAGCAAAGTTAAATATTTTTTCACTGCTTGTTATACTTTTTGTTACTTTTAAATACTTTTTTCCCCTTTGAGTCAGGTTATAAGTTGATTTTTTTGTGACTAACTCTTGGAGGTTATTGCTCATTAAATCTCAGTTGATTCGGGGGATTTCAGTGTACTACCCAAATATAAAACATAAGATCTATCAGCACTGTTTTGTCTCTTCTTTTTTAACCATACATGTATGTATGTATTTGTGCCCATTAAGTAGAGTGCTCCTAAGTGGTGAAAATACCATTCATTATAAACTGTGTTTTCTATTGTGTTAAAATAGTCAGATTGTTATTTTGAATAGGACTGAAAATAAATGAATATTAAATCTTAACAGCTCCATCTATGAACAGGACCACATAACTTTCTCCCTCAGGTCAAACCATCCCTGAGTTGCTTGAGACCTTTCTGATTCTATTATAGTGCTCAATTTGATTTGCTAATGGTTGTTTACAGAAGGGTTTTATACTCTGATGCATAGAAGCAGCTGATTTGTGTTCTTTGTTCTTGTGAATTATCTTGTTTAGTGTAAAGACCAGAACATTTAGGATTGGTACAACTACCCTTATAGTATACATGCCTGTTTCTGGACCTTGGGGTCTTTATAATCTAATTTGTTTTTAGACAAATCATTAGGAATACAATGGGAAGAAGTTAAAATTAGGAAACAGCATACTTGGTTGCTCCTCCAAGTTCTGCTACAATCTGTGTGACTTTCAGCTCCATGGGACTCCGATATTTTTTTTGGAAAGTAGAAATCAATGCCACCAGAGACTGCAGATCACTTGACAATTTCTTCATTGTGTGTGTGTGTGTTTGTTTGTTAATTTCAAATTTTACCAAACTGTACTGTGAAGTGAAAACACACCGTAGGCTGCTAAGGAATACATACCTCATGGCACAGAGACACCGTGCTGTGGTGGACATCAGTGAAATTCCCCTCAGTCCAGGTGGCAAGAGACGGCAAACGTTTCCTCAGGTTTACCGCGCCGTGGGAAAACCCACGTCAGCCCCGCGCCCTGCCGCCGACCTTACTTCTGTACTCTTTCTTCTTTGGCAACGCCTGAAGTTCACCCGTTAAGTGTGGTCGGTGGGTGGGGAAGGAAAGAAGATGTTTTATGGCCCTCGTTGGGCTCTTGTACATTTGTATCTACAGAATGCAGGGTCCTTAATTCACATTTTACCCATCACTTGCGTTGGCTCCACAGATGTAGCCCACAGCTGTTCTCTGCTCTGGAGGGGAAGGCTTTTCCCTTGGAGGCAGTCATGGAAGGCTTCTGTGATGGTGATTTTGTTCTGTGTACTTGTTTATTTTTAATTTTCATGTGAGGATTTGTTCAAGCTGCTCCCTGCATCATAGAGGGGAGCTCTGTGGCCAATCTCTAGGTTCTTGTTCATTCTTTAAATCCCCATTTAAGTATATATACGTGCATGTGTGTATTTATTTATTCTAGAGGCCAAAGTACCATAATTGCCCAGGAGTAGCAGCTCATACCCTCTGTTTCCATGACTGAGTTGGTTTGCTGAGCTAAGGTAAAAACTGTCACAATCCATTCAGGGTTCCAGAAAGAGGGAAACGAACATCAAACAAATGGCTAGTTTAGGCAAAATTACCAATTTGAGAATAGCTTAATGCATGGGCGGGGGAGGGGGGAGGTGTAAGGAAGCCAGGGACTCAAATGGCTGCCTGCATTGTTCACATCGATGAGGCTTAACAACGCACTGGTTTGCTTTGTGTAGTAGGGATGGCCACAGAATTCAAGAGTGAGCTTGAGGATCAGACATGTGTGTCTGTGTGTGTGTCTGTGTGTGTGTGTGGTATGTATACATACATACATACATACATATAGATACGCATATATATACACACACATTTGCTCTAGGCCGCTAAAGAACAAATACATCTATACATGGATATTATATAGCTATAGATGTAAATACCTATATCTGTATATAGGAATACACATAGATACATATTTGCCCCTGTTTCTCTAGAAACTTCTGAATATTTATACTTGTGTCAGAGAGCTCTTTCCTTCAAGCGTCATTTGCATCTAACACTGAGCATCGCTGCAGTTCAGATCGCAGAACATGCAGGGTATTTCTCTGGTTCCGTAGGTTGTGAGCTGATGAACGTGTCACACACAGCAGCTCAGGGCCTCTGACGCTCCTGCAGATCCGGAGACCAGCATCCTGGTGAACATTCGCTGCTGTCTACCCGGAGCCTCACCCTGTCGGATGGGGCGGGGCCTGAACGGGAGGATCACGCGCTGATCTTCGTTGATTGTTTTGTCTGATAGCTTAAAAATTTGACTGAGGCCAATGCTTAGCTGAGGAATAGACTGCAGTGTCTCTCTGTGCCAGTTAATATATCAGTGGAGATCTTTACAGTGGAAAGCCATAGGTAAAAGCATTTAAAACATATAACAACCACCTTCCTAGAATTGCATTTTAAGGATGGCTATTTTTCAACTTTTGGGGGAACAACTAGAAAACCGTTCACTGGGGAAATTCAGATCCACTACGCAGAGAGCTGGAAGTGGCGTGCATGTTTAGTTACGTGGCAAGAAAGGACTGGAAAGGTCCTGTCAGAGACTGCAGCTATAATGTCGTCATTGCCCACAATAAGCAAGTGTGCATAAATGAGGGTAGGCATTCTCGATATACACTGTGGATTCAATCGTTCATCAAGGTGACCGACGGTTTTGGTCTGGTCCGTTGAGATGGCGCCAGGTAGAACTGTGTCTCTGGGCCGAGAGTGGGCACCCATGCAACTTATTTATGGCTTATTCGGGAGCGTTGACATCTAACTTTGGAGCGTGGGACCTGGATCTTGCGCAGCCCAATTTATAAAGTTTTCTTTGATTTAAATATCATCTGCCGCCTTGTAACACACGGAGGGAGCTATGCCCCTGTCTCATCCTGAGCAGACCCTGTGCTCATTTCCTTTGGTTCAGCTTCCTCATCTCACATGATCTGGTGATGAAGACCGGTGGGTCTTGATGGGCAGAACTCTCATAATTCATTTGGGGATCTCGATTCCCCAGGTTAGGCAATGGCCTCTTATAAACCAACCTCCCTTGGTGTGATTATTGTATGTGACGTGCTGAAATGAATGCTGCTAACCAGGCACCAAGAAGGGCGGCACAAGCCCACCTCGGCAGCTGCTCCTCCACCGGCTCTCTCCGAGGTGACCCGGGGCCGGTATGAGAGGAGGCATTGGTGCTACAGCCCATAGGCTGACAACGATCGTCAGTCTCAAGTGGAGGTCCAGTTTTCAGAGAAGAGATTTTGGTCTCCATAAGATTATGCAGACGGCTGATTCCTGCATATCTACCTCGTCAACCACAACACCCTTGGTGGCTTCTTCTTGGGATAGACCAAGTTTGGTTGCAAAGACACATTGCAGTGACATTTTTTTTATCCCCTTCCCTCGTTTATCTGCGACCATGTTTTCTTGCATCATATTTTACAGTGGACCCACAACGATCAACACTTTATACCTTGCTCTTAGAACAACCCCAAATTTCTGTCAGATGTTCTTTTCAGTTAAACAACCGACTCTGCTGAATGCTTTGAAAAATAATAAACCACCAACTCCTTTATGCATTACGTTTATGAATATCTATCGCATGATTTATAAATAATACGTATATTACGAGAAAATTGCCGTTCCAGACATGGAAAAGAAGCATCAGCAATCCAGTCCGTGTTAGCTAATATCAAAATGAAAAACCTGAGACAATACTATTGATTCCACAGGGCTGTATTTTAACATAGTGGAATTTATGTTGGCTTTTGGTCATCTTCGCTCAGAGGTTCATTAAAAGTTGCAGACAGTGAGTGTTTCATGTTATTCTTTTCTTCTTCTTTTTCCTTTAATGGCAAACCCCTCCTCTGCCAACAACAACAACAAAAATGTGTATCTTGGATACCAGCTCCTTTTAATGAAGCTTTTGAGTCTTACAAAATATGATTAATCTGATTAGCGATTCCGCCTCCTTTTATGCTTACATTATATAACACAAAGAGCCCCCTACAGGTTAAAGTTTAAATGTGGATTACCAGATAAAGCTAGTCTTGACGAGGTTTCTATGGTGCAGGGAAAAATTGGATTTGCTTTTCACCTCATCTCGGGCTCTGTCATCCTGGTTTTTGCCCCGTTCCCTTGTTCACAGCAAGGATATTAATTTTGCAGTAAAAATCTTTAAGCAATTATGCAGATAGCTCTGGAAAAAGCAACATACACACACAATACGGGAAGCTTCACTGAAGAAGGGACCCCAGATATTCATTAAAAACAGATGGCTACATTGCCAACAGCATCTCTTTGGACGTCTGGGCTAAGCTGGAATTAATCTGCCACAATGTGAAAAGAAGATGAAGCTGTTGGGTATAAAACTATACCAATCGCTTCTGCTTTTTGCTTACAAAGGAATGCAGTGATGATTTATGGCTGCCTTTTTGGGAAATGTCCAAGAAAAGCATCCTTCACACAGAAGGGCAGTAACACTGTAATAGTCCTTGCTAAAAACCACACACTGATGTTCTTGTTCAGGACGTTAGTGAGATAGGGGCAGTCATATTATTTAAAAGATATATATTATTATTATTCAAGAATCCACTACAAAAGTAGAGAAAATGCATTATCTAAAGCCCTTCCCATCAAAAGCCTTTTGACTCTAAATAATTTTATTTTCCAGTCTATTCAACATGGAAATATTTTCACTAGTCATCTTCCAAGTCGCATACACATAAAACATATGCACACTCATGTGTACACACTATGTATGATATAGATCACATATATCATTTTTGTGATAATTTTTCATCTATTTAATAAAAGTTCATTTTTCTGGTCATTTTTATTTGATTTTTATTTATGTTTATTGGCAAAGTCCAGACCATCTCTCTGCTTAACAGTCTACTTGGAGATGTCCCCAATAAACACTTTTTAATATTTAATATTTAAAGGCGCTTTTCTGGATCTGTGTGTGTGTGTTTGATGGTGAAGTCTTTGTGTGTGTGTTGTGTGTTTGATGGTGAAGTCTTAGTTTTGTGTGTGTGTGTGTGTGCGTTTGATGGTGAAGTCTCTTTGTGTGTGTGTGTGTGTGTGTGTGTTTGATGGTGAAGTCTTGGTTTGTGTGTGTGTGTGTGTGTGTTTGATGGTGAAGTCTTGGTTTTTGTGTATGTGTGTGTGTTTGATGGTGAAGTCTCTTTGTGTGTGTGTGTGTGTGTTTGATGGTGAAGTCTTGGTTTGTGTGTGTGTGTGTGTGTTTGATGGTGAAGTCTCTTTGTGTGTGTGTGTGTGTGTGTGTTTGATGGTGAAGTCTTGGTTTGTGTGTGTGTGTGTGTGTGTGTTTGATGGTGAAGTCTTGGTTTGTGTGTGTGTGTGTGTGTGTGTTTGATGGTGAAGTCTTGGTTTTTATGTGTGTGTGTGTGTTTGATGGTGAAGTCTTGGTTTTTATGTGTGTGTGTGTGTTTGATGGTGAAGTCTTGGTTTTTTTGTGTGTGTGTGTGTTTGATGGTGAAGTCTCTTTGTGTGTGTGTGTGTGTGTGTGTTTGATGGTGAAGTCTCTTTGTGTGTGCGTGTGCTGGTCCTGGGGCTTCAACTCATAACCTAGGTACTCTCTCTCTTTCTCTGGCTTGAGCCAGATCACCACTCACAGCTTTTTCTGAGTAGTTTATTGGAGATAAGAATCTCCTGGGGTTAGCTTCAAACCTCAGATCTCAGCCTACTGGTTAGCAAGGATTACAGGCATGAGTTTATTGGTTACTTTTATTTAGTTTTGCGTTTGGGTGGGGGTTTTTTTGAGACAGTCTTGCTATGATCCCCATGTTGGTCTGGGATATTTTGTATATTCTTGGCTGGATTTGAATTCATCCTCCTCCTGCCTTTGCTTCCTGAGTATTGGGATTACAGGTGTGCAACACAATGCCAGGCTCCTATGATTTATTTTGGAATCTACTTTTTATTCTTCTAGCATTCTGTGGGATGAATATCGTCTTATAGAATCTAGTATTCTTCCCCAACCATATTACATCGAATCTGTAGTACTTCATTGTTCAGATAATCAAAAGTTCATCTTACTAATCCTCTCCTGATGACGAATAGTTTAATCATTTGCGTTAATATTTTTTTAATCTTATACAACCAACATTTCTGAAAGACATGTCACCCCTGAATTACTCTCCCCAGCAGCCTCCTTTCTTACAAGTGAGTAAAAATGGCTTGGGTGGAAAAAAAAACATTCACGAAGAGAAAATTTAACAAGCCCTTTGATGAGTCCAATGTGTTGTTTACAAACGCATTAACCATCTGAATAAAGAAGACTGCGCGCTGAATGAAGGCTCTGGGGTTCTGTGAGGTCTCTGCTCTCGGGTCTGCCCTCTGGCTTGCCTTCTGGGTCTTCAACATTCACACCTTTGCAGGTGTCCTTTCTCCCCCTAACACACCAGCTGCCCGGGGGCCCTCCTGTCATGCTTCCTCCCGGTGGCCGTGGGAGGGTCTTCTTTCTGTGGTTCCACGCACCCACAGTTTCCCTTTCCACTGTCCGGTGAAGTGCCTGGCCTTCTGAGCATTCTGCACATGTCCTGGAAAATGAGCAATGACCAGAGGAATTCTTGGTAAGAAGGTAAAGACACACAAAGCAGTGGTCTGTCCCCAAGTCCTGGCCGGGGTGCCTGGCTTTCTCCCAGCTGTCTTGTGGAGAAGGAAGATACCAGGGCCCTGGGCTTTGGCTCCCTCTCTTCTCTTCTCTGAGGATCTGAAGAAGAAAGCCGGACAGGGCCCTGCCTGCTGTGTCCAGGCCAGAGGCCACGGGTGAGGCTGGGAATCAGAGGAGAGAGGCAGGATGTGGGGAGAGGGTGAACCCCCCCCCCTCCGTCCACTACGAAGTCCTCTCTCCAGACAAAACGGGGCGGGACTGCCATCTTACGGCAAAGTAAGTTCTAGACACAGAGGAGCCTAACTCAGTGTGAAGGCTTGCCTGTGGCCATGCGTTTGAGTGTCAGGGGGAGGCCCACGCCGTTTGGGGGTCCCTAGGAGCTGCTAATCCAACCCGATACCATGTCACCACGGAACATTTGGCTGGAAGGTCTGTTGTTAATAAAGTGTCATCACTGTGGTCGGTGGCCGCGGTGTGACGAGGCGGGCTGTCCCTCCGTGCCTCAGTAGACCTTGGTCACCTCCCACCCCAGCCCTCTTCTCCCGCCCTCCCCCCCCCATCCAGCCAAGAGGGAAATGGAGGAACATTGCGCTCTCACACTTGCAGGAAATTATCTAGAACTTTCTCGGAGTACCTAAAGCTGGGATCCTCCACAGACACGCGAACAGCAAGAATGGAATGAGGGAGGGCCTGGGCCATGGGACATCCAGCTGACGGATTCCTCTCATCTCAGTCCTTGAACAAAACAGAAAGACTAGACGCCGCTTGGGGAAGCTCTCCACATTTACACAGGGAATCCACTTACGGTCTGAGCAAGAGCGAGAGCGTTTTACTACAAGACCAGCTCAAGTAGGGAGATCCGCTCAGATCTCCTCTGAGAGCCACACGCCCCTCAGGCCCTCAGGCCCTCCCCAGCCACGCTGGGCTCACTCCTGCAGGATCTCCAACTTACAAAGAGAATTGAAATGTCTGGATTTTAGTGAAAAAGAAAATCTGCAGTTTCGCAAAGCTTGACCCTTGAAAAGCAGACTTAAAAAAATCTGAGCAAGACAACACGTGTCCCAGGTTGCTTTTCTTTTTTCTTTTTCTTCTTCTGTCAGTTGTGGGGCCTGAACTCAGGCACTGTCCCCGAGTTCTTTCTTTCAAGGCTGGCGCTCTATCACTTTGACCCACAGCGCCACTTCTGGTTTTCTGGTGGGTCACTGGAGATGAGAGAAACTCACGGACATCCCTGTCCAGGCTGGCTTCAAACCGTGATTCTTCTAGATCTCAGCCTCCCGAGGAGCCAGGATTCCCAGCGTGAGCCACGGGCGCCGGGCTGCCTTTGGTTCTTACATACGTCCTCCTGCTAGAAATAATGAGCACGAGGTGGGGGTTCAACATGTCAAGCACGTCAAGATGGCCGCTACCTGCATCTGACAGCGATGGTCAATGATAATCAGGAAATTCCAGCCGTGATTGGCTCAGAGTCACCGAGATACGAAGCAGAATTTGGGTCAGGACCAGTGGTTCCAGATCTGAGCTCTGGGGCAAGATGTTATACCATGGCTACACAAAATGTGGAGCCCAGGGCTGTCTCGCCCCCCCACCCCCCACCCCGCAGCGACAGCCCCTGGGAAGTATTCACACCCTGAGGTGCAGAGTCAGTCCTTCACCCGTAGTTGAGAAAAACGCAGGTGGGATCCCAGGCGTGAGCTGGGGCCTCAGACACACAGCGTTGGCCCAGCACCGAGCATCACGCTACAGTAACCGAGCATTCTCCTTTTCAGCTAACGCTTCTTCCGCTCTTCCTTCTCCGAAAATTAATATACCCTGAGCCCATGTTCAGCGTCGATACAAGCCAATTGGACAAAATGCTGTTGGTGAATAAACTCTTTTAAGTTTCACAAAAGCTCTTTAAGATGTCTATGTTTTAAACAACTTCGCGATGATAAACTTTTTTTTTCTTCTTTTGACCACGATTATTATTCTTCATGGGTAACACTTTTGTATCTTAAAACATGGACTTGTTATGTCTCAAAGAGTTTTAAACTATGCTTTGTCCTACTTAATTAACTGGATTTCATTTCCGAGTATGGCCTTTTGTGAAAGTCACTTAAGCGTGAGTTTATTATTTCCACTGCCTTTCCATGATGCTGCTAGCTCACTTAATTGTGTGTGTGTGTGATTCTGATCATTCAAAACTACAGATTCGTACAAACATTTTTGCTTATAGACGAACATTATTGTATTCCTGACTAAGATACTATATCACAAAGAGAGAATACAATGTGTGTTCTTGCTTTTTACGAAAGAATCTTGTTTTAGTTTGAGAAATGTTACTTGTGAGCCACACGTACAGCATACAAATCATAGAGAGCGTCACATTTTAATGTACTCGAGAAAGAATCATTGCTGTGTGTATGTGCAAAATACAAGCAATAGGCTTCGGATGCGCATTTTAAAATATCAGAGCAGTACCTTTCTACCTCACAGCTGCAGTCGCCCCGTTAACACAGCCACTTCCTGCGACTTTACCATAGCTAGCAACATTCGTGACTGGGAGGATCGAGCCTTAAAATCATCCTGGCAGAGGATTGTAACTTCTTGCCTTTGGCTACACAGACACTGTGGACCCCAGACTCAAAAGTTTCCCTTCTCTTTCCCTCCTCTTAGCCATCCCATAATGTTGACCTGGGCCCTGCCCCTTCCTCCCCGGTTATTTGAGTCACATTCTCCTCCACGGATGACAGTTTCTTATTACATTATTTATTGATGTGGCTGACACCAATTGAATAGACTCATTAAACTTCACAAGTTGTTGGAGCCTCGTTCACTGGAAAGAAGAGAAAAGAAAGAAAGAAAAGAAAAACAACAAACCTCTTTATACTCCTTAAGGGACAAAAGGCGTCATGTTTGTTTGAGGTCTTTTAAAGCATGTAATAAAGCATGAAAAGATATGACATCAATCCGACTAAAACACAAGGGGAAAATGAATGACGCTACTGTAAATCTTTACGCCGGTCACACCCAATACTGCGGGGGAGACAATGTCGGTTTTGTGTGCATCTCACAAGTGACAAACAACTCCCCGGACTGTCCGACCGTGTCCCCACTCTCTATCAGTCAAGACCTGGAGCAGGCTGGAATTAAAATGTGGCCCTGCGTTGCTAGGCAGCTGACTTGTCCTGACGTGGCCGCCAGTCCCCTTTTCACTGAGTGACAACAGTGAAATGAAAGGCGGTTTTGAAAAACTTGATAATGGTTTTCAAAGGAGGGGCGTAATTGGTGACCGTGCCCCGCTTGCGGGCGCCCTGGCCGGAGCTGAGCTGTGGGGAAACTTTCAGGCGGCTGTAAGAGGAGACTGTCACTAAAAAATTTAAACTCTTGTACACAAACTTGACCTGGTGTCTTCTCCGGGACTTTTTTTTTTTTTTTGGAGGTTCGCTTTTTTGCAAACACCCCTCTGAGAGCAAGGGGTGTTAAGAGCACAGCATTGAGACAGATGGGAAAAAGCCCCAAAGGAAGAAAAGAATCAATAGTTGTGATTTAATCCATCGGTGAAAGGGAGGAATTAAGTAAAAATCTTTAAAAGAGAGAGAGAAAGAGAGAAGAGGAATGTGTAAAAGACCTTTGGAAAGCTCCTATAACACAGATGATTTAATTGTCCCGTAATTTAATGAGAAAAACTAGCATCTGATGTAAGGAATAAAGAAATGTACAGAATCTTTGCTTTACTTTGCCAGAGAAAAACCCCCTGTTCTGGTGTTACCTTGTAAAAACTATGCTTCGGTGGATACAACTAATTTGGAAAATGAAAGCAAATTTTCCTCATCACTCATGAAGTACAGGCAAACAGTTACCACTTCAGCATGTGCAGTTTCTGGTCATTATCAGCAATATGCATTTGTAACAACCACAAAAAAGTAAACAAACAAAAAGCCCCCAAGCAACACAACAGCAACAACAACAAGATCACATAGAGAAGAACGTGTTGCTTGCTCTCTCAGCCCCAACTTTTAGAGATGAGATCCTTTTTTGCTTAACTGTCCCTGCCATTAATTTACCCAGAATAAAAAAAAAAACAACAACTGAGCAAAATGGACTCATATTGAAAGAAGGGCCCAATTAGCGCTGGATTAGCCGTTCATGGCTATTTACAGTTGTTTTTGCACTTGTGCTTGTGCCTTGACTTCCTAAAATTTCACAACCCAAAGATTTAGAAAAATGGGGTTGTTTAGATGCGGTGTGTAATGAAGTGTCTGGGACCATTGTGCAAACAGCACCTCTCTCCTTCTACCTCTCAGTCAGTGCCGGGCCCACAGGAAACCGGTACAAAGCTCATCCGCCATGGGTAATCTGCAAGCCAACCCACACCCGCGTCCCTGCCCCGCACTCTCCAGCTTATTATTCTCAGCTGCAAAGCCTCCTAAGGGATCAGCCAAAGCCCATTAAAGTAAATAATAGCTAGAAATGACAGGCTTAGCAAGGACTGGAAGGAAGTTGAAGACCAATCTGAGCCCCGAGCTCTGATTAATAGAGAAAAGCATTAGGAGAAAAGGGGAGAAAAATGACCTCAGCCTGCTCCAAAGAATTCCTGAACTGGCGTTGTTAAGGCAGGCGCTGCCGTCTGAGACGCAGGGTGACCCTGGCGTTTCCTTCACTTTGATGCCGACGAAATGGGAAAAATTTGAAAGTTCAGCCAGGCCCCAGGCCTCAGCTGGAAATCTGAGGAGTCAACCCGTCAACATTTTCTCTTGTGGAGCAGAAAGCTTTTATTAGCTAGATTGCAACAACAACAAAAACAACACCCACAACCGCCCTGCACCATCTCTCCCCAGGAGCGGCCTGGGTTCGAGATTACAGATGCATTTTTAATTTCCTCACACATAGTCATTCATCACCAGCCTCCAAGAGATGGGGTAAAATAAAACAACAGCCATTCTTAAAAGAATGCCTTTCAGGGACTAGCTGGGTTGAGGTCTGTGTGCATTTGTGTGTGAGATGGGGGAAGGGAATGCCGGCGTGTATTCGGCTTCTTGGGGGAAATACGATGTTTATTTTCATGGAACAACATTACACACACACACACACACACACACACCATTCTCAAGAAGTTCAATGTTTGTTAAGGGAGAATTGTAAAATGGATTCGTTATTTCAACTCTAGGTGTGTGTGTGGGCGGGGGGGATCCCAGAGTTGTTTTCTCTCCTCACTCTAAAAAATTATTTGCACAACTTCTGTTTGAGAAAATTTCCTGTTCGCCCAAGCTCACTGCATTTTACTCCAGGGCTCCCGGCTGCCCCGCGGAGGCAGAAGGAGCCCGGGAGGGCCGGAGAGTCTGAGAGCGCCAGGCGTGTGTCTACCTGGCGGGCCTGTACATGGTTAGGAAGAACTCATTTCAAGTCTACAGCAAGAAAAAACAATTATTCCCCCTCGTATAGAACAGCATTTTCTTTATGAAATGTGGATGGATAGGAAGATGAGAGGAGGTGGGGGGGGAGAGAGAAACTCAAAAATTGAAGGCTCTTGAAAAGAAAGGCAGAAAACTAACAAAGCAGGCCAGGCCTGAGGGGCAGGGGTGGGCAGGGTGGGAAGGAGACCCAGCAGCCCCTCCGGCGGAGCCCTGGCTCTGACCACGGCTCAGTGTCTCAGAGCCCGGCCTTCCTGCATCAACCTCGCTCAGGTTTACATTTGCAGCATGTAATTTTCATAAATAAGACGAAGAGGCCGGGTGAAGGATGGTGGTTAAAATGATGGCGTTTCAAAGACATCGCTGATAACTTGGCTAATGCACCAGCCGATGGGCATTGGGACAATTTTCATATTTTAATCTTAAGTAGAACCAGAAATGACAATTATGAAAAGACAAAATAGACACGGGTAGCAGCTGTAATTGCTATCCAGGCTGCACGAAGGTGGGCGAGAGACCGCAGTAAATCAATATTAAGTTTCTCCGCAAACACAGGTTTCCCGTGCGGCCATCATATAACATCATTATAAGCAGAGCCTCCGACGCTTTGGACAGTGCTGAAGAACACGGGGCGAATGCAGGGGACCAGGCTCACGTGTCCCCTGCAACTCGAACCGCAGTCTTGGAGGGAAAAAGGGAAAAAAACAACCCCCGTGAATCACGGCTGTGTGTTTAGTTAAGGATTTAAACGGCGCTGGCCCGGGTGTGAGTGTCTCTCTGCTCAGATCAGGGAGGGTTAAGTACTGTCACGGTAACCCCCGGTGGAGCCAGGCCTGGGAGGGACATGCCACGCAATACCTCCACCCCGGCGTGCAAAACGCACCCCGTTAGACTGGCAGGTTGATAATCCAGCCGAACATAAACAAAAACTTCTCAAAATTGGAAGCATACGATAAACCGTCCTTAAAAAGAATGAGAGCGGCGCGCCATCCAATGCCCACCTTCGGGGTAAGGCGTGAAATGGCAGTGTGTGGGGTAGGGCTGGGGCGGGGGAGAGGATAAGAAGCAGATAAATAAAATCAGCAAGGGAGAGGTGCTCCAAAAGTCACAACTATGAGCAAGTTGGTCAGGCATCAAATACAAATTAAACCTTCTCACTTCCGGTTCTGCTTTTAACAGGCAATGGTTTCAACACTCCGGAGAAAATAGGTTCAGTTTCCCTTCTGTCTTTGCTGGGACTTTTTGTTTCCCATTTGGGAAATAAAACACACATGTACCTAAAAGAATAGAAAAAAAGCTTTAGACATTCTCATCTATTTTGCATCTGTTCGGAAGTTAATTTGTGTTACCTTGGAAATCAGAGAAAGTGTGTGTTATTTTAGCTGAGCATTTAATTTTTTTTTCAGTGAAATAGCATACTTAGGAGTTTTTTTTTCTTCTCTATAATTTGGCTTTACAGCAGACTCCTCCAACCCTACACACACACACACACCAAAATTTCACCTGCATTTTCTAGTTTGCACCAACATGCAGCAAATCTGGCACCAATTTCAAATCTTTTCTGAGAATTCTCTGGTGTCAGAAAATAAACAGGCTCTGAATGCAAGAGCTATCTGGCCCAATGGCCTTCTGCATGCAAAAGCAAAAAGCAACAGAAATAAACAAAACATGTGGACAGTCTGTGCATGCTGTCCAGTGCCCCGCCAGTATCAGACAGCACACATTCCCAGACCACTCTGGCATTTTTACCAGCGAAAAATGAAATGTCCATGTAGTATAGTTTAGATGCACTGCGTCATATAACATGCGTACATCAGCAGCAAGGATTATGGATTTGAAATGTACAGTTTGGGGTCCCTTGAAGGCAACAGACATTTTAGCTTCACCCATGCAAAGTAAAAGTTTTAATCATAAGTCCACTGTATAAGTAAGTGGGGTTATTACTCTAAAATATCCACATTAGTGTTTAACAGAAGGTACTTGTGAATTTTAATAGGAATAAATTTCTTGTGCATACAATGCCTTACAAAGCCTTCAAGCTGCAGTCTGTGTTGGCCTCGATATCTGAGCAGAATATATAAAAGGAGAAACGTCTGCCCTATCCTTTTATTGAAGAATAAAATCCAGAGGATTCTGCCTTCTACGGTAATAAAGATCTTAAATTCTCCACATAAGAATGGATTAAGGACTTTGCATAGCCACAAGGTGTCTCTAATCTGAAAATCCTCTAGATTCTTCCTCTCCTCCATTTCCCCCATTTCAACACAGACTGGGTCTGTGTCGTTTATTATTGTCATATTTCAGAACCTCAGAAACAAACGTTTGTGGAGACCTAGGTAAAAATAGTGCTTTAGAAGAAACTTCATTCCATTTAAATACGCATATTATATATGCAGCATCTTTTTGTCATAATTATGTATGCATGCTATATAACATACAATGCTAGATACACACAATAAAGAACTTAGTAAGTTAGAATTTACTAATTATTTTGGAACCTTGTCTCATAAAATTAAGTAGTGTTATAATACCAAGAGAGAAAAAAAATTTTTTAAATGTCCAATATCAAAGTCTTGTCCTTGATCAGTGTTTCGGTGTTATTCAGTTCTGACAGTGAAACTCTGGCCAGCTACTCACAGAAAACTCAGACTTTTGAACGGATTGTAACTATACACACCTGCACATATCCACAAACACAAATGAAACCCTGGTCTTCCAGATCAAAAACATCGGCAAGAATAATGACCAAAGAATGTCTCATTAGGAAGCACAGATCTCTAACTATACAGACTGAGCATCATTTAAAAGAATCTGAAACAGAGGAAGTCTTTCTAACTGAAGGACCATGTGTGCCTGATCTTTGTGTGTGTATGTGTGTGTGTGTGCCTGATCTGTGTGTGTGTACCTGATCTGTATGTGTATGCCTGATCTGTGTGTGTGTGCCTGATCT